>NW_006399935.1:4175343-4176446 GCF_000299155.1 Elephantulus edwardii
ATAGGCTCTTGCTCATATGTCATTTCACGAAATTCTTCTGGTCAGCCAATTCCTTCTGATACAATTCCTTCCATCTTCACTTGATGAGTCAATGTTTATATGTTCTATTTAATTTTTCACAATGTCTAGTTTTCCAATATTCAAGCTATGTATATACCATGTTCCAATTATTAAAGGATATTTGCCACTATTTTCCCTCATTTTGACTGATTTCCAATCTGGGCTGTACCACTAATACTATAACTATCCACATTCCCCTACTTTTCAGAGGCCTGTTATTTAAGAAGTGAATAGTCAATTCTACTGCCTAGTCTGTCTTAATCTGGGAGCTCTACTAAAATCTGTCCAAAATATGGACCCTTGTGACATTTGACACACCAGTGGCATAGCCTGCAGTATTAAAGCAATGAGCAAGTTATCTCAATACAGCAAATGAACAGACAAGTGTTATGTCAATTAGAACAATGTTCTCCCCAAACACAACAAACTGTAAATTTAGTTTGTAACTCTAATAGCAATCAGTCTTCACACTTAACCTTAACCCTAACCCAACCAACTTTTCATCACAAAGGCCCACCTCACCAGGTCCTAACTGGTTTAAAGAAGAGGCTCACATTCCATACCTGACTATTACATAAAAAAAGACCAAACAACCTACACTTGACTATTAATTAAATAAAAAGACCAAACACCTGACAATTGATTGTTAATCAGATAATAAAGATCTACCTTCTAGGTTATAACTGCTTCAAACAAGAGGCTCTCAGGCAGGCCCCAACCAATTTTTAATCACAAAGGCCCACCCACCAACTAACTGGTTTAAACAAGAGGCTCTCAACCAACAATTAATTATTAAGTAAGTAAAAAATACCAAACACCATAGCACTTATCAATAAATTTTTTCTTGATGGGAAAATAAAAGACAAAACAACCCAGTTCCAATTATTTAAATAAAAAAGACCAAACAGCCCAAAACAGACTGTTATATTTATTTATGCTTTACTGACTATGCAAAAGCATTTGAGTGTGTGGACCATCATAAATTATGGTTAACATTGAGAAGAATGGGAATCCCAGAGCACTAAATTGTGCTCATATGCCAC
>NW_006399935.1:4178095-4179420 GCF_000299155.1 Elephantulus edwardii
TCTCTCCTCACAACATGTCCAAAGTATGTTAGACGGAGCCTCAGAATCCTTGCCTCCAAGGAGCCACCCGGTTTAACCCTCTCCAGGACGAACACGACATAGTTTAAAATTAAGAAGGGAGTGCATCAGGGTTGTATTCTCTATCCATACTTATTTAGTCTGTATGCTGAGCAAATTACTCAAGAAGCTGAATTCTATGAAGAGGAATGTGACATCAAGATTGGAGGAAAACTCATCAATAATTTCTGTTATGCAGATGATACATCCTTCTTGATGAAGAGGACTTGAAGCACTTGTTGCAGAAGATCAAAGAATACAGCCTTAAATATGGATTGTACCTCCATGTCAAGAAAACAAAGTTCTTGCTCTTTGCAACATTCACTGCAAGAATGAGGACCATTCTTAGCAGTCAGACTGTTGACATTTGAGAGATCATTGATATTGCCCTGAAAGGTCACACAGTTATCATGAAAGGCCCTTTAGTCACAACAACATCACTATCTTTGGAAAGGAAAAGAAAAAGAAAAGGCTTCACATTGACAAATGGTGGGGGAACAGAAAGGAACTGTCTACAGTTCACACCATCTGTAGCAATGTGTGGAGCATGATCAAGGGTATTACACTGGGCTTTGGTTGCAAGAGAAGGTCTGTGTATGTTCATTTTTCCCACCAACACCTTGATTCAAGAGAACAGATCTCTGGTTGAAATTTGAAACTTCTTAGGTGAAAAACACACTTGGAGGGTTTGAATGAGACCAGGTGTTCCTTGTTCAGTGTCACAAGCCCAGAATGATGAGTTGATTCTTGAAGGAAATGACACTGAGCTTGTATCAAATTCAGCTGCCTTGATCCAGCAAGTTACAACAGTTAAAACCAAGGATATCTAAAAATTTTTGGATGGTATCTGTGTCTCTGAAAAAATGAACTTTTTAGCTGGCTGATGAGTAATATCGAGGGGTTTTCCAGCTACAGAAATAAGGCCAAATGAGTCCTAACACACATCTGATTCTTGCAATAAAATTCTGTCTATTCATTTAAAAAACAAATAAAAATTCTTACTACTGGACTGGTAGGCAATATTGTGATGTATTGAAGAAAAGACTAAAACTGTCAACAACTTCCATCTTACTTGGATCCACAATCAACACACCCTTGGCACCAGCAGTTAGATCAGGAGACATACTGCACTGAGAAAGTCTGTAGTCAAGGATCCCTCCCAAATTATTGAGGAGTAATGATGTCAGACTGGAGAGTAAGGTGCGCCTGATCCGGGCTATAGTCTTCGTAATTACGTGCTATGCATCAGAGAGTTGGACAGTGAATAG
>NW_006399935.1:4179666-4180537 GCF_000299155.1 Elephantulus edwardii
GGGAATAAGTGCATTTGAGATGGCTAGGTTGGCACAGGATAGAAGAGCGTATAGAGCTCTTGTACATAGGGTAGCTATGCGTTGCAAGCAACTCGATGACACATAACAACAACAAATGAGTTTGAGGACTAAGGTGCATCTAATTCAGTCTTTCCAATCACTTGCTATTCATTTGAGAGCTGGACAACAAATAAAGATGACAGAAGAACTTATTTCTCTGAGCTGTGGTGTTGGAGAATAGTATGGAACATCCCATGGGATGCCAAAATAAACCCCAAATATATCTTGAAGAAAGTGCATCCAAATGCAACAATGAATGAATGGAAATACAAAGTCTCTGTAAATTTTCATTGAGAAGAAGGAGGAGGAGGAGGTGCATCCAGAGTACTCTGTGGAGACAAAGGTGATAAAGTTTCTGTCAGATCCTTCAGTCATCTTGCTCGGAGGGGGCTATTCCTTGGAGAGGAACATTATTGGAAAGGCAGAAGGTAGACAAAGGAGAGGAAGGCCCTCAACCAGATGGATTGACAAGGTGTCTGTCACAATAGGCTCTAATGTGTCAGAAGTGTGAGGATGGCACAGAATAGGGCAGGCTTCAGGTCTGCTGTTCATAGACTTGCTATGACTCATCCTCAATTTGAAGGCACCTAACAACAACAACAACTTTCAGATTCACAGGAAGCAACTGAAAATACTATGGTTTGCCTGAGGGCACACCTTAGTCTTTAAACTGACATCCTTACTCTTTAGCATTTTGAAGTTCTTGACAGTAGATTTTCCCAGTTGTTGTTGTTGTTGTTATGTGCCGTCGAGTCGTTTCCGACTCATAGCGACCCTATGCACAACAGCCCTAAACCCTGCTCTATCCTGC
>NW_006399935.1:4184147-4192422 GCF_000299155.1 Elephantulus edwardii
ACGGCACATAACAGCAACGACAACAAATACTCCTAGATATTATTCACCAACCTGCTGAAAAGTTCCTTTTTCAGAGACAACATATATAATATATGTGTGTGTGTGTGTGTGTGTGTGTGTGTGTGTGTGTTTAACTGTTGTAGAGTACTGAATCAAAGCAGCTGAATTAGATAGAAGCTCAATGTCATTTCCTTCAAGAATTAACTCATCTTCATTTGAACCCTCTAAATGTACTTTTCACCTAAGAAGTTTCCAGTTTCAACCAGAGACCTGCTTTCTTGAATCTCGACGTTGATGGGGAAATGAGCAGACCTCCTCTTGTAACCCCTTTGATCATGTTCTGTACGTGGCTACAGATGGTGCGAACTGTAGCCAGTTTCCTTCTGCTCCCCCACCATTTGTCAACGCGAAGCCTTTTCTTTTTCTCTCCAAGAAGACCGAACTGTACGTTGACGTGACTGAAGTCCTTCTGCAAGGTTCCCCGCGGGCCTTTCACGATAACTGGGTGGCCCTTCAGCGTAATGTCCACAATCTGGTTGCTAAGAATGGTCTTCATCCTCACAGTAAATGTAGAAAAGAGTGGAACATAGATTTTGATTTCTTGGCGAGGATTTAAGTAACATTAAATCGTTGACATGTCCATCTTTTCTCCATCTATTACGATGACCCAGTGGTGAGGATTTTTGTTTTTTTCAAGTTGGATAGACCCATGTTGAAAGCTGTAGTCTTGGATATTCTTCAGTAAGATCAAAGTAGAAGAAAAAGAAAATGATAGTAAAAAAGAGGAAGAAGCTATGTTCTTCAGAACAGAATGCTCACCCCTGAAGTTCAGAGCCACCTGAGTTGACAACTGGATTATATTGCATTAGAGCACAGAGAAGCCAAAGCAAAGGGAAGAAATCAAGAAATTAAGGGGCGGAGCAGAAGATTTCAAAGGGCAGATGGTGAAAACAAATCGAAGTACTATAATGAAATATACAAAGAAGGAGAGTCAGATAATCAAATGGGACAAACTTGATCAGCATTTCTTAAGCTAAAGGAACTGAGTTGCAATATTTAAAGATGCAGTGGGCACCATTAGAGATGGAGAAGAGATTGAGGTTTTTAACAATTACAGCTTGCTCAGCTCCACAATCAACATTCTTGGCACCAGCAGTCAGGAAATGAAAAAGTGATTGCACTGGGAAAATCTGCTGTCAGGGACCTCTCCAGACAGGATGTCAGTCTAGAGATTAAGGTGCATCAAATCCAAGCCATGGTCTTTGCAATTAATTGCTAAGTATCAGAGACTTGGACAAAGACAAAGGATGACAGAAGAATCGATGCCTTCGAATTGTACTGCTGGTGAAGAGCCTTGAATATAGCATGGACTGCCAAGAAAACAAATAGGTCTGTCGTGGAGAGGGTGAAACCAAGCTTCTCTGAAGGAATTGGCAAAAAACAAGGCCCCAGGAACTGATGGAATACCAATTGACATATTGACATATTTCAGCAAACAGATGCTACACTGAATGTGCGAGCCAGGTTGTTTCAAGAAATCTGGAGGACAACCACCTGGCCAACTCAACCTTTATTTGGGACAGGAAGCAGGAAAACATAGCATGGTTCAAAATCAGGAGAGGAGTGTGTCAGGGATGTGTCCTGTGTCCATATTGTTTCACTCTATATATCAGAGAGTTGGACAGTGAATAAGGATGACAGAAAGAAAATTGATGCCTTTGAGCTGTGGTGCTGGAGAAGAGTGTTGAATATACCATGGACTGCTAGAAGAACAAACAGGTTTGTCCTGGAGAAGGTGAAGCCAGAATGCTCCTTGGAGTCAAGGATTCTGAAGCTTCATCTGACATACTTTGGGCATGTTGCAAGGAAGGACTGGTCCTTGGAGAGGGACATCATGTTTGGCAGAGTGGACGGGTGGCTCAGGGGAGGAAGACCCTTGATGAGATGGATCAATTCTGTGACTGAAGCGGTGGGAATAAGTGTGTTTGAGATTGCTAGGTTGGCACAGAATAGAACAGAGTTTAGAGCTTTTGTACATAGAATTGCTATGAGTCGCAAGCAACTCGATGGCACATAACAACAACAGCAACAACAACTATATGCAGAACAGATCATTCGGGAGGCTGGGCTTTATGAGGAAGAACGTGGCATCAGGATTGGAGGAAGACTCATCAACGGTCTGGGTTATGCAAATGATCCAATCTTTCTTGCCCAAACTGAGAAGGACTTGAAACAATTGCTGCAGAAGGTCAAGGACTATAAGCTTCAATATGGACTGAAGTTCAACATAAAGAAAACAAAGATTCTCACCACTGGGCCAATTGGCAGCACCATGATAGATGGAGGAGAGATTGAGATTGTTAACAATTTCCATTTGTTTGGGCCCACAATCAGTCTTGGAACAACATCCAGCAATCAAAAGATGATTATATTAGAAAAGTCTCCTGTCGTGGACTTTTCTGGAGTGCAAAAAATCAAAGATAACAGTCTTGAGACTAAGGTGTCACTGATCTAGGCCATGGTTTTCGCAAGTATTTGCTATACATCAGAGAGCTGGACAATGAAGAAGGATGGTAAAAGAATTGATGCCTTTGAGTTGTGGTTCTGGAGAAGAGTACTGAACATACCATGGACCAAGAGAATAAACAGGTCTGTCCTGGAGAGGGGGAAATCAGTTTGCTCTCAAGGCAAGGATTTTGAAGCTCTTCTCACATACTTCGGGCATGTCGCCAGGAGGGACCAGTCTTTAGAAAAGGACATCATGCTTGGAAGGGTGGAAGGACAAGGCTGGAGAGGAAGAGCCTGGATGAGATGGACTAATACTGTGGCTGGGGAAACAGGGGTAGGTGTGCTGGAGACAGTCAGATTGGCTCAGGATAGAGCAGGCTTCAGTGCTATTGTGCATAGGGTCACTATGAGTCTCAGGTGACTCCAAGGCACAGAACAAAATTTTCTTCATATAGTCCAGCTTCTTAGATTTTCTCAGCATATAGATTGGGGGTGGGAAATGTAGTTAAACAATATAATCCTGAGATACCCCTTGACCTCTTTAATCTGTATGCTAGGCACACAATTAATACAAAGCCATTTGAGAAGCAGGACTATGTGAGGAAGAATGGGGCATCAAGATGTGAGGAAGACTCATCAGTAACCTGTTCTATGCAGATGACACACCCTTGCCTGCAGGGAGTGAGGAGGACTTGAGGCAAAGGCTTGGGACGTACCAGAGGCTGCAGGTTGATGCAGGAAAGTTCTTTGTTGATCACATCCAGAGTGACAGTGGATATTGTGGGTCGTTCTATGCTGCAGAGGCAACGGGACCGTGTTAGGGACCAGAGTCACAGGAAAAATGGCTCCCCCTATAGCCCCCCCTTCCCCCTCACTCCTCTCCTTCCCCTTCACTTCACCCCAGACCACTTCCTTGCTTCCCCTCACTTCAAACCCTGTTCACTTCCCCCTCCCCCTCCCCCACTCCCTGCACTCATTCATGTGTTGTTAAATGCCATCAAGCCCCTGCTCACCCCCTCTCACGTCCCCCTCCCCCACTCATTCATGTGTTGTTAAATGCCATCAAGCCCCTGCTCACCCCCTCTCACGTCCCCCTCCCCCACTCATTCATGTGTTGTTAGATGCCATCAAGTCAACCACAACCCACAGTGGTCCCATGAACAGCAAACCTGACCCCTGCCCTGTCCTGTGCCATCCTCATCACCTCTGCCACTTCTGAGCTCGTCCTTACGGCCACTGTGTCAATCCATCTCATTGAGGGACTTCTTCCCCTTCACTAGCCCTTCACCCTCCCAAGCACTGTGTGCTCTTCCAAGGATTGAGTCCTCCTGACCTGCCCAAAGTATGTGAGACAACGCTTCACCCTCCTTCCGTCCAAGGAGCACCCTGGCTGCCCCCTCTCCAAAACACATTTTGTTTGTTCTCTTGGCAGTCCACGAGATATTCTGTACTCCTCTACGGTACCACAACTCAAAGGCATCAGTTCTTCTTCTACATCTTCTCTATTTAATGTCCAACTCTCAGATACATAGCAAGTAACCGAAAAGACTTGAAATGGCTTAGATCTGGCACACCAGAGGGTTATTTCGTTCCTTAGTCTTTAAACTGATATCCTTGCTTTTCAGCACTTTAGAGAGGACCCTGACTGCAGACCTTCCTGATGTAATATATCTTCCGATTTCTTGACCATTGATATCAAGGCTGTTGACTGAGCATCCAAGTAAGATGAAATCACTGACGATTTCTATCTTTTCTCCATCCATCGTAATGTCGCCTATTGGCCCAGTGGTGAGGATCTTTGTTTTCTTGATGTTGAGATGCAATCCTTAATGGAGGCTGTAGTCTTTGATGGTCTGCAGCAAATAGTTCAAGTGCTCACTTTGAGCAAGCAAGACCGTGTCATCTGCATAACGCAGGTTGTCACTGAGCCTTCCTCTGGGCCTGAAGCCACATTCCTCCTCACTCCCCAGCTTGCTCATTTCAAACTCTTGTTGGGACCACAGAACTGCCAACGAGGGCAGATGGGTATGCTGATCTGTCCTCTTCTGACTTCTTCTTACGTCAGTTTTGTCCATTTGTATGGTGTTCATCTCAAAGAAAAGCTGCCATCTCAATTATTATTGCTGCGCTTTATATTCTGCATGATTCTTTTAACAGTTTCATATTATTATTATTATTATTATTATTATTATTATTATTATTATTATTATTATTTGTGTGTGTGTGTACCATCAATTCAGATCTGACTGTACAGGAAGAGATTGTCCCTCCTTCTCCAGCAGAGTATCTCATGGATTCAAACCGTGTATCCCTGGGATTGCACTACAACTTCTTGCCACTAGGCCACCAGAGTTTGTTTAACAGTTTCTATAGTGATACTTTTATACTAATTTTCCACTTTGAAATTCAGTTCCATTTTCTCTCCTTTACCCTTAATGAGAAAATTAGACAGAGTGTCGGTGTTGCACACTAATCCACACTGATAATGTGAGGGACATCTCCCTGTCCACACAGCTGGAAGAGACAACTTGCAATGTGTCCCTTCCAAGAAAGGGGACACAAGAGAATGAAGATAGATCTTTATTATTCAGGCTTCACCTCTGCATATGAGGAAATGGAAAACACCATGGCATGAGTCAGGTGCTCCTCAGTCTTCAAAGTGACACCATTGCTCCTTTATCATGTTAGTGATGTCCTTTATAGTAGATATGCACAATGCAACACATCAGTTTAATCCTTGACTCTTATGACCATGGGTATAACAAGATATTGTAAAACCGTATCTTTAATATCACATGCAATGAAAATCTCCTGGAAGAAAATGCAAAGCTGGCTACCTCAGGACATCAACAGGAAACTTCCAGAAATTCCAGCCAGATTCAGAAGAGTCTGTGGAATGAGGAACATGAGGGCTACTGTCAGAGATCTTGGCTGGAAGCAGAGGCTACCAGGCAGATGTTGGCCTGTCTTTTGCTGACTGCGCTGAGGCATTTGACTGTGTGCAACTACGAAAACAAACCCTGGGTACCATTAGGAAGGGTCACGAGTTCAGAACACCTAATTGTGCTCATGTGGACTGGGCACATAGAAGCAGCTGTTTGAACAGAACATGGGAACACTGTGTGGTGGAGGGTATCTTTTTTTTCTGTTTGTTTTTACCATATATCCTCACTCTGCATGCTGAACAAATAATCTGAGAAACCAGACTCTATGAAGAAGAGCGTGGCATCAGGATTGGAGGAAGACTCGTCTACAACGGATGAGAAGGAGATGGCATAACCTTGCTTGCAGAAAGTGAAGAAGACTTGAAGCACTTACTGGTAAATATCAAAGACTAACCTTCAGTGTAGATTACACGTCAACATTTAGAAAACAAAAATCTTCACAAGTAGGCGAAACAGCATTATACTGAGGGAAAGACCAAAGTGGTCAAAGATTTCATTTTACTTAGATCTGCAATCAACACTCGTGGTTAACAGGAGTCAAGGGTTAAGTTGATGTGTTGCATCGGGCAAATCTACTACAAAGGACATCTTTAAAATGATCAAGAGCAATGATGTAACTTTGAGGACTGAGGAGCGCCTGGTTCAAGCCATGGTGTTTTCAATCTTCTCAGTGAAGACTGAACAATGAATAAGGAAGACTGAAAAAGAATTGATGCTTTTGCATTGGGGTGTTGGCAAAGAGTATTGCATATATCATGGATTGTCAAGAGAACAAACACATCTGTGTTGGAATAAGGGTAGTGAGAATTGTGGAGGCAAGGATGGAGAGACTTCATCAGGAGGGACCAGTCCCTGTCGAAGGACATTATCAGCATAAGAGGAGGACCCTCTAGAAGGACTGACACAGTGACTGCGCCCATGGGCTCAAGCCCCCAGAGACATGAGGCTGGTGCAGGCTCAGTAACATTTCATTCTGTTACTCTCAGGGTCAGGCTGCCATACTACGAGGTAGAGTTCACCAGGCAGTACTAACGGCTAATGTAAAGCTTGGAGAGTTCTGGTGGCCTAGAGCATCTAAGGAGTTGCTCTGCCAACCCATAGGCACGTGGTTCGAATCCACCAGCTGCTCTGAGGGAGAAAAATGGGGAGTTTCTTTCCATGTGATTTACAGCCTCTGAAAAGTCAGGGAGGGTCAGCTAGGAGTCAGTTCCAACTCCACAGCAATGACAGGAAGACAGAACAGAAAGGTGGGCTTGTATGAACCTCTGCCAGTGGCATCTGGAAGAAAGACCTAGATAACTGCTCCCATAAAAGGTACAGATAACAAAACAACTATGAGATATCATCTCACCCCAGTCAGAATATTTTCTGCTGTGGTCCCTTTTAGAGTGGGACTGACATCAGGGTTGAGGGAAGGCAAAGAAGGAGGGGAGGAATGATGTATACTGCATTGAAATAGACGAGGGAGAGAACTGTTTAAAAGGGATATGTGATTGGGTATTATCATGACAGGATTCTAGAATGAAGGCTGAACAGTGAAGTGGACTTGGGGGGAGGGACTGCATAACAACGAAAGAGTTTTTCTTTCACTTTTCAAGGAGAAGAGTGAATTGGGGGATAGGGGTGGGCAGGGAGAAAAGTGGAACAATGAATGATTGGAAACTCTAAGTTTCTGTAAACGTTCATTAAAATTAATAAAATTTAAAAAGAAAATAAAAAAATCATTATGACCAAATAGATAAGAATCAATGGAGAAAAAAAAAGGTGGGGGGAGACAGATAAGAGGGCTCCGGGAGCAGCTGCACGCTGTGACACACAAGGTTGTCATGAAGAGGACAGAAGGGGCTCTGGGAATGGGTTGGATTTGGAGGAGGGGATGGCTTGTATGCAGCATAACGTCCACCCGTGAGCCCCCACACCAAGGCCACACACCACACCTGGAGGTGAAGCTGGGGTCTGCCTTGCCGGAATGCTGCTGCTGCTTCAGGTGGATGTCCTGTGGGGGGAGAAGGGGCAGGTGGGCAGGTGGGCAGTCACACGGTCAGATGTGGGAAGGGGAGAGCAAGTGTCCAATGAATGGAGCCTGGGACGTCCAACCACTTCTGCCTCCAAGTCCACCTCCAGGGGGAAGATTCTAGGAGCTTGTGGAAACACCTCCAGCCCAGGCTCCTAGCATCAGGCTGGTTTCCTTTGTTCTCCCTCCAGTCTGGGTGTTGTGGCAGAAGATGGGACAGGGGCTCCCCGTGTCCTATTTTGCCCAGCCCCCTCCCACGTGGCCCACCTGAGCCTCATTTGAGATCAAGCATAAACCCCCTGGTGTGACCTTGAGAGCTGCACAGGGACTTGGACCCACAAGACCCACAGGCCCCTTTCTGGACCTTCTCACATCTCCACAAACTCCCCTTCTTGGCCCGCCTCTGTTCTTTCTGCTGCCTCAGTTTACCCAGCAAGCTCAGGTCCCACACTATTCCTGGGCTGGTTTCTTAGTGACATGGTTCCCCTTGTTTGTCCTGCTCAAGCCCAACTTCCTATTGAAACCCCCATTGGCGCAATGCTTAAGCACTGGGCTACTAGCCAAACACCCCAGTCGCTCCACGGGAGAAAGACCTGACCCTCTGTCCCTGTGGAGGTGGGGTTGCTAGGAGTTACCGCCCTCAACACCACCTTCGCTTGTAGAGGACTACAACAGGATGGGATTCCCTCCAGACAGCTTGGCTCTGGGCTGGGTTTGGAGAACTTGGAGGGGGTCAAAGGGGGCTGCAAGGAAGCAACACCCTGTGGAGGGGAGCCAGGAGGGGTGGGTTGGGTGAAGTGGGGCAGAG
>NW_006399935.1:4193610-4195652 GCF_000299155.1 Elephantulus edwardii
GAGAGCCCTGGGGCGAGATATTCTAACCGACTCAGCAGCCCTGGGGGCGAGAAAGGTGAACTGCTCCATAAAGACTGTGGGCTAGAAAGCCTCAGGGCAGTTTGTTGTCACACGAGGACGAGGTCCTTAATGACACCCAGCAACAACAATCAGGGTCTAAGTAAGACATTTGCGATCTGCCCCCCCCCCCCAATTTGGTTCCTCCAGCACCCCTCAGAGGTTAGAGATATTGGCTGGGAAGTGACAGAAGCCAGCTCTGGCTGAACTAAGAAGAAAAAGAAATGCCTAAGAGTTAAACATGGAATTGCCCTGTGATGTAGTATTCCCACTCCAGAGAAAATCACAACAACCCAAAGTCAGGTATGCAGACATTTGGCCACCAATAAGCATTATTCTCAATGATGGAAACAGAAGTTGTTAACAGTTACAGCTTGTTCAGCTCCACAATCAACACTCTTTGCACCAGCAAAGAAATCAGGAAATCAAAAGAAGAATTGTCTTAGGTAAATCTGCTTTCAGGGACCTCTCCAGAGTACTGAGAAGCAATGATGTCAGTCTAGAGACTAAGGTGCACCTGATCCAGGCCATGATCTTTGCAATTACTTGCTATGCAAGCTGGGAAATGAGTAAGGATGACAGAAGAAGAATTGATGCCTTTGAGTTGTGGTGCTGGAGAAGAGTCTTGAACATATCATGGACTGCCAAAAAAAAAAAACAAATAGGAGAGGGTCTTGGAGAGGGTGAAATCAAGTTTCTCCTTGGAGGCTAGGTTTTTGAAGCTCTGTCTCAGATACTTTGTGTACATGGCCAGGAGGCACTGATCCATGGAAAAGGACATCATGCTCAGAATGATGGAGGGACAGTGCAGGAGAGAAAGATCCTGGATTACATGGACTGATATAGTAACTGGGGCAGTGAGGGTAGAGGTGTCAGAGTCAGTGAGACTGGCTCAGGACAGCACAGGCTTCAGAGCTGTTGTACATAGGGTGGTTATGAGTTGCAGGCAACTTGATGGCACATAACAACAACAACCCATCAACAGATGATTAAATATTACTCAGTCATAAAAAGGAATTGCATTTTGATTTGTTCTATGATGTGGACAGACTCTGATATGTTCTGCTTAGGAAAGAAGTCAGACAAAAAGGACAGCTCTCAGTCAAACTGTGAAGGCAGCCACGTTGGGCCCAGTGACGGATTTTTCTCCATTTCTTCACTCCCAGAGAGTGACCTGTCTCTGAAAGTCTCTTTCCCTTTGAGACTTCTCTTTTCTAATAAATCTAATTTCTTTCACATGCACAAAAAAGGGATGGCTGTCTTATGACCCCATTTGTGGGCTGTCTAGAACTAGCCCCCCATAGAAGGGTACATTTTATGTTATATGTGTTTTTTTTGTTTTTATTTTAGTTTAGTTTATTCTTTTTTGTGTGTACCATCAAATCGGATCTGACTGGCACAGGAGAAGATGGTCCCTACTTCTCCAGCAGAGAATTTGGTGGATTTGAACCATGCACCTCTGGGATTGTAGTGCAGCTTCTTGCCACTAGGCCACCAGAGCTCCCTTTAGATGTGGTTTTTAAAAACAGAAAACATACTCACCAGTGGAATCAGCGACTTGTTCAAGTGGGCAGTAAGTGTAGCGGTTAACTTCAGCTCACTGTTCATGTCGATGGTGTACATTCGGTTTTCAAAGTTCCCTTGGAGAATTTCTATCTGGTTAGAAAAGTAAGACAGGAAGTCATAAAGTCATTCACACACACACACACACACCCTAAAAGAAATGGCTTTGATCCCGGGTTTCGGCACCACAAAAAAAAAAGAAATGGCAAGTGAGGCACCGGGGAGTCCCCACCTCGGGTCGCACTGGGCTTGCTATATTGTCTTTCCTGCTAGACTTCCTGCAACCACAGTCCCTCCATTCTTCCCTCCAGAAGGAACCTTCCCCTCTTTATTTATTTAATTTTATTAATTTTAATGAACATTTACAGAGATTTTTGGATTTCCATTCATTCATTGTTGCACTTTTCTCCCTGCCCACTCCA
>NW_006399935.1:4196408-4202974 GCF_000299155.1 Elephantulus edwardii
CTATTTACATCAAGTGGAATGAAGGTGGACAGGGCAAATTGGATTTCCATTCAACGATCCACACACTTTAACATTTCATGGCACTGTTTGTCCTTCCCACAGAGTAACAGCTCGCTTCCCATTTTGTCCTTGTGCCCCCATTTCCATGCACCCCCCTTTTCCATGTCCCTCCCTGCCTCCTTGGCTTTATCTCTGGGCAAACACCGTCCCTTTCATCTCTCATGGCTGCCTGTTCTAAGAAGTGCTTACCTCCCTAGTATCGTTATGGACCTTTCTAAAGCATTCATACAAGTCCCCTCCCCACCACCCTGCTAACATAGGAGCTGAGCCCCTCTCTGGGGTGGGGGTGTACAATGCACTGTAGGGTGTGGGCCTGCTCAAAGCCAGTGGCACCCACTCCCCTGTGGTATGAACGAGCAGGCTAAGTAAGCAAATTGTTGCCATGTGCCATCGAGTCAGAACTGACTCATAGCTGACTCTCCAGCAGGTTTTCAGAGCCAGACAACCGCATGGGAGGAGGCTGCTCATTGCTCTCCCACTGATCAGCTGGTAGATTCGAACCACGTGCCTTTGGTTTCTCAGCATAGCTCCTTACCTCGGGGCCACCAGAACTCCCCTACATAGGTTGTTAATTGTTAGGTGCCTTTGAGTTGAATGAGACTCATGGTGACCCTATGAACAACAGATCTGAACCTTGTCCTTTCCTGTGCCAGCTTCATTATCTGACACACTTAAGGCCAGTACGCAAGTCACTGCGTCAATCCACCACATTGAGGGACTTCTTCTCTTTCATAGTACCTGTATCTTTCCAAGAATGATATTCTTCTCCCAGGAATAGCATCTCCTGTTTTATACAGAAGCTAGGTAAGCTCTGGTGGCCTAGTAACAAGGATTTATGCTGTCAGTGCTGTCAAACCAAAGGCATGGAGGTCAAATCCGCTCGCTGCTCAAAGGAGAAGGACAGGCAGTTAACTCCTGTGTGGTTGGCTGCTTCTGAAAGCCCACTGGAAGGTCAGCTATGAGTCGGTCTAGACTCCATGGTACACAGCACACACACAATGTATCCTCTCCATCTTTCACTTGCTGTACATCTCAGAGCTGGATAATAAATAAGGACGGCAGAAGATGAATTGACGATACCTTTGAGCTGTGGCGTTGGAACAGAGCACTGAATATCACATGGACAGCCAAAAGAACAAACAGGTATGTCTTGGAGAAGGTGCAGCCAGAGTGCTCCTTGGAGGCAAAGATGACTAAGCTGCATCTCACATGCTCTGAGCATGTGGCTAGGAGAGGCTATTTCTTGGAGAGGGACATCATGCTTGGAAAGGTGCAGAGTCAGTGAAAGCAAGCAAGCCCCTCAATCAGGTGGATTGACACCGTGGCTGGTGCAATGGGCCCAAGAGTGTGAAAAATGATGAGGACGGCACAGGACAGGACAGGGTTCCAATCTGCTGTTCATCGGATCACTGTGAGTTGTAATCGACTCAATGGCACCTAACAACAACATATGTTGAAGTGTAGGTGTATGAGTATAAAATTATACATACATAATTTTATTGTGATTAAACATGACATGAAGCTGCCTTTTCACCTTTTTAAGGGTGTGGTTCGGGAGCATTTGTGACATTCAGCCCGCTGTACCACCATCATTGTTATCCATTATCATAAGCTTGTCATTGAAGGGACAGCAGAAACCCCATTTTTTTATAAACCCCCATTAATGTTAGAGGCAGAAGCGGGCCATAAAATTTCTTAGCTTAGGGCAAAAACGAGTGCCCCGGGTAAAGCCTTGTCTGTCCTTGAAAAGTAAGGGATTAACTAGTGTCTACGTGACACAGAAGGAGTAAAGGCGGGCAAAGTAGCCAGCCTGTCAAAAGTCAACCCAAATGACTAATTCCCCAGCCCACCAACCATGATCGCAATCCCCCTGCCCTAACAGGGGCACTCAAAAGAGCTATAAAAGCAAGTGGGAGGGGAAACTCGGGCCTTTTTTCTTTCACCACCTTCCTGAGGAGGGAAAAAGTCTCCATGCATGGAAATAATATAATAAATGCTCTTGACATTTCAGACGTGTTTTTAGATTTCTTTGAAGGGCATTTCGTGGGCAGAACAGTCACACGCCAGAACACTCCACCTTCAGGACAGTAACTCTTCCAGCCCTCCCCAGCTTCTGGTAACCTGCAACCACGTCCTGCCTGCACACTTTGGCCCTTCGGGACAGTTCCTTCACAGGAGAGTTCCCACAGGAGGGATCTGACACTCTGTAGCTTTGTGACTTGCTTCTCTCACTAAGCATCATGCTGGCGAGGACCCCCACCCCCTCCCCCAGCCACGGCTTACACCAGGACTTCATTTCTCCTTACCTCCTTACGGAGTAACATTCCACTGCCTGAGGGTCCACCTCTTTCTTACTCACTCCTCTGGTTTGGTTTGGAACTTTTGTAAAATTCTTTTACAGAGAATCATGCAGTCAAGTTTCCCACATTTGGGGAAATCACAGGGTCCAGCACATCCAGGGTGCAAAGGATAAGCCTCACGCTGGGAAAACCACCTTTGTGATCTTTGTATCTCCCTGCCAGGTAAGCATTCACTCCTCTGCTGAGGGAGCACTCTGTATTTTAACGGGCAACAGTACTTGGGTCTCTTATGTGGTTGTGGTTGTTGTCGTTGCTAAGTGTCATCGAGTCAGTACAACTCCTAATGACCCTATGAACAACAGATCTGAACCTGTCCTATGCTGTGCCGTTCTCATCACCTCTGCCTCACTACAGCCTATTGTCACAGTTACAACATCAACCCATCTCGTCGAGCGACTTCCCCTCCTTCCACCTTTCCGAGCATGTTGTCTTTCTCCATGGACTAGCTCCTCCTAACAGCATCTCCAAAGTAGGTGAGACAAAAATTTCACCATCCCCAAAAAAAAATTTCACCATCCTTCCTCCTAAGGAGATTCTTGGTTGCACAATCTTCAAGACACATCTGTTCTCATGGCAGCCTGTGGGGTACTTAGTGCTCTTCTCCAGCACGACAATGTAAAGCCATCAATTATTCTTCTTCTATTATCTTTAATCAGTGTCCAACTCTCAAATGCATAGCCAGTTACTGAAAAATCAATGATGCGAGCTCTGGTGACCTAGTGGCAAGAAGCTGCACTGCAAACCCAGAGGTATGTTGTTTGAATACAACAGATGCTCTGGTGGAGAAGGAGGGACGATCTCCTTCTGTACCAGTCAGGTATGATTTGATGGTACACACACAAAAAAAAATTAAAAAATAATTTTTTTAAAAAAGAAAAACCCATGACATGGATCAGGTGCACCTTAGTCTTTAAACTGATATCATTGCTCCTCAGTAATTTGGAGAGGTCTTGACAGCAGATTTTCCCCAGTGTAACACGTCTTTTGCTATCTTGACATTATTGCCATAGGTTTTGATTGTGGGCCCAGGTAAGAAGAAATTATTGACAAGCATCTATTTTTTTCTCCATCTATCAAGTTGTCCCATCAGCCCAGTGGTGATAACTTTTGTTCTTGCTGTCAAGATGTAACCCATACTGAATGTTGTAGTTTTTTATCTTTGGCAGCAAATGATTCAAGTATCAACCACTTTCAGCAAGCAAGGTTGTGTCTTCTGCATAATGCAAGTTGTTAATGAGTCTTCCTCCAATCCTGATGCCACATTCTTCACAGACTCCAGCTTCTTGAGTTTTATTGTTACTATGTGCCATTGAGTCAGCT
The DNA here is from genome assembly GCF_000299155.1 of Elephantulus edwardii. Lineage (NCBI taxonomy): Eukaryota > Metazoa > Chordata > Mammalia > Macroscelidea > Macroscelididae > Elephantulus > Elephantulus edwardii. Next base: position 4,200,149 of record NW_006399935.1, read on the forward strand.
GCGACTTGGAGCAACCCTACGTACAGTAGCTCTGAAGCCTGCTCTATTTTGAGCCAGTCTCACTGTCTCTGACACATCTACCCCATTACCGGAGTTATTGTGTCAATCCATCTCATCGAGGGTCTTCCTCACCTACTAAGCATGATGTCCTTCTCCAGGGACTGGTCTATCCTGGCAATATGCCCAAAGTATGTGAATTGGAGCTTTAGAATCCTTGCCTCCAAGGAGTAGCCTGGTTTCACCCTCTCCAGGACAGACAGACCTATTTGTTCTCCTGACAGCCCATGGTATATTCAATGCTCTTTTCCAGCACCACAGCTCAAAGGGATCGATTCTTCTTCTGTCATCCTTGGTAATTTATTTTAAGTTTCAAGATCAAAGATTACTCCCATAAGGATAACTACAAGACCATTATTGCAGAACGTGTATGAGGATTCAGGCAGGGGTAGGAGGGAAACAGTGGGGTGAGGATGGGCAAAGGTGGTGGTTAATCACACGGTCACACAATTTGATGGCTGGAGGGTGAGGTGTGTAAAGGAAATGGGAGAAATCCAGTGTGAAAAACAATGTCTATGAACTTTGTAAGTAAATCAGTATAAAATAAAAATTGTATTTATTTTTTAAAATAAATAAATAAAAATGATCAAAGAATATTGGTATACAAGTCTCCATTTGTACCTCAATTGTCATTTTCTCAGGGTATATTCCAAGCAGTGGAATAGCTGGGTCATATGGAATTTCTTTTCTTTTGTTTTGTTTTTTAAGTAATCTTAATGAAAGTTTACAAACTTAGGGTTTCCAGTCATTCATTTTTTGCATTTTTCTCCCTGCCCATCCCCTCCCCTTGAAATCATACTTCTCCTTGAAAAGGGAAAGAAAAACTCTTTCATTGTTATGCAATCCCTCCTCCCAAGTTCACTCCACTGTGCAGCCTCCACTCTGGACTTCTGTAATGACAAGAATATCCTTCACATACCCCTTTTAAACAGATCTCTCCCTCATCAATATACATCATTCCTTCCCTCCTTTTCTGTCTTCCCTCAACCCTGATGTCAGTCCTGCTTTACAACAGTGACCCTATGCAGTATTTGTCCTTTTGTGACTGAGATATTTCACTCAGCATAATGTCCTCCAGGGTCACCCATTTTGCATAATATTTCATGAGTTCCTTGTTTTTCAATTCTGCATAGTATTCCATTGTGTCTATCCATCCGTTTGTTGATGGGCACTTGGGTTGTTTCTAGTTCTTTGCTATTGTGAACAAAGTCACAATAAACATGGGTTTGTCATACAGAATTTCTATGGTCAGCTTTTTAAGGAAGGACCAAACTGCCTTCCAGAGTGGCTGTATCATTTTACAATCCCACCAACCAGGTTTAAGAGTTCCTATCTCGGCGAGCTCTGGTGGCCTAGTGGCAAGAAGCTGCACTGCAATCCTAGAAGTATGTGGTTCGAATCCACCAGATGCTCTGCTGGAGAAAGAGGAAAAATCTCCTCCTGTACCAGTCAGATCTGATTTGACGGTACACACACACAAAATAATAAAAATAAAATAAAAAAAATTTTAAAAAAGAGTTCCTATCTCGCCACATCCTCTCCAACATTACTTGCAGCCTGTTAAATGTTGCCACTTGTTGCTGGAATGAGCCTGTATCTCATTGTGGTTTTGAGTTACATCTCTCTTATTGCCAGTGATTTTGAGCATTTCTTCATGATGGCCATTCAAATATCTTTCTCTGTGAAGCTTCTTTCCATGTCTTTTGCCCATCTTATAGTTGGGTTAGCAGTCTTTTTTCTTGTGGAGGCCCAGGAGTACACTGTAAACTTTTGTTATGAGACTCTTGTCTGAGATGGTATTAGTATTACCAAATGTTTGATTCCAGTCGGTAGGCTTTCTTTTCATCCTGGAGATTTGTACGCCAATGTTCATAGCAGCATTATTCACCATCGCAGGAACATGGAAACAGCTCAGATGTACAACCACAATCAAACAGATTGAGAAATTTTGGTATATAGTCAATGGCACACTACACAGCATGCAAGAACAATGGTATAGTAAATTATTGCCTCACTTGGGAGGGACTGGAGAGCATTATGCTGAATGAGCTAACCCAGTCCCATAAGGACAAATATTGTGTAAAACTATTATTGCAGATGAGTACAAGGATCCAAGGGGGGGTGGACGCAGAGGGATGAGAATGTGGAGGGGGGATTAATCATGGGTTGTACAATTTTATGGGTGAGTGGGGTGAGGAAAATTGGAAGAATCTGAGCTGGAAAACAATGTATTAGAATTTTGTAAACATAGCAGTATTATTTTAAAAAATGATCAAAGGTTACAGCCCTTCAGTATGGATTGTATCTCAACATTAAGAAAACAAAAATCCTCACCACTGGACCAAGAGACAGCATCATGATCGATGGAGAAATTATGAAAGTTCTCAACAATTTCATTTTACTTTGATCCGCAATCAACAGCCATAGTAAAAAAACTTTAAAAAACGTCTTGCATTGGGCAAGTCTGTCGTCAATGATCTTTCTCAAGTGCTAAAGAGTATGGAGATCAACTTAAAGATGAAAGTGTGCCTGATAAAAGCCATGGTGTGAAGAGGATTGATGCCTTTGAGCTGTGGTGCTGGAGAAGAGTGTTGAATACCCTGGACTGCTAGGAGAACAAAGAGGTTTGTCCTGGAGAAGATGAAGCCGAATGCTCCTTGGAGTCAAGGATTCTGAAGCTTCGCCTGACATATTCTGGGCATGTTGCAAGGAGGGACTGGTCCTTGGAAAGGGACATCATGTTTGGCAGAGCGGAGGGGAAGCGAAGGA
>NW_006399935.1:4203679-4205656 GCF_000299155.1 Elephantulus edwardii
AATAATGTATACTGCATTGAAACAGATGAGGGAGAGAACTGTTTAAAAGGGATATGTGATTAGGTATTATTGTCACGACAGGAGTCCAGAGTGGAGTGGACCTGGGGGAGGGTTTGTAAAACAATGAAAGGATTTTTCTTTTACTTTTCCAAGAGGGGAATGTCCTGGGGGGGAGGGTTGGGAGGAGAGAAAAGTGCAACAGTGAATGAATGGAAATCCGAAGTCTCTGTATATTTTCCTTGAAATTAATAATTTAAAAAAAAACAAAAATTCTTTCATTGTTAAACAATCCCTCCCCCCAAGTCCACTCGCTGTGGTGGTTTTGATTGCTTTCAATGCGTCTGAAAGCTGGACAGTGAATAAAGAAGATTGAAGAACTGACGTATTTGCATTGTAGTGCTGAAAACGAGTACTGACTATCTCTTGTGCTGACAAAGAAGCAAGTGTGTCATGGAGGAGGTGAAACCAGGATGCCCCTTAGAGTCAAAGATGGTGAAACTTCGTCTTACATGCACTGCGCCTGTTGTCAGGAGGGGCTGGTCCTTGGAAAGAGACATCATTCTGGGAACAGTGGGCGATCAGAGCAAGAGAGGAAAACCCTCAAGGAGAGGGAGTCACACGGTTACCGTAACACTATCTGAGATCGTGAGGATGGCCCGGGGTCAGGCACGTTCAAATTTGTCGTTCACAGGGTCACTGTGCGTGGTGGTCGACTCTACCATAGCTAACAACAGCAAGAACACTGTGAGCTTATGAGAGGCTGCTCGGCCGAGCCCTGCGAGGTGGGCCGATGCAGTGACTGCAGCAATGGGCTCACACACGGCAGAGACTGCCCAGAGGGTCGAGGCTCGGCTCTGGTGTACGGCAGGGTTGCTATACATTGGAGGCGGCTCAATGGCACCTAACAAAACCAGTTTGGGTGAGGAGGGAGGGTGACCGCTCAGGGGCCACTTAGTGTCTGTGCCGGGAGATGAATCATTCAGAGGGATGCTGGTCGTAGTCACTTGAGGTGGCCATCACCAGTGTCCCGCAACTGTCCTCCTGACGTTCACTGAGATGACAAAGCAGCACAGTTGTAACGTGCCAGACTGCTAGCCCGAAGGCTGTCAGTTTGAGTCCACCAGCTGCTTTCTAGGGGAATCTCCACACGCCCTAGAGATTGACGGCCTCAGAACCTCCCTGGAGGGTGGCTGTGAGCTGGGTTGGAATCGACGGTAGTGGATTTGGTAAAACAATGTTGAAAGACGTACAGAAGGAAAAGAAGAGTCCGGGCCAAGTGGACAGCCGCAGAGCGGTCACTTACCTTGCAGGGGTCCAGGGCGAGGTGCTGCCCTGTGAGGATTTCCTGGAGGATCACGGAGCACTTAACGAAGTCAAATGCCGGGTGGCTCACATCGGGCACAGGGGTCAGGATCTCGAGCACCCCAGGCTGGGTGAACATCAGAGCCGTGTACGGGGTCCAGAGGTTTTGCTGTGAAAGCTAAAATAAAAGGGATTTCTGAGATCCAAAAAATTCAAGTATCCCACTGTTCAGATTTAAAGAAGGAATTTCTCCTGGCAGGGATCCAGCAAGATGGGGTAATGGTGGGCAGAGTTCACTGGTGATTGATTCTATAAAACATAATGAATGGGAATGGTTGTATGGTGTGAAACACAATGTATACGAACTTCATAGGCAAACCAATACAAAATAAATATTTTTTAAAAAGAAGGTATTTTTGTTTCTTTTTTAAAAAATGTCATTGTTTTCAAGAAGGGATACATTAGTATTTATTCCATTATGTTCAGGCAGGAATGTTTTTCTTAACTCACTCTATACTGGCCTCGCAAACAGAAGAATTTCATGAAACAACATATGAGCAAGAGCCTATGGTGATGAAAGAAGTAGTTCAGGCTGCTTTGAAGGACATGGCAAAAAATAAGGCTCCAGGAATAGATGGTATACCAATTGACATATTTCAGTTAACAGATGCTGCG
>NW_006399935.1:4206981-4221356 GCF_000299155.1 Elephantulus edwardii
AACAACAACAACAACAACATACTGGCCTACGTTCCCCACCTTTCCCACTGCCCAGGGTCACTGCTCATGCCTGGGGAGTTACACAAATAGCAGAAACCGTTTCATGAAATAGCTCTGAATGCATCTGCAAAGAGCCTTGGTAGTGTAACAGATGAGCGTTCAGCTTCAGACTAAAAGGGTGGAGGTTCGAAGTCGCCCAGAGCAGAGGCTTGGAAACCCGCACCACTTAAAGAAGATGGCCTGCGAAACCCCACGGGGTGGGCATTAAACAACTTGTTTGTGTGTCCTGGATCTCCTTTGGGGGTCTGAGGGCCTCTCTTCGGAAAGCACACTTCTGAATGCCAGGGTTTGCGTTCCCAGAGGGGCACTGTCCTGGTCAGCACGCCCCACACCCGGTGGTCCTCCAGCGGAGGTCACGTGCCAGGGTTCACGTTCCCAGGGGTCACTGTCCTGGCCAGCACGCCCGTCGCCCTGCAGGTCCTCCAGTGGAGGTCATGTGCCAGGCAGGGTTCACGTTCCCAGGGGGGCACTGTCCTGGCCAGCATGCCCCTCGCCCCACAGGTCCTCCAGCAGAGGTCACGTGTTGTTAAATTCATGCACAGCTCTCAGTTAAGCTTCCAGACCGAGAGCAACTAGGGAGAAAGGGCTTCCAGGAGTCAGCCAGGGAAAGCACTGAGCCCCCAGGGACTGCGCGGACCCAGGTCCCACCTCCCAGCAGCGGGCACCTCCATGCCACTGCCATGGACACTGGGAAATGCAGTGACTGGAGATCCAGGGGCGAAAACAGGGTCGGGGACCGCTCTCACTCAGCCATGGGCAGGGGACATGACCTCGGTGTACTAGAGTTATTATCGGTGGATAGACAGATGCCGTCCAGTCGACAGAGACGTGCAGCGACCCTGTGAGCGGCAGAGCTGAACTTCGCCCTGTCCAGCGCCAACCAATATGCTCGAGGCCATGGCCACAGTCACTAGGGAAACCCCTAGTTCTGAGGGTCTTCTCTTTCATGGACCCTTTCCTTTTCCCAGCATGATGTCTTTTTCCAAGGACCCGCCCTTCTGACAACATCTTAAAGTGTGTGAGATGAAGTTTCCCCATCCTTTTCTCTAAGGAGCGTCCTGGTTGCATTTCCTCCAAGACAGGCTTGTTTGTTCTTTTGGCAGATAGATAATAGATGGAAAGACAAAGCAATGATAGACAGATGAGGGACAGAGGGTAGGTCCCAGATGGTTAAATGCAGAACAGCTGCCATCCAGGCCCCACAGGGACAATGGGAGGGATCACGGCCAGTCCTTTGTCGCCCTCGCCAGAAGCTGCATGCTCCTGTCCATCATGGGCTACTGGGCTAATCCATCTCACCACGGGGCCCCTCGGCCTCTCTGCCCATCACTACCCACAACACCCCCCCAAGACTGATCCTCCTGGTGACATCACCGAATCAGGCTGGCCAAGGCCCCCTGAACCCTAGCAGGTCTGGTGACATCACTGACAGGTTGACCAAACCAGCACCACCACCCTCCGTGCTCCAGCAGGTGGGGGTGGCTGATTTTCACAATCCAGTTGCCAGACCCTTCTTCCCAATCTGTTTTGGTCAGGAAGTTCCACTGAAACTTGTCCTCCACAGTGACCTGCTGATGGGGTGACAGGTGGGGGAGAGTCTGGGCGACCCACTGGTAGGGGTGACCGGTGAGGGAGCATGCGGCATCACAGAAACACACAGTGACCAAAGTCATCAGTGGGTCAGGAGACGGGTGGGTGTCAAGTGAGGCAGCCACCACCTGGCACATCACCAGAGCTCAGGGAGTTCGCTCAGCTCTTGTGACTGTTTATCTCAATAACTAGGGTCACCCCTCAATGTCAGAAGTGCTAGAAAGTTCTGAGCAGGCACGCTCTAGCTGGTGGCCAGTTCACGCCGACGGTCACCTACTTGGATGACAGAAGCAGTGAGCGCGTTCAGGCTGCCATAATACACACCGTTGTCCTGAGTCAACAGGGCCAGTTCATTCTCATCTAGGAAGAAGAACAAAACAGACAGGAGGTGTGGTCTGTATTCCAGGGGTGCCAGTCACCTTGAATTGGCAGAAATGGCTCCGTTTCCCACTCACAGTTTGGCTTCCTCCAAGCAAAATCACTGCCCTGCCCTTTTCGCACTGCCAGGAAAACAAGAGTTCATGGAGAGAAGCCAAAGGATTCAAGAAAATGTAAAGTGATCAAACAAAGGTTACCCTCATGTCATCACCCTGTCCAGAGGCCAGCAAGCCTCTCTGGACATGCCTCATGGGGCCTGGACAACATACATCAGTGAGAGTGACTCTAAATAAAACTTTGTAGAGAAAACCAGGCAGATCTGACCTGCAGGCTCTGGCTGGCTGAGCCCTGACGTGGGGGTGTGCTTCTCCTTGGAGGGGTCAGACTAGAGCCTACAAATACCTCCCACAAAGGCTTCACCCCGAACAGGACATGCAGTGAGAAGCACCTGAAAGGACCCTGTCAGGAACATGACACCATTCATGAGGGAGGAGGTGAGGAGGATCGGAGGGGTAGCAGGGAAGGGGCTATGAGGAGAGAGGGTAGCAAAGAGTCAGGGAGGAAGAGAAGAAGGATGCAGAGGGAAGAGGGTGGGAGAAAGGAAAGAAAAAGGAGTTAAGGAAAAGGAGGGATGGAGGGAAGAGAGGACAGGGGGGGAGTGAGGGGTAGGGAGGAAGACGTGGGAGGGGAGAGAGCCGCCATGAGTGGGACACCAAACTCACTGCCACCGCAACTGTTCCAACCCACAGTGACTGAGGGACAGAGCAGTGCCACCCCACAAGGTACCAGCATCTGCAAAGCTTTTCTTATTTAAAAAAAAAATTTAACTTTTTAATTGTAATTTGAACAAAAGTTTACAGAAAAGTTGAATTTTCATTCATTCATTGTTACACATTTTCCTCCCTAACCCCCAATTGACTTAAAAAACAAACAAACAACAACAACAAAGAGATTGTCTTTTTTATTTGTGGGTTTCCCATATGGGAATAGGGGCACAGTCTCTCTGGCTGCTTCATGCTGCAGGGGCTACTTTCCTCCGTCTCCTCTTCCAGTACACCCATAAGTAACACCTCCAAAGCCCTTTTCTTTGTAACTCACAAGTTTGTTCCTTCTAGGTTTGCTCCCCTTCCAATAGGTAACCTGAACACTGAGTCTTGTTCCAGAACGTGAACCCTGAACCCAGGTCCAGAGACAAAAGGGAATTATTCCTGCCAGCTAAGGAAGCAAAGGTGGATGGAGCCTCCAAGTTCAGCTGGCCACTCCCACTGGACTCACCCACGCAAACACCTTGCAGTCCAGAGGGCAGAAAACATCATGAAAATATCTTCTAACTGAACAAGAAGGCATGCAGCTTCAACTCACGACCACCAGTAAAGCATGAAGATGGGCTCCCCTGGCCCTGCAAATCTTTTCTGAAGTGGAGTGCCTCATGCTTCTGCAGAGAGGCCACTGGGTTCAAATGATCAACCTTGCATTCAGAAGCCCACTTCTTAACCCTCTGTGACACCAAGGCCCTTAATCAACCAGACAGCAGGGCAGATATCATTACCTACAAGTTTTGAGCAGACAGACAGACACGGACCACAGGCTGGGACAGGGGCAGGAGGCACACCGACATTTGTCGCTGCCTAAAGACATCATAACCTGTCGCACTAACTGCCCCAACACGCCTGAGCCAGTAAAGTGCGTCAGCAAGAGCATTCTGCTAGCAAATCGCATTTTTAGTTCTTGGAAAATGATGAGGAGGGTGGGGGAAGCCAGCGGGAAAATCTACTTGCAGGGCCAGCTGAGGACTCGCGGATGGACATTCTAGCTTATCATCCGAGGGTGACACCTTGGTGACAGCTGGGCAGGAGGACACTGGCTGTCTTTTGTGGGTCGGGCTCATATCCCAGGTTGGTCTAGCAGGTCAGAGACCTTGGGGCCAGGAACGAGGGTTTCTAGAAAGCTTCCCGCAGCCCGGCACTCACTGGCAGCGATAGTGTGGATCATGAGGTTGGCCTCAAATATGGACGAATGCAGGACTTTGTCTCCCACGTTCACGGTGACGGTGTTGACAAGCTGGCCTGCAAGAGCAGAAGCATGAGAAAACAGAGAAGTAAACCCTTTGCTGTTGAGTTGATTTCAGCTCATGCACCCTCAGAGGGGGAGACCTGCCCCTCGGGGTCAGTGCAAAAGAGGAAGACCCTCAACAGGAGGGACGGGCAAGTGGATGCAATGGCGCTTCCAAAGCCAGCACCCACTGTGAGGCTGACAAGGCCCCGGAAAGCGCTTCCTCTGTCGTGCACAGGGTCGTTCTAAGTGGGAAGTGACTCAATGGCACCAGTGAAAGCAGGAATGCACTGGGGAGGCTGAGGGGCAGACGACTACGCTGCGCTCCTGCTTGCTGCTTCCACCTGCCCACTTGCTGTTAGGTAATACTTGCTGGGAGGCCTTGGAAGTCTGGGGCCCTGGCATCATGCCACTGCTGTTTGCTCAGGCTACAGAAGCCCCTTCCTCCCTCTCCGGGTGCAAAGATTCAGGCTGTTGACTCAGTAAACAATGCCTTGCTAAAACTCCTGCACGTCACTATCACAGAACTGCCAGTGTCTCTTGGTGTCTCAGGACAAAAGTCAAGTTACTGGTCTCTACCATTGTCTTACCCTTCTTCCACGGAGCCCCTGGGTGGGTTCAAACCACTGACCTTTCAGATAGCACCTGAGTGCTAACCACTGAGCCACCAGGACTCTCTCAAGTGTGAGGACGTGGCACAAATCCCAAAGGGACACTGGCCCCCTTTCTGCCTGCGAATCTCCTGCAAGCGTGCACTTATCACGTGATGATCAATACGTCCACAACACTGGGCTGCACACTTAAAAATGGGTGGTTAGGATGGCAAAGTTGTGTCACGAATGCTTTGGTGCAGTAATATGTTAAGGTGTTGTTGTTGTTGTTTTGTGCCATCAAGTTGCCTGAGAGCAACCCTATGTACAACAGTTCTAAACCCTGCTCTATCCTGAGCCAACCTTAGCACCTCACACACCCTCACCCCCATTACCCCAGCCACTGAGTCAATCCATCTCATCGAGTCCTCTTCTCCTGCACTGTCCCTCCACCCTCCCAAGCATGACGTCCCTCTCCAAGGACTGGGTGCCTCCTTGCACCCTGTCCAAAGTATGTCAGACAAAGCCTCAGAATCCTTGCCTCCACGAAGCCGCCTGGTTTCACCCTCTCCAGATGAACCTCTTTGTTCTTCTGGCAGTCCATGATATATTCAACATTTTTCTCCAGCACCGCGGCTCGAAGGCATCAATTCTCCTTCTATCATCCCCAGTCATCATCAAGCTTTCTGATGTATAGTATGTAATTACAAAGACCGTGGCCTGAATCAGGCACACCTTAGTCTCCAGACTGACATTGCTGCTCTTCAGTACTTTGGAGAGGTCCCTGACAGCTGACTTTCCCAGTGCAATTTGTCTTCTGAGCTTCTGGCTACTGGTACCAAGAGTGCTGATAGTGGAGCCAAGCAAACTAAAGCTGTGAACAATCTCAATCTCTTCACCATCCATTATGATGCTGCCCATCAGCCCAGTGGTGAGAATCCTGGTTTTCTTAATGTTGAGCTTCAGTCCATATTGAAGGCTGGAGTCCTTGACATGCAACAAGTGCTTCAGGTTCTCCTAAGTTTCAGCAAACAAGATTATATCATCTGTATAAGACAGGCTGTTGATGAGTTTTCCTCCAATCATGAGGCCACCCTCATCTTCAAAGAGCCCAGTCTCCCAGATGATCTCTTCTGCATATAGATTGAAGAGGTATGGAGATAGGACACATCCCTGGTGTACACCCTTCTCAGTTTTAACCCATGCAGTGTTTCCTTGCTCTGTTCTGACGGTTGCCTTCTGGTCCAAGTATAGATCTTGCATAAGGATAATCAAGTGTTCTGGGATTCCCATTCTTCCCAGAGTTAGCTACAGTTTGTTGTGATGTACACAGTCAAATGCCTTTGCATAGTCAATGAAACACAGATAGACATTCTTCTGGTATTCCCTGCTTTCAGCTAAGATCCATCTAACATCAGCTATAACATCCTTAATACCACAACTTCTAAACCCAGTCTGCACATCTGGCAATTCTCTGCAGATGTGCAATTCCAGTCAGGTTGGGTTTTTTGTGTTTTTTTTTATAATTTTCAGCAGAATCTTGTTTGCATGTGATATCAGTGATAGTGTTCGATAATTTCCTCACTCTGTTGAGTTACCTTCCTTTGGAATGGAAACAAATATTAATCTCTTCAAGTCAGTTAGCCAGATTGTTGTCCTCCAGATTTTTAAAAAAAAAATTTAATGAAAGTTTACAGAGACTTAGGGTTTCCAGTCATTCATTGTTGCACTTTTCTCCCTGCCCACTCTCTCGCCCCAATTCACTCTTCTTCTTGAAAAGAAAAACTCATTCATTGTTATGCAGTCCTGTCCTGCGCAGTCCTCACCATGGCTGACCCAACCCGCCCACTGCTGCAGTCACTGTGTCAGCCCACCTGCCTGAGGGTCTTCCTCTCCTTCACCGTCTCTCCACCTTTCCAAGTTTGATGTTCTTTTCCGAGGAGGGAAAAGCCTCTCCTAGTGACATGGCCAAAGTACATGAGACGAAGCTTCGCCTCCTTCCCAGAAAGTCTAGCCCCACCATGTTCCCAAGAGCATCACTTTGTGCGTCTGTGTCACATTTTCATAATTCTTTTTTTATTATTAATTGTAATGAAACTTTACAGAGACCTAGGGTTTCCATTCATTCACTGTTGCAATTTTCTCCCTGCTGACCCCCTCCCCCCAATTCATTCTTCTTGAAAAGTAAAAGAAAAACTCTTTCATTGTTATGTAATCCCTGGCCCCAAGTCCACTCCACTGTGTAGCCTTCATTCTGGACTGCTGTCATGACAATAATACCCAATCATATATCCCTCTTAAATGGTTCTCTCCCTCTTCTCTTTCAATACAGTGTACATCGTTCATTCCCTCCCTCTCTGTCTTCCCTCAACTCCGATGTCAGTCCTGTTTTACAATAGTGGCACTATGCAGTTTTTGTCCTTTTGTGACTGAGATATTTCATTCAACATAATGTCCTCCAGGGTGCCCCATTTTGTTTAATATTTCATGAGTTCCTTGTTTTTCAGTACTGCATAGTATTCCATTGTGTGAATATACCAGAGCTTCTTTAGCCATTCATTTGTTGATGGGCACTTGGGTTGTTTCCAGCTCTTTGCTATTGCGAACAAAGCCACAATTAACACGGGTGTGTATGTATCTGCTTGGGTGGTGGTTATGGTTTCTTTGGGGTATATTCCCAGTAGTGGAATTGCTGGGTCAAATGGTATCTCTATTTGCAACTTTTTGAGAAAGCTCCATACAGCCTTCCACAGTGGTTGCACCATTTTACACTCCCAACAGTGAATAAGGGTTCCAGTTTCTCCACAACCTCGCAAGCATTTGATGCTTGCTGTTCTGTTAAATTTTGCTATTCTTACTGGGATGGAATGATAACTCATAGTTGTTTTCATGATGTCTTTTTCAAGGATTGGCCCCTCCTGGCCACATGCCCAAAGTATGTGCAATGAAGTTCTAAAATCCTTCCGGCTAACAAACACCCAGACTGTACATCCTTCAAGATAGATTTGTTTATTCTAATCCATGGGACCTTCAATCCTCTTCCCCAACACCACAATTCAAAGGCATTGCCCAATTCACTGCCCAAGTTTTACACGAATATGAAGCAACTGAAAATCTATGACTTGGGCTCAGCACACCCTAGTTTTTAATGCGACAGCCTTGCTCTTTAGCACTTGAAAGAGGTCCTTGACAGCAGACTTTTAGTTTGTTGTTGTGGTGTGACTCAAGATGGAACCAACTCATAGTTCACCCTCCAGCGGGTTTTGAGAGGTTTTTAATCACACAGGAGACTGTCCAGCTTCTTCCGCGGAGCATTTGGGAGATTTGAACTGCATGCCTTAAGGTTGGCAGCACAATTTTTCACCAGTGAGGCCACTAGAGCACCCAAATTTTTAAGTTGTATAAAGAATGTCTTAGAAGGAGCAGGACAGTGTTGGTCCTGTGACAGTGCTCCTCTTTGTCTTTCTGGTTCCACAGCTCTTTGTCAAAGTGTTTCAGCGCCAGGATCCCGGGGCTGAAGGAGCTTTCCCTTGTAAGTCTAGCAGAATGGCAACAGTGGCCGGTCTGCACGTTATCAATCCACACTCCTCATTAGCATGTGCCACACCAACTCCAAGGGAGTCTGCGTGACAAAAATCACCCGATTGAGGTGAAAACTTCAAGGAAGTCAGCCTCTCAGAACGTGCGCTTTCTCCATGATTGTTCTTGGCCTTTCTGTAATTTCTCTTCTATTGTCTCTTTGTGTTTCCTATGTGGGACAGGGAAAAAAGGCTGTGTTCTTTACACAAAGTGTTCCTACTAAAAGTTTGTTAGATGTTCCCAGAAAGAACTAAATGGAGGTGACGACTTTAATATGCAAACGTTACCTCCGGTTCTTTTAGCATTACTAAAACTTCTCAAGAATAATATGATTTTAGGGGAATCCATGGATGCATTATAACAAAAAGAATTAATGGTGGAAATCCCAAAGATTTCTAGAATCCCAGAGATTCCTAGATTTCTAGGGTTTATAAGAACTCCTTCAAAGGAAAAATCCTTGCTCCCCACCATGAGAACACCAGGTGGAAGAATTGTTTATCTGTTAGGTAATGGTTGTTTGTGGCAACCCTCTATTGGGAGAGGCCCTTAGAGAATTCCAAAGCCTACAGATAAACCTCTTCCATATACTGGAGAATATAATGACTTTAATACAAAACACCCTGAAGGTTTTGTGTCTTGGGATATATTTTTCAAAAGGTTTGAAAGTGACCAGAGGGAAGATGTTATGAGAGGTATGTTGTTGTTGTTGTTGTTGTTGTTGTTGTTGTTGTTATGTGCCATCGAGTCGCTTGCGACTCATAGCGACCCTATGTACAACAGCCCTAAACTCTGCTCTGTCCTGTGCCAATTGCACTGTCCCTGACACTCCCATCCCGATTATCCCAGTCACTGAATCAATCCACCTCATAGAGGGTCTTCCCCTCCTGTGCCGTCCTTCCACCCTCCCAAGCATGATGTCCTTCTCCAAGGACCTGTCTCTCCTCACAACATGTCCAAAGTATGTTAGACGGAGCCTCAGAATCCTTGCGTCCAAGGAGCCACCCAGTTTAACCCTTTCCAGGATGAATCTGTTGTTTTCCTAGCATTCCACGGTATTCTCAATACTCTTCTCCAGCACCACAGCTCAAAGGCATCAATTCTCCTTGTATCCCCTTTGGTCATTGTCCAACTCTCTGATGCATAACAAGTGATTGCAAAGACCATGGCCTGTATCAAACGCACCTTAGTCTCCAGAGAGACACCATTGCTCTTCAGTACTTTGGAGAGGTCCCTAACAGCAGACTTTCCCATGGTAATGCGCCTTTTAATTTCCTGGCTACTGGTGCCAAGAGTGTTGACTGTGGAGCCAAGCAAACTAAAGCTGTGTACAATCTCAGTCTCTTCACCATCCATCCTGATGTTGCCAATTGGTCCAGTGCTGAGAATCTTTGTCTTCTTGACATTGAGCCTCAATCCATATTGTAGGCTGTAGTTCTTGACCCTCTTCAGCAGGTGCTTCAGGTCCTCTTCAGTTTCAGCCAGCAGGGTTGTGTCATCTGCATAACGCAGATGAGAGGTATAGGTGGCAAAATAAATCATGAAACATAAGATTGGGATGATGAATTTAGGCGATATTATGACCCAAAACATCTTTTGTATGAACCTAAACCCCCTTATTGAGATCGTGATCACCCCTGAAATAATGAAAGGCGTAAAATTATTGTCTCTTGAATGGAAATAAATAATATTGTAAATTCAGCTAAAAATGTAAAATGTATCAGCTTAAATTTAAAATGTAACTTTTTTACTTTGCAACTTTGTAACCCAAACAAGTTGGAAAACAGGTTTGAGAACAGGTTTAAAAAAATGTTTAAGCGAAAAGCCATTGTCTACCAAGCTCTCCAATTACCAAGGAACCATGACCATAAAAATAGCCTTTCATACTCTCCAAGGAACCATGACCATAAAGAATAGCTGTGTGCAAAAAAATAATGTAAACTTTATTCTTACTTTTATTGTCTTTTTGGCTATTGTTAAGCCCCAGTTGTAAAAATGGGATATAAATGTATCATGCAAAATGCAATAAGCAAGGAAGAAAGAAGGAGAATTAGAATTACTTAGAATTAAAATCATCAAGATCACTTGACTGTGTGTCTTGTGTTCTTTCACTGTCCCTCTGCAGAACTTCTACCCACCTCCATGTTCCCTCTTCGAGACCCTAGACCCCAGGCTTGCAGCCCCCAAGTGCAGCAGCCCGTGGCAAGCATGATCTCATCCAAGGGTAAGACAGTGACTAAGGATGACAGGAGAAGCTTGTGAGCTGTGGTATCAGAGAAGGGAGATGAATATACCATGAACTGCCCAAAGAACAAATAGGTATGTCTTGGGGAATGTGCCTCCAGAGTGCTCAAAGATGCTGAAACTTCGTCTAACGTACTTGGGGCATGTTGCTAGCAGAGGCTATTCCTGGAGAGGGACATCATGCTTGGGAAGGTTAAAAAATTAAATAAAGTTATTGTGGTACAATAGAGAACGAGACATCTGTGGTGCTAACCTATTTACGTTTACAATGGTGGCACTGTGACCAAGGCCAGGTGCTGGCTCCCATCAGCAGCAGCGCTGGGGGAGGAGGAATCCTGCCTCAGACAGCCCCGAGTGAGCTGGAACCCGTGATGCCACGGCTGTGGCTCTTGGGATGGGTCACCGTTGACCTGGGACCTTCCTGAGCCTGACTCACCTGAGTTTCTGGAGACCTGTAGGCTGTGCCCACTCCAGAGCACCAGGATGCCCTTCTGACCGGGGGCGATGAGGACCTCCAGGTTTTTACTGTAGTCAAACGGCAGCCCAAAGCTTCTGTCCAGGGGTGGGTCTGAGTATGCAAACTTGGCCTATAAGGAGAGACAGCTGAGGCCTAAGTGGTCATCACTGGACCACACGGCTGAAGTGGAGCAGATGTTATCATCCACCCTGCTCCCACCTGCCCCATCCAGTGGGGTTCACCTGGGAGGAGTCTGTCTGATCCATTCAGTTATCAGGATTGGGAGGGATGCTGTGGGCATTGTGAGGAGGTCACTGATTGGGCCTGCCCAGCCCAGTGGTGGGGAGAGGGGAGGCCAGGGATGCAGCTTCACATCCTGCAGTGCCCAGGATGCACCCCCCTCCTCAGAAGGCTCCCCGCCCCAGGGCGACACCATCTCTGTCCTGCTTGGATGGTCACAGGACTTGACTTTCCCAGGTTGGGGCATTGAGTCTGTCTCGAGGAAGCACTCCTTTGAGGTCATGATGGTGAAACTCCGTCTCACAGACTTGGGCATGTTGCTGGGGCGGGGTGGGGGCAGGCCATGGGAAAAAAGATATCATGCCAGGAAAAGTCAGCAAAAGAGAGGAAGACACTCAACAAGACGGACTGGCATAGTGACTGCAGCAGTAGGCTCGAACATGTAGAAGAGCCCAAGGATGGCACAGGACAGGACAGGGCTCTGATCTGTCGTTCACATCACAGGGTCTCTGCGTCAAAGCGGCTCCTTCGACTGAACAGCACAACCTTCCCAGATTCTTTTGCTAACATTCAAAAAACACCTTTGTGGCTGACTCTGAGAAGAATGGGAATCCCAAAACACTTGATGGTGCTTGTGCGAAGCTTATACTTGGACCAGGAGGCAGTCATCAGAACAGAGCAAGGGAACACTGCATGGTTCAGAATTGGAAAGAGTGTACACCAGGGATGTGTCCTGTCTCTGTATCTTTTCAATCTATTTGCAGAACAGATGATCTGGGAGGCTGGGCTCTATGAGGAGAAATGTGGGGTCAGGACTGGAGGAAGACTCAACAAGAATTTGTGTTATGCAGATGATGCAACCCTGAAGGACTAAAACTGAGAAAGACCTGAAGTGCCTGCTGGAGAGTGTCAAGGACTGCAGCCTTCAATATGGATTGAAGCTCAACACCAAGAAGACAAAGATTCTCTCCACTGGGCAGACTGGCAGCATCAGGATGGATGGTAAAGAGATTGAGATTATTAACAGCTTTAGTTTGGTTGGCTCCACAGTCAACAATCTTGGCATCAGCAGCCGGGAAATTAAAAGATGAATTACACAGGGAAAGTTTGCTGTCAGAGACCTCTCTAAATTACTGAAGAGCAACAATATCAGTCTGGAGACTAAGGTGCACCTGATCCAGGCCATAGTCTTTGCAATTACTTGCTATGCATCAGAAACCTGGACAATGACTAGGGATGATAGAAGGAGAATTGATGCCTTTGAGCTGTGAGGCTGGAGAACAGTATTGACTCTACCTAAGCTGAACACTTATGAAATTAGCTCTTTGTACCACCCAGGTCCTCTTCTAGCCTTTAATGGTGTTGTTAGGCACCACTGAGTCTAGTGCGCCTCACAGCGACTCTGTGAACAACAGTCTGGACCCTGTCCTGTCCTGTGCCGTCCTCTTCATCTTTGACATATTTGAGCCCACTGCTGCAGTCACTGTGTCAGCCCATCTGGTTAGGGGTCTTTCTCTCCTTTACTGCCCCTCCACCTTTCCAAGTATCATGTCCCTCTCCAAGGAAAAGCTTCTCCTATCAACATGCTCCAAATACGTGAGATGAAGCTTCACCATCCTTGCCTCCAAGGAGCACTCGGGCTGCACTTTTTCCAAGACACATCTGCTACTAGCCTGTACTCTTACTTAATATTTGTAGTGGGTTGAGCTAAGTTTCCCCACAATTGGTGTCAACTTGGCTAGGCCATGAATCAAAACACTTTGTAATTATCTCATGTGTTATAAGTCCTCAGCTTCATGATGTTAGCGATCCGCTGGCAAGGCCCTCTTTAAAGTGCTCAAGAGCAGAGGTCACTTTAAGGACTGAGGTGTGCCTGCTCCAACCCATTGTCTTATCTTTTTTTTTGTCACCACCACCCCCCAGAGATGGATGGCTTACTGCATCCAACTTGAGCATAATAAAGGCCCCACCTGCCACCTGTGGGAGTGTAAGGGCTTTTTCTCTCCATAAGCATCCTTGGTGGTGAGTTGCCTCTTTGCTCCCAAGCAGCCCAGATGCAGGACCTGGATTATTTACTGGATTACTGCTTCCAGTTTCCTTGGCTGTAGTTTCAAGTAAAATGAAATTCCTGACAATGTCAATCTTTACCCCATTTGTCGTGGTGCTGTGCACTGGCCCAGCTGTGAGGATTTCTGGTTCCTTGATTTTGAGCTGTCATACCATGGTATTTTTTTGATCGCTTCATATGCATGTGAAACTTGGATCTTGAATAGGGAAGACTGAAGAATTGATGCTTTTGAATTGGGTTGCGTGAGAAGAGCCCTGAATCTACCTTGGACGACCAAAAGACAAACAAATCTGTCTCAAAGGAAGTGCAGTAGCAAATAAGTCCATGCTTTGGGCTTGTCAGGAAAGGAAAATCCTTGGAGAAAGGCATCATCTCATAGTTCAGGAGAAATAATGACATTTGAAGATTAAATCGCACCTAATTTAGGTCGTGGTCTTTTTAATAACTTGCTATGCATGTGAGAGATGGGTAGTGAATAAGGATGACAGAAGAATTGATATCTTTTAGCTGTGGTGTTGGAGAAGAGCACGGAACATCTCATGTTCGGCCAAAAGAACAAACAGCTACGTCTTGGAGAGGGTGCAGCCAGAGTGCTCTTTGGAGGCAAAGATAGCAAAGCTTCATCTCACGTACTTTGGGAATGTTCGTAGGGGAGGCTGTTCCTTGACAAGGAACTTGGTGCTTGGAAAGGTGGAAGGACAGCGAAGGAGAGGAAGACCCTCGACCAGATGGATTGACACTGACTGCCGCAGTGGGCTCAAGTGTGTTGGAGATGACGAGGTTGGAACACGACAGGACAGGGGTCAGGTCTGTTGTCATACACTCGCTATGGGTCATACTCAACTCGACGGCACTTCACGACACCACAGGACACTTTAGTGACTGGAAGCCTGAGGGAAGCCGAATATCAAATTTAATAATAGTAGACCAAATGCTGTATCGGGAAATGAGAGAAGCTTAATACAAGCTGAAGGTCACCTTGTGACACTGGGGCATTCCTTAGGAGGTCACCTTGTGACACTGGGGCATTCCTTAGGAGTCAACATTGTTCTTAGTTTTTATCTAATGAATCCCTCCCTCTTGAGATTAACATAAAGAGGAACTTGGCCTTATCTGTAAA
>NW_006399935.1:4221456-4221967 GCF_000299155.1 Elephantulus edwardii
TGGCTCGAGGTCTTCAGTCAAGAACTGCTGACCCCCTGTTTTACGCTCTCTGCTCTATCTCATTCCTGGCTGTTTGTCTCTTTATTAATAATTATAACATTATTCTATTCTTTGGGACCCTCGGTCTGCAACAGAAGCCCAGCTTTAGGAGACTTTGGCTCTCTGTTGTCTGTGGAAGAAGCTCCTTCTCTCTTATGGGATTCTGCTCCTGGGCTTTTGACCTCCAGCAGTAGCCTCTGCTTGCCCCACCTCTGCCCACTTTCTTACTCGTTTACTCCCTTTTAGATCTCAAAAGATTTTTGTCCAAGATTATACTGTAGGCAGAACCTGCCTTGTTTACAACAAAGACAATCCATTCCCCAAAGGGATGCTAACCAAAGGCATGTTGTTTTGTTTTTGTTTTATTGTTGTTAAGTGCTGATGAATCAACTATGGCTCACAGCACCCATATGGAAACAGATTAAAAACATGCCCTGTTCTTCACCACCCTCACTCCATCACCTCCATCCTC
>NW_006399935.1:4222384-4231164 GCF_000299155.1 Elephantulus edwardii
CCCATCATCACCATCCTCACCATCCTTCACCATCCCCACCCGGTCCTTCACTATCCTCACAATCATTGCTACCATTGAGCCCATTGCTGCTGACACTGTCAATCTGTCTTGTTGAGGGTCTTCCTCTCCCCTGATGATCCTCTGTTCTCCCAAGAAACCACAGGCATACATGTTGAAATTCACAAAACCAATTTCGGGGAGGACACAATTCAATCAAAGATAGATAGATAGATAGATAGATAGATAGATAGATAGATAGATAGATAGATAGAGACAGATGATAGATAATGATAGATAGATAGATAGATAGATTAGATGGGTGGGTTGATGGATGGATGATTGATAGATGACAGCTAGCTAGCTAGATGAATAAAGAGCAAGACAGATTTCAGCTATGAAAACCTAAGGATGCACTTCTTAACTAACACCTGGACTGTTCAAGTACCCCTTTCTAGTCTATGACACTTACTGTGTTTCCATCAAGAGCAAGCAGCCCAACCTGGGACAAAGCGTGGAAGTCGAAGATGCCTCCCAAGGTACCGTCAATTTTTTCCTATGGAACAAACAGAAAGTACTGTGTGTGAATTGATTGCTGTTGTTAAGTGCCACCAGGGCACCTACAACCCATAACGACCCTGTGAACAGACAGGTTGGAATCTTGCCCCATCCTATGCCTCCATCACTGCTTCCACCTAGCTCGAGCCCACTGTTGTAGTCAATCCCCCTTGTTGAGGGCCATTACAGAAATGTTCTCCATTCCAAGTTCAATCGCAGGCAGATTTGAGGCAAGACAGGTTTTTAGTGAATGCCTGGTACCTGAATCAGAAAGTGGGACCACGAGACCCTTGTTGCCAGGGCTTCGGTTCTGATGGCCCAGTGGGTATGGAGCTGTGGGTGAGGGATCTTTGGGGGCCCAGTGGTAAAGATTGTGCTGCCAATGCAAAGGCACATGGTTCAAATTCACCAGCTGCTCCATAGGAGAAAGATGGCAAATCATCTCCTGTGCTATTAACTGTCTCTGAAAACCCACTGGAGGGTCAGCTATGGGTCGGTTCTGGTTTCATGGTACACCTGTTAACAGAAACAACAGTGGGTGAGGAATTGAACTGGCAACCCAAATGCAAGCAACTGGACTCCCCAGCGGTTCCCAGGGGAGAGACGACCCTCTCCCGAGGGGGAGGAGATGCCTCTGAAAGCCTGGAGGAGGGTCTGTTAGGTCTCAGTTCCAACTTGACTGCAATGAGAGTTTCTGGAAGAAGCACTGATACCTAGACTATGAGCAAGGCATGGGTCCCTCACACCGGGACACAGTCCGTCCTTGACAACAGGATGGACGCCACCTTTCTCCCAATGATTTGCCAAAGGATCACGGGAAGCCACTCTATGGGTTAGAAGGGAACGTCCTCAGCCTCTTAGCTACAGATGGATCCCGTCCTCCCTCTTTCTGTTTAAGCCCCAGCTCTGTTCAGCTGTGTGAACTTGGCAAAGGCCCTGTGCCTCTCCAGGCCTTCATCCCAGTTCACATCCCCCTGGCTTTATCACGCTTCACTTCAACATTCTTCCCAAATGCTGTGTATTTTACAAATGAAAGGTGCGTGGCAACCTTGTCTGTTGTTGTTAGGTGCTGTTACGTCGGGTACGACTATAGCCACCCTACGAACAACAGATCTGAACCTTCCTGTCGTGCGCGGTCCTCACCACCGCTGACCCACCGTGCGCACTGCTGCAGTCACTGTGTCAGCCCACCTGCCTAAGGGTCTTCCTCTCCTTCACCGTCTCTCCACCTTTCCAAGCTTGATGTTCTTTTCCGAGGACGAAAAAGCCTCTCCTAGTGACATGGCCAAAGTACATGAGACGAAGCTTCACCTCCTTCCCAGAAAGTCTAGCCCCACCGTGTTCCCAAGAACATCACATTGTGCATCTGTGTCACATTTTCATAATTCTTTTTTTATTATTAATTGTAATGAAACTTTACAGAGACCTAGGGTTTCCAGTCATTCATTGTTGCACTTTTCTCCCTGCCCACCCCGCTCCCCCCAATTCACTCTTTTCCTTGAAAAGTAAAAATCCCCCCCCCCAAGTCCACTCCACTGTGCAGCCTTTGCTCTGGACTTCTGTAATGACAAGAATACCCCTTCATATGTCCCTTTTAAACAGATCTCTCCCTCATCTGTTTCAATGCAGTGTACATTATGCCTCCCCTCCTTCTCTGTCTTCCCTCAACCCCAATGTCAGTCCCATTTCACAACAGTGGCCCTATGCTATATTTGTCCTTTTGTGACAGAGATATTTCACTCAGCATCATGCATTCCAAGGTCATCCATTTTGTTTCCAGCTCTTTGCTATTGTGAACAAAGCCACAATAAACATTGGTGTGCATATATCTGCTTGGTGGCCGTTCTGGTTTCTTTAGGGTAAATTCCCAGTAATGAAATTGTTGGGTCAAATGGTATCTCTATTTGCAACTTTTTGAGAAAGCGTCATACAGCCTTCCACAGTGGTTGCAAATTTTACACTCCCACCAAAGTAAATATGTGTTCCAGTTTCTCCACAACCTTGCCAGCATTTGATATTTGCTGCTCTGTTAAATTTTGCTATTCTTACTGGGGTGAGATGATATCTCATAGTTGTTTTGACATTTTCGTAATTCTTGACATACTTAAAACTTCTTCCACAGAGCTATTGCCCACGTAATAGATTGTTACACACAGCAGAACGTCACACAATGTTTGCATGCTCTGGGAAACGACAATAACCACGCATGATGTGCTTCGCTGACATTCTCACCCTACTGCAGGGGTCTGGAGCTGAACTCGTGGTATTTCAGAGGTCTGCATTTGTGGCTGCTGGCTGCTGTAACAACAGATCCTCGACTGGGTGGCAGAACAAACAAGGTGTCGGCAGGGCCTCCGTGGAACTGTCCCTCCTAACCTCCTCCAGCCTTTGGTGGCGACTGGCAATCCTAGGCGTCCCTTGGTTCTCAGCGACAGAACTCCAACCCTGCCTCCCTCTTCACATGGCACTTTCTTGCTGGGTGTCCCTGTGTCCCTTCTGCTTCTCATACAGTCATCACCCACCTACATCCACTACAACCAGTACGACCTTGTGTCAACTCATTGATCTGCAAGGATCCTGTTTCCAAGCAAGGCAACGTTCTGAGGTTCTAAGCAGACCAGGAGCTGTCCTGTAGCCTAGTGGTGAGAAACTGCACTGCAGTCCCAAAGTTGGTAGTATTATGTGCCATTGAGTTGCTTGCAACTCATAGCGACCCTATGTACAACAGCCCTAAACTCTGCTCTGTCCTGTGCCAATCGCACTGCCCCTGACACACCCATCCTGATTATCCCAGTCACCGAATCAATCCACCTCATAGAGGGCCTTCTCCTCCTGCACTGTCCCTCCACCCTCCCAAGCATGATGTCCTTCTCCAAGGACCAGTCCCTCCTTACAACATGTCCAAAGTATGTCAGACGGAGCCTCAGAATCCTTGCCTCCAAGGAGCAGCCCGGTTTAACCCTCTCCAGGATGAATCTGCTTGTTTTCTTGGCAGTTCATGGTACCCTCAATACTCTTCTCCAGCACCACAGCTCAAAGGCATCAATTCTCCTTCTATCCTCCTTAGTCACTGTCCAACTCTCTGATGCGTAACAAGTGACAGCAAAGACCATGGCCTGTATCAGATGCACCTTAGTCTCCAGAGAGACACCACTGCTCTTCAATACTTTGGAGAGGTCCCTAACAGCAGACTTTCCCATGGCAATGCGCCTTTTAATTTCCTGGCTACTGGTGCCAAGACTGTTGACTATGGAGCCAAGCAAACTAAAGCTGTGAACAGTCTCAATCTCTTTGCCATCCATCCTGATGCTGCTAATTGGTCCACTGGGGAGAATTTTGGTCTTCTTGACATTGAGCCTCAATTCATATTGGAGGCTGCAGTCCTTGACCCTCTGCAGCAGGTGCTTCAGGTCCTCCTCAGTTTAAGCAAGCAGGGTTGTGTCATCTGCATAACACAGACTATTGATGAATCTTCCACCAATCCTGACACCACACTTCTTCTCATAGAGCCCAGCCTCCTGGATGATTTGTTCTGCATACAGGTTGAAAAGGTATGGAGACAGGACACATCCCTAGCGTACGCCCTTCCCTATTTTGAACCATGCAGTGTTTCCTTGCTCTGTTCTGACGACTGCCTCTTGGTCCAAGTATAGGTTTCACATTAGCATAATCAAGTGTTCTGGGATTCCCATTCTTCTCAGAGTCAGCCACAATTTGTTATGATCCACACAGTCAAATGCCTTTGCATAATCAATGAAACACAGATAGACATTCCTCTGGTATTCCCTTCTTTCAGCTAAGATCCATCTAATATTAGCTACAATATCCCTAATACCACGACCCCTTCCAAACCCAGCCTGGACTTCTGGCAGTTCTCTGCTGATGTGCTGTTCCTGTCGTTTTTCGTATAATCTTCAGTAGAATCTTGCTTGCATGTGAAATCAATGAGATTGTTCTATAGTTTTCACATTCTGTTGGGTCACCCTTCTTTGGAATGGGAACAAATATCGATCTCTTCCAGTCAGTTGGCCAAGTGGTTGTTCTCCAGATTTCTTGGCACAACTTGGTGAGCACGTCCAGGGCAGCATCTGTTAGCTGAAATATGTCAATTGGTATACCATATATTCCTGGAGCCTTATTTTTTGCCATTTCCTTCAAAGCAGCCTGAACTTCTTCCTTCATCACCATAGGCTCTTGCTCATATGTTATTTCATGAAATTCTTGTGTCTGCCAAATCCTTTTGATACAGTGACTCAGTATATTCTTTCTATCTTCTTTTAATACTTCCTGGATCATTTAATATTCTGCCTAAAGCATCCGTTCAAATCCAGCTCTGTGGGAGAAGGACAGGCAATCTCCTCCCATGCTCTTGAAGGCCTCTGAAAACCCACTGGAGGGTCAGCTCTGGGTCGATCTGACTCCGCAGAACAAAACAACAAACAGACATGTAGTTACCATGAGGGGATTTACTCAGCCTACCAGAGTCCTGTCATCAGCAAAATGGGGTGATGATTACTATGAAACGAGCTGTGTACCCCAAAAGATATGCTGAAGTCCTAACCCAAGATCTGGGAACATGACCTGTTTGGAAATAAGCTTTGCAGATGTTATCAATTGCATTGTCATGAGTTATCCAGAAGCCAGAGCCCTAATTCAGAACTGTACCCCAAAACTCCACCATCATTGGTCAGTCCTGACTCACAGCGACCCTCCTGGACAGAGCAGAGTCTTCCTTGAGGGGTCCCAAGCCTGTCAATCTTTCTAGAAACACACTGCTTCATCTTCGTCCCGAGGAGCGCTTAGTGGGTTCAAACCACTGAGCTTCAGGTTAGCAGCCAAGAACTTAACCACTGCGCCATGGGGGCTCCTTCAAATATGATGGTGTCAGCTATAAAAGAGACAAAGACACGCAGACAGAGGCAGGACAGTCGTGTCCGGACAGAATCACATGGCCCTCCACGGCAGGCCTCGGTCAGCCGCACATGCTGGACGTATCCATCACCTCTGACGCTTGCCCGAGCACACCCGCTTCTCCAGGACTCACCGGACCCAGCGGATGTGGCAAGAAACTCACCACCCGTGCTTTTGAAGAACATTCGGCTCTACGGGTAAGACTGACGCACCGTCTATGGGGTATTCAACACTCTGACAGCACCACAGCCGAAGGGCCTTGACTCCCCCAAACAGCACCATGGCCAAAGGGCCTCAAGTCCCCTGACAGCACCACGGCCGAAAGGACTCGATTCCACTTTCACCTGCATCTGCTGCCGTTGTTGTTGTGTGCTGTTGAGTGGGAACTGACTCACAGCTGACCCTCCGGCACAGGAGGAGTTGCCCATCCTTCTCCCATGGAGCTGCTGGTGGATTAGAACCGCCTGCCTTTGGGATTGAAGCACAGCTTCTTCCCACTGAGCCCCCAGAGCTCCCTTTGTGCCTCTGAGGTGACTGAGTCTACAGGACCCGGGCCAGGCTTGCCCTTGTCTTCAGTGCGCCATTGCGCCCGTTAGCTCCCCACCAACGCCCAGGCAGCAGACGCGCCCGATGGATCCTGCACCCTGACTGCTGCCCCCCATAGGTGCTGACTGTGGGTCCCAACACAGGGGGCTCACGCCCACAGATGGTGATGGGGGTGTAGGACCCGGAAGCTTCCCCTTACTCTATACACAGGGTTGCAGGGGCTCAGAGCCAACATCAGTGAGCCAGGAACCCCTGGGGTTTGCCTGACACCGGGACAGATGAGTTCGGTTCTTCCCCTGGAGGCTGTGTGGGGAGGGGAGCTGGCGGACATGCTGAGTCACACATCTAGCGTCCTGAATTGTGAGGCAATACAGGCCAGTGCTTAATGTCCACCGCCTTGTGGTCTGTTGCTATGGCAACCCTGGACCATCCCGAGTGATGATCACGGGGTTGAGGCGTGCGGTTAACCCACAGGCATGACAGCAGGCATGTAAACCACACCCACCGTGGAATGAATTCTGACTCGCAGCGACCCCACAGGACATGGGGCTCCTGGGGCTGGCATCTTCCCAGGAACAGACTATCACATCCGTCTCCCTTCGAGGGGCTGGTGGGTTCGGACCACTCACCTTTGGGTTCACAGCCGAGTGCTCACCACTGTGCTGCTGCTTTTGGCCACAGCGTCTCTTCCCCTGAGGCCTCCCTCCTTCTTGTGTCCACCTTCCCAGAGCCCCCAGAGGCCCCTCTGGCCTGGAACTCTCCCCCCTCCCAGCCAGGCGGATGCCCACAGGAGGCACAGCCCAGCTCACCCAGCAGCTAGTGGGCACCACCTTACAGCCCCTCTCCCAGCAAACCTCACATACCACGTGCTTAAAGGTGAACTTCTCGAAGCTGTGTCCTGAGTCTCTGGAGTAGTACAGATTAGCCTGCGAGACCTTCTCTCCATGCAAATATGCAAAAACGAAATTACTTATGTTCTGGAAAACACACAGGAAAAGAACAGAGCCTGATGTGGCGACTCCGGCAGGCACAAGCAGTTTCGGTCACAGTCGCCAGAGGGTAAACGGCCACCAGCAGACGGCGGCTAGGCATGCTCGGTCCACCCACACGGGGAGGTGACTGAGGCATAAGGACACGGAGGCCTGGCACAGGCCACGACATGGGTGAGCTGTGAGAGAATGCTGAGGGCAGAGACACGAGGGGCCGAAGCTCATCATACCCCATCTGTATGAAATGTTCCAGAGGCAAACGCCAAGGGATCCCAGTGTGGGGTTGGCCAGCAGGGAGTGAGGGGACAGGGCGTTATTGCTGGGGGACAGGGAGTGCCCACTCAGGGGGGGGACACAAAGCCCGCAGAACCGGCAGTCGATGGCTGCCCAGTGTGCTGGCGTCATTATCAGCACTGAGCTGTACACTTGAGAGCAGTTAGAATAGGAAAACGGACATTCCACAGTTTACACAGTTCACCACAAACACAGCGATAAAACGGGCACCCAGGTCAGACTTGGCGCTGGCAGCCAGTGCCCACTCCTCCTGGCAACCCGGCAGGACCAGCTCGCCCAGCCCCGGGACGTGGCCGAGCTTGAAAACCTTAATGGGGGCAGATCGGCACATCTCTCTCCAGCACAGCTCTCCACAGAAAGCCAGGCTCCCGAGCCAAAGGTGGGTGACTCGACTCTGCGGCCCTCACGCCTGCCTTTAATTGTTTTTGGTGAAACATTCTTCTAGATGGTGTAACCCTGGTCTGTCCACTTGCTGTACAGAGGTAACTCGTGGTCGCTGTGAAGCCGAACACTGTGACACTGAGGAGTCAAACGTGAGAATGTTTACTCGTGGTGGACAGTGTGAGGTGGCGCTCCCCAATGAAAACAAGCTTGGAAGCAGGAGTGGCATCCACTTCCATAATAGCTTGCCTCCGGAAACCCTATGAACCTGGAGAAAGGACGGAAGTTATACAGGAACTGTCCAGGACTTGCGTTCATAGGGTCGCTACAACTCGACGGCCCTTAACAACAACCATCTTCAGGTTAGCAGCCCAACACTAAACCACTGTAACATCACATGCACATAAAAAACCCAAGCCCTCCATGCCAGCCAGCTGATTCCAAACCAGGGCAACCCTCCAAGGGGCCAGTGAGGCTGTAAATTCCTACTGGAGGAGATTGCTAATCTTTCTCCCTTAGAGCAGGTGGTGGATTCAAACTGCCAATCTTTCGGTTAGCAGCACAACATGTAGCACACTGCACTGCACTGCACTGCACTATGAGAGCTCTGTGCTGTGTCCCTGTGCCACCAGGGCTGCTTCAAGGAGGTCAGCGCCAACAGTCACATTCCTGGGCATCTGCCTCAGAAGGGAAAATGGAGACGCACAAAAGTGTACGCAACCACCAAGAAGGCTTCAGGGTTAATAGGACCCAAGTGGAAACAACCAAAATGTGGTACGTCCCCATGCTGAACTAGGACACTGTTCACAAAACATGCACGAAAGGAACAAAAACCCTGCATGGCTCTCTGGTGGGTGGTGCTGAGTGAAAACAGGCATCTAAAGGGCGCACGATTCCATTTACGTACCATTCTTTTTTTTAGTATTATTATTTTGTGTGTGTGTACCGTCAAATCAAATCTGACTGGTACAGGAGGAGATTGTTCCTCCTTCTCCAGCAGAGCACCTGGTGGATTTGAACTGCGTACAAGGAAGTCCAGTGAATACCACTATCATTCAGATATATGCACCAACAACCAGAGCCAAAGAAGAAGAAATAGATGAT
>NW_006399935.1:4233514-4237843 GCF_000299155.1 Elephantulus edwardii
TGCTTGGGAGGGTGGAGGGACAGCGCAGGAGGGGAAGACCCTCTATGAGATGGATTGATTCGGTGACTGGGGTAATCGGGATGGGTGTGTCAGAGTCGGTGCGGTTGGCACAGGATAGAGCAGGGTTTAGAGCTGTTGTGTACATAGGGTCGCTATGAGTTGCAAACGACTCGATGGCACATAACAACAACCACCACCACCTCTGGGATTGCAGTACACCTTCTTGCCACTAGGCCACTAGAGCTCGCCTTATGTACCATTCTTAAGACGATTAAACTGTAGAGACAGGAAAGAGCAAAGAAGTCCACTGAAAGACTAAGGTGCACCTGATGCAAGTCATGGTATTTTCAGTTGTATCCTGTGTGGAAGGTCAAAGAGAGGAAGACCCAGTGATCAGAATGGGCCTGAGCACAGCAGAGCTGGCAAAGACAGGGCAGGATGGGACAAGGGTTGGATGTGTTGTTCAGAGTTGTAGGTGACTCGATGGAACCGAAAACTGAGAGCTGGACAATGACTAAGGATGACAGAAGAAGAACTGCCTCTGAGTTGCGAGGCTGTTGAGAAGAGGAGCAAATATCCCCCGGGCGGTCAAAAAAACCAGACAGGTATATCCCAGAGGAAGTGTGGTCACAGAGCCAGCCCCTTGGAGGCAAGGACACTGAAGCTTCACCTCACATCCTTTGGGCACGTTCTTATGCGGTTCCAGTCTTTGGAGAAAGACCTCCTGTTGGAAAAGGTGGAAGGGCAGGAAAAAAGAGGAAGACCTTCAACAAGATGGATTAACACAGTGACCATGGCAGTGGGGCTAAGAAGGGCGGAGACCGTGCGGAACCACACAGGATAGGACACGGTTCTGATCTGATGTTGACAAGGTCTGTGACTGTAGTCCACGCAACAGCACTTAACAACAACACAGGGAGTGCAACGCCTCTTAATCCCTTCACAGCCCTGACCCCAGTTGAGCGCTGTTTCCCTAGCGCGTGGCTTGGAACATTCTTTCACTTGTAAGAGATAAAAGGAAGGGAAGACAGCCAAAAAGGGGGCCCCTCAGTCCCACCAAGAGAGAATCGTCTGGAATGGAGCGTGTCGTTCTGGACTCAGGGCCCTGCATTAGGAAGCTCCTTGGCATAGGGTAATCTCCCAGGTAGTCCAGGCCTGCAGATGCTGATGACCTGTGCTGTGCAGATGACACAACCTGGCTTGCTGAAAGCGAGGAGGATTTGAAGCACTTGTTGCAGAAGATCAAGGAATGCAGCTTTCAATTTGGATTGCATCTCAATGTCAAGAAAACAAAGATTCTTACCACTGGACTGATAGGCAACATCATGATCGATGGAGAAAAGACTGAAACAATGAACAACTTCATCTTACTTGGATCCACAATTAACACCTTTAGTACTAGCAGTTAGGAAATCAGGCAACATATTGCATTGGGAAAATCTGTAGTCAGGGACTTCTCTAGATTATTGAGAAGTAATGATGTCAGTTTGAGGACTAAGGTGCACCTGATTCAGGCCATGATCTTTCCAGTCACTTGCTACGCATCTGAGACAATGAATCAAGATGACAGAAGAAATGATGCCTTTGAGCTGTGGTGTTGGAGAATAGCTCTGAACATCCCATGGACGACCAAAAGAACAAATAGATGTTTTTTGGAGAAGGTGCAGCCAGAGTGCTCTTTGGAGGCAAGAATGATGAGGCTTCACCTCACATACTTTAGGTGTGTTGCTAGGGGGGCTATTCCACAGATAGGGACATGATGCTGGGGAGGATGGAGGGTCGGTGAAGGAGAGGAAGACCCTCAACCAGGTGGATTGACATGGTGACTGCCGCAAAGGGCTCTAGTGTGTCAGGAAGTGTGAGGATGGCACAGGACAGGTTCAGATCTGCTGTTTCTCAGGTTGCTATGAGTCATACTTGACAACAACAGGTGCTGCAGGAAACAAGGACCTTCCTCCAGAACTGACAGAGAGACGGCCTTCCACAGAGCAGGCTCCCTGAGGGGAGGCTTCCAGCGTCTCCTAAACTTGTCCAGGGGTGTTCCTTTGGGATGTTTCATGGAGAATACAGAAGCAGAATGAGGGTGACTGAAGAGGAACTGATGCCTTCGAGTTGTGGTGTTAGAAAAGAGTACATGGAGTGCCACGGACTCCCGGAAGAACAGGTCTGTCTCCGAGAAAATGCACCTAGGGTGCCCCTTAGAGGTAAGGACGGTGAAACGAGGTCTCACTTTGGGCATGTTGTTAGGAGAGACCAGTCCTTGGAGAAGGACATCATGCTTGGAGGTCAGAACAAGACAGATTGACGCAGTGACCGGCACAGTGGGCCCCAGCTTGTCTGAGACCAGGACAACGCAGGACAGGGCAGTGTTCAGATCTGTAATTCCCAGCACGTGATGAGTCATAGTCAAAGGGACAACACCTAACGACAACAATAGGATCAGGTTACCAGACTTCTCTCCTCAACAGCTGCCAGGTGGGTTTGAACTGCCAACCTTTCAGTTAGCAGTCAAGCACTTCATCGTTGAAGCCCTCCTATCAAGTGCAGCCTGGGAAATCACGTGGTCACTTCCACTCTTTCCTCTAGGGCCTGTGCTAGCATTGAGACCTGGGGGTCTAACAACGGGCAGATACATTGTATCCAGGTCAATTTCTCGTTTTTTGAGATTAACTATCTACAGTGGCATCACCCGGAAAGCTGGGAGAAGTGTGGGGTCTTTTGGTAACTTGTACAGAATCTACAAGGAGTCTTAGTGGTATGATCGTGAAGTACGCAGCTGCTATGACCAAAAAGGTTCAGGGATTGAGTCCGTCCCGCAGCTCTGTGGGAGAAAGACCTCGTGATTTGTTCCTATAAAGACGGCCTCCCAGAGAAACCTGGGGGCACTTCTCATCCCCACAGGGAGCTGTGGGGACACAGATCAACTTCACAGCACGCAGCCACGGCAATAACACACTCGGCAGCGGTGAGGGACAGAGCAGAGGCGCCTGTGGACTGTGAGGTTGTGATCTTTACTTCTTCCTACACAGTGGCTGCTGGGATCGAACCGCAGAACTCTGGGTAACAGCCAAGCGCTTGCCCATTGCACTACACCAGGGCACTTTATAATAAAACAGAGCTAGTAATTATGTCCAAATGATATCGTTGGTGTTGTTAGGTCTGCTGAGTGGGAACTAACCCACAGCTGACCTTCTGACAGGTTTTCAGAGGCTGTAAATCACTCGGGAAGTGACTGCCCATCCTTCTCCCACAGAGAAGCTGGTGGATTTGAACCATCTGCCTTTGAGTTTGCAACACAAGTCTTGGCTCACTAGGACACCTGAGCCCCCTTTCAAGAGAATCATGAAAACAAATTTTCAGAAAATAAAAAAAGATGGTTTTTTTTTACTTATAAAACCCTTTTTTATTATTTCGAGATAACGCTAATAAGTGCTTTGACAGCGAGTCTAGGAGCCCTGGTGGTACAGTGGTGGAGCATTTGGTTGTTAACTGAAAGGTCAAGGGCTTGTCTGTTTCATTAAAGTGTCAGGGCTCACCTCTTCAGAACCCCCAAGAGAATGCTGTTGCTCTTGCCCAAGCCCACCATGGCCGCGGCCTGCACAGCTTGCCGGCTTCACGCCTGCATATGATCATCTGTTTGCGGTTCAGTTAAACAGTGAAAGAGAGCACAGGTACTTACCAAACAGAAAATGTTTCTACTGTAACAACAGTTATCACCCGAAACATGTGAAACGGGGTGTTCTATGCCTGAAAGGGAGAGAAAAAGCATCAAACAGGACAGAGTAACAAACCCCAAAGCGACAGGAGAAGCTGAGAGTCAGGGTTCTGTAGATACCCCAGCATAGTGACAGCAGAGCCACAGCTTAGATCAGAGTCCAGACAAGGACTGAGCACCCTCTGCAAACAGAGAATTCCGCCCAGCCCCCCCCCCAGATACTGGATGCCCTCTGCAAACAGAGACCTACACCCAGCCTCCCACCTGAGAGACGCCATGTCTGAACTTTGGTCTGAGTTTAAAGATTAAGCTTACCCACTGTTATGGTGGCAGCACTTAAGTAAAAGGTAAATTATAATCTCTGGAGATTGAATTTTTTAAGGATGATTGGTTGAAACTAAATAAAAACCATAGAGAGACTAAGAAAGGGGGCTTTCCACAGTGCCTTAGCCTTGCCTCTTTTTCAGAACTCATTTCCCCGTGTCCCTGCTTTCTTTCTGTGTCCGGTTTGCAACATCTGGCACTCCGAACAGGGACCTGAAAGTAGCAGCAGTCTTGTAGTCTCTCTCCCCTCCCTCCTCTCCCCCTCCCCTCTCCCCTCTCCCCTCCCTGCT
>NW_006399935.1:4239703-4241175 GCF_000299155.1 Elephantulus edwardii
AGATTGAGATTATTCATAGCTTTAGTTTGCTTGGCTCCACAGTCAACACTCTTGGCACCAGTAGCCAGGAAATTAAAAGATGTATTGCGATGGGAAAGTCTGCTGTTAGGGACCTCTCCAAAGAAGAGCAATGGTGTCTCTCTGGAGACTAAGGTGCGTCTGATAAAGGACATGGTCTTTGAAATCACTTGTTATGCATCAGAAAATTGGAAAAAGGGATTTGCCATTCATTAGGGTCGAGGATTTGCTTATATTTCCACAGGCACAGAAATACTGTGGGTACCATTCAGAGACAAGAAATCCAGAGAGCTGGAAGAGGCCATACTTCGACAAGGATGGAGTTGCAGAGTGGATAAACAGAATCTGCATCAGAGAGTTGGACAATGACTACAGAAGATAGAAGGAGAATTGATGCCTTTAAGCTGTGGTGCTGGAGAAGAGTATTGAGGGTACCATGGACTCCTGGGAGAACAAAAAGATTCATCCTGGAGAAGGGTAAATCGGGCAGCTCCTTGGAGGCAAGAATTCTGAGGCTCCATCTAACATATTTTGGACATGTTGTAAGGAGGGATCAGTCCTTGGAGAGGGGCATCATGCTTGGGAGGGTGGAGGGACAGCGCAGGAGGGGAAGGCCCTCTAGGAGATGGATTGATTCAATGACTGGGGTAATCAGGTTGAGTGTGTCGGAGACAGTGTGATTGGCACAGGACAGAGCGGAGTTTAGGGCTGTTGTACATAGAGTCGCTATGAATAGCAAGCCACTAGACGGCACATAACAACAACAACAAAATTAGAAAAAGTTTCATGAGGGCTTCCTCACCCTTGGAAATTAAGGACAAGTAAAAGTTTCATAAGGATTGATTTCCTCACCCCTTCATAAGGGAAGAATTAGAAAAAATTTTCATGGGGACTTTCCCCAACCTCTGAAGTAAATTGCTTAAAAATCTCAGAGGAAGAAGTGGGGGGAAAAAGAGCCATAGGGAATGTGCCATCTTCTAAAGCTCAATATATTTTTCTCTTAAAGAAGCTGTTTAAGAGCTCCGGGGTAAAAGTGAAAGAAAAATCTTTTCTGCAGTTGTTTAAATGTATTGAAAAACATTGTTTCTGGTTTCAGCCTTTTGGTAGATCTCAACTGGATTTAGAAATTTGGTATAATGTTATGAGAGATTTACAAAGAGCACATCAAAAAGAACAAATTCTTATTGCTTTTCGGCCAGTGTTGGCTTTGATAAGAATAGTAACAATGTCCGTGCAGGATTGTACACATAATAAAAAAAGTTTGCAAAGAGAGATGGCTGAATCTTTGCATGAATATGAATTAAGTTATATTACATTAGAGAAGGTTAAAACTGAAGACAAGAGACGGCCTTTATGCACACCCATGTTTATTGTGTCTTTGTTCACAATAGCAAGGAGTTGGAAACAACTTAAGTGCCCATCAACAAATGAATGGACAGAGAAGCTGTGGTATA
>NW_006399935.1:4242235-4247306 GCF_000299155.1 Elephantulus edwardii
CGCTCCTGCTTCCAGGCTTGATTTAGTCGGGAAGCTCCAGCCAACACTGTCCACCATGGGTACCCATTACCACTATTGGCACATCACTGTCACAGTCTTCAGAATCACAGCAACCATAAGTTACCTCTGCACAGCAGCACACAGACCAGTGCTATACCACCTAGAAGAATGTTTGACAGGAAAACAATTTGAACCTGGCTGAGGGCCACAGATAAGGGGGAAAAAAGAAACAGCCTTTGTCACCTTTAGAAAGAGCCTTAGGGCTTTTCCCGTGAGCAGCAGTAGGTAATCTCCCAACATGGTTCACTACTCCCTTGACCCAGAAAACTCCACAAAATCATGCAAATCAAGAGGTTCACATCTCCAGATCCATTTTAAGAACACCCAGGAAACTGCCCAGCCCATCAAGGGTATGCATATCCAGAAAGCCACCAAGTATCTGAAAGATGTCACTTCACAAAAGCAGTGTGTGCCCTTCCTACGATACAATGGTGGAGGTGGTAGGTGTGCCCAGGCCAAACAGTGGGGCTGGACACAGGGTCAGTGGCCCAAAAAGAGTGCCTAGTTTTTGCTGCATATGCTTAAAAATGCCGAAAGTCATGCTGAACTTAAGGGTTTAGATGTTGATTCTCTGGTCATTGAGCATATCCAGGTGAACAAAGCTCCCAAGATGCACCCCCCCCCCGGCACATTCAGAGCTCATGGTCAGATTAACCCCTACATGAGCTCCCCCTGACATGTTGAGATGATCCTTACTGAAAAGGAACAGATTGTTCCTAAACCAGAAGAGGAGGTTGCCCAGAAGAAAAAGATCTCCCGGAAGAAACTGAAGAAACAAAAACTTATGGCTCGAGAATAAATACGTCATCAAATAAAATGAAAAGAACTTTTAAAAAAAAAAAAAAAGAGCCTTAGGAAGACTCAATCCTGAATTATTATTTTCTCTTAATTGGCATGCATTGACCCAAACAGTGCTCTTCCTGGGAAATTATTTACAATTTAAAATATGGTTTAGAAAAAGAAAAAAGGGATAAAAAAGGTGCTAAGTGTCAAAGCAGAAGCCTATAAGTATTTTTGTTGACTGTTTTGTTTAAGTTTGTTGTTTCTTTGGTTTTTGTCTTAAGTTTAACGTGATAATAGTTTTGGGCTCATATAATCTGATAATTTTGGTAAAATAAGAAAAGTAAAAAATATAAGAATAAAGCTTACATGAAACTCTTGATTTAGAAGATAAAAAAAGACCACAAAGTAAGAAGTAGAGTGAAAGATAAACAAATTAGAAGCTGAATAGACAATGTGACCTAAAGTTCAGAAACAGGAAGAAAGAAAATGTAATTTGGTTCCCAGGGTAAATGTAAAGAACAAAAATTATAAAAAGATGTGTCATAAAAGTCAAATACTCTTGATTGACTACCTGTAAAATCCAAAAAGTTAGACTTTCTAAAGTACTAAGAAACAAAGCAGTTTTTTTCCAAGCATAAGTGTCATGTTCATTATAATAGAGAGACGCCTCTGAGAACAGGCGCAGGGCAGAGCAGTGGCCTCTAACAAGAAAGAAACTCAAGTCTTTAAAACAGTTGTCTTCAATATCCAGTGAGCAGAGGCTGTCCCATGGAAATAAGATCCCTAAAGATACTGTAAGATTGATTATAGTAAAAACTGGTTTAATAAGTAAAGGAATATTTGTATATATCAGAGTGATAGATCCCCATTATAATGGGGAAATAAATAGAATGATTTCTACTTGACAACATCCAACCTTGTTAAAAGACCAGAGAATAGTTCAATTATTGCTCCTATCTTATATCAAACAAAGGACAGCTCCAATAAAAAGACAAAGAAGATTTGGCAGTACTGGGACTAATATCTATTGGAATACTATCATTAATGATACTTGTCCTCAAATGAATGTAAAATTAGAATGATATGAAATTCAAGGATTGGTTGACACTGGCGCTGAGGTATCCATTATTGCCACTCATCACTGGCCTAGTGAGTTGCAATTAAAAGGTGTCTCTGTTACTTTTACAGAAATAGGGACTATGAGAAGAGTAAAACAAAGTGAATATATGTTACAATGTAAAGGACCCCAAGGACAGATAGCAAAATTACCGCCTTTCATTGCAAATATTGCAGTTACATTATAGGGAAGAGATTTGCTAGCTCAATGGGGAGCCACGTTGCAAATTCCTACAGTATCAGAGCAGGCGAAGATAAGACATTAAACATGAGCTATCTTCCTGGTAAGGGATTAGGAAAGAAACAATAAGGGATGGTCAGCTTCAAAAAACCAAAAGTTAATCATAGTAGAAGAGGATTAGGTTATCCAATTTTATAATGAAGACCATTGTTCTATGCTTTGCCCTTCCATTAACTTGGTTAACTGATAAGCTGATAAGGGTCGCTATGAGGGCACATAACAAAAACAACTAACAAAGGAAAAAGAACTATAAATTATAGAACAAAGAATTAATGATTCCCAGTTGTTATATAGACATGAAAATATCTGTTATATTAATAATTATCCATTCTCTACATTCTCCTACTGGTATTTTATATTAAGAAGAAAAAATATTAGAATGATTATTTTGAGGAAATAAGTGTAATAAAACTAGTTACTTATATTGAGAAAAAAATGTGATTTAATTATTAAAGGAAATTATAGTCCTATTTACTACTTCCCAAATTAATAACTTATGGAAAATTTCTGAAAATTGGCAAACCGCTTTTTCTAATTATATAGGTAAGATTTCTAATTCATATCTTAAAAGAACTGAATTCTATCAGAAAAGGTGAAAACTTACCCCCTTACAGCTAATACTTATTATACAGATGTTAAGAAGATGCAATATACAGGTTATACGAATGGTAATATAATAAAGTAGTTAACACTAATTTGACTTCTGTTTAACAGGCTGAATTATATGTTATTATTGTATTATTACTAGATAAGCATAAATGTTTTTCAAAAAAAAGGGAAAACATGAAACATATTACTGGTATTCTTTATGATACCCAAAGACAAGCTATAATAAAAAGGGCTAATTGGAGTTTACAAATAATGTTCAAAAAACAAAAGGGGGGGAGATGAGATAGGACGAATAACATCTGCTCAAATTATTTTACAAAAAAAATTATTTCCTTTACATTTTTTTTTAAATCCTAATGAGTCGTAGATGACTCGACGACACTTAAAAATAACTGAGAAAAGAGAAACTCCAGCTGAAAGACACTGGGTATTACAATCAATCAAAGAACTGAATCAGCACATATATCTTTTAAAGAACCTCTAACTAATGATTAGAAAAAGGGATCTGTCATTAATTAGGGTGGAGGATTTGCTTTTATTTCTACAGGCACAGAAATACTGCTGGTAGCATCGGGAATGTGAAACTCCAAGATAAGCCGGAAGAAGCCATACTTCAGTGAAGATAGAATTGTGGAATGGATGAGTCTGATGACCTTAGAGAAACGACAAGAGAGCAGGAAAGCAGAGACTCTGACTTGGGGCCAGATAAAGAAGCTGATAGCAGAAGGGGGAAAGTGATTAAGAACACAGGGCAACAACTCTGCTCCGAGAATTTGTTTTTAGCTATGCTTGCTGTATCAACCTATGTTTTCTTGAAAGGAGTTACCAAATAGGAGGCAGATAACTTGCAACAAATGTTCTCTGTATACTTGTTGAAATTTTTCTGTTTCTCTACCACCTAATAAGAGTATATATTTATACTTATATTGAGATCTAGAATTAGGTTATGACTTCCTGTTAATTTGGGTCGTAAATGGGAGACATCTCCTGAGATGATGCTTTTAGAGCATCTTAGTCATCAGTTATTAAAAGAAGCAAGAGGTTTATTGGAGCACTCATTTTCCCTGTTTTAGGGATCATAGCTATAACCGCTACAGCAGCTACTGCTGGATTTGCTCTGCACCAAGGTGTTCAAACAGAAGATTATGTCAAACAATGGTATAGTGATTCTGAAAAATTATGGTCACCTCAAAGATAAATAGATTCAGAAATCAATTCTTAATTGATTTTGAACAGTCAGTAGTTGTAATAGGTGTTCATATCACTAACTTACAGAGACACTTGAAGCTAAAATGTGATTGGAATACCACTCAATTTTGTGAGATCCCTGTTGTATGGAATGATACTGAATGGCACTGGGATAAAGTTCGCAAACATATCATGAATCATGGTAATTTAACTGATGGGATATTAAAGTTACAAGCTCAAATTCATTATACTTTTAATGAACAATTGAAGGAATTTAGTAATACTGATTTTCTGGAAGAAATTGCTGAAGGAATCGCTAATCTTAATCCCTGTGATCATGTTGAAATTTTTGGAAGTTCTTCTATAATCATGTTTTGTCTTATAATTCTCATTTTTGTGTTTTTATATAAAGGGTGGAGAATGCAAAGGGGGAAAAAAAGAATAATGGAAAAAGGAAGAGAAACTATATCTACCTTGATGACTAAATGATGTCTACCTTATCAACCAAAGGGGGGAAATGTGGTTTCCCCAGCATAGTGACAGCAGGGCCACAGCTGAGATCAGAGTCCAGACAAGGACTGAGTACCCTCTGCAAACAGAGAATTCCGTCCAGCCCCCCTCACCTCTGAGGAATACTGGATGCCCTCTGCAAACAGAGATCTCCACCCAGCCTCCCACCTGAGGGGACGCCATGTCTGAACTTTGGTCTAAGTTTAAAGATTAAACTTACCCATTGATATGTTGGCAGCACTTAAGTAAAAGGAAAAATATAGTCTCTGGAGACTGAACTTTTTTAGGATGATTGGCTGAAACTAAATAAAGCCATAGAGAGACTAAGAAAGGGGTCTTTTCACAGCGCCATGCTGTGAGAGGACCTCTGCCTCAGCCTTGCCTCTTTTTCAGAACTCATTTCCCAGTGTCCCTTTCTTTCTGCATCCGGTTTGCAACAGGGTTCCTTGGCTCAGTGTTGACTACATTTGAGGATGGACATGTCATTATAGTTTTGTTCTTTCAGATTTGTTTTGTTTTGTATGTTGTTGTTGTTGCTATGTGCCATCGAGT
The DNA here is from genome assembly GCF_000299155.1 of Elephantulus edwardii. Taxonomy (NCBI): domain Eukaryota; kingdom Metazoa; phylum Chordata; class Mammalia; order Macroscelidea; family Macroscelididae; genus Elephantulus; species Elephantulus edwardii. The sequence goes on from NW_006399935.1 coordinate 4,247,295, forward strand.
CGCTTGAGACTC
>NW_006399935.1:4248421-4270435 GCF_000299155.1 Elephantulus edwardii
GTGGTGTTCCATCAAGTCAACTATGACTCATAGCAACTCTATTAACAAAGGCTCTGAACCTGTCCTGTCCTGAGCCAACATCACCATCACTGACACACCTGCCCCAGTGCCCCAGTCACTGTGTCGATCCATCTCATCCAGGGTCTTTCTCTCCTGCACTGACCCTCTACCCTTCCAAGCGTGCTGTCCTTACCCAAGGACTCCTGGCAACATGCTCAAAGTATGTGAGACGGGGCGTCTAAGTCCTTGCCTCCAAGGAGAAAACTGATTTTACCGTCTCCAGCTCAGACCCGTTTGTTCTCTTGGCAACCCATGCTATGTTCAAAACTCCAGCACCACAGCTCAAAAGTATCAATTCTTCTGTCCTTCTTAGCCAATGTCCAAGTCTGTGACGCACAGCAAGCAATTGGGAAGACCATGATCTGGATCAGGTGCACCTTAGTCTCTAGACTGACTGCCACTAGGCAGCAGTGATTTGATGGAGAAAAGACTGAGGTTGTTAATAATTTCAAGTTGCTCAGATTCACAGTCCATACCTTTGGCACCAGTAGTCAGGAAATCAAAAGACATATTGCATTGGGAGAGTCTGCTGTCAGTGACTTCTCCATTGCTAAGGAGTAATGATGTCAGTTTAAAGACTAAGGTGCACCTGAATCACGCCATTCTCTTTTCAATCACTTGCTATGCATTTGAAAGTTATACAGTGAATAACAGAAGAAAACCAATATATTTCAGTCGCAATGTTGGAGAAGAGTACAGAACATCCCCGTGGACTGCCAAAAGAACAAATCTGTCTTGGAGGAAATGCAACCAGCATGCCCCTTACAGACAAGGATGGTGAAACTTGATCTCACATGGTTTGGGCATTTGTTAGGTGAGAACAGTCCTTGGGAAAATGTAGCCTGCTTGGAAAGGTGAGGGGTCAGCAAAAGAGAGCAAAACCTTAAACAAGATGGATTGATACAGTGACTGTATCGATAGGTACAAGTGTATCACAGATGATGGAGATGGAACAAGATAAGGCAGGGGTCAGGCCCTTTATTCACAGGGTCTCTATAAATTGTAATCACCTGGACTCTGACCCTAACCCTTAACCCTAACCTAACAACACCAGCACCTACCAACAACCACACCAATATTGTGCTACCATCAATAATTACTATCTGTTATGGACTTAATTGTATTTCCCCAAGATACACAGACCATGAGGCAAGATCTTGATAAATGGAGAAAAGGTGGAAATTGTAAAATACTTCCTTTTACTGGGATCCACAATTAACTTGCAGCAGTGGTCAAGAAACCAGAAGGCATGCTGCGACGATGCGTGGGTTTGGGTTTGGATTGATGGCAGGCCCGTTCCCGTGGGTCTGCCATAGTGTTCCATGTCAGAGCAAACTGTAGCCCTGAACCATTGCCTGGCCTCCTTGAACATAGGCTTCAGGCACTGAAGCGGGTACCACAGTGGATGGGGAGGGGTGGGAGAAGCATGCTGCAGTGGGCAAATCTGCTGTTAAGGACCTCCAAAGCACTGGAGAGCAAAGATGTCAGTTTAAAGACTAAGGTGTACATTACCCAACCCATAGTATTTTCAGTTGCTTCATATGCATTTTGAAAGTTTGGACAACGAATAAGGAAGACCAGAGAAGAACTGATACCTTCCAGTTATGGTGCTGAAGGATATTAAATATACAATGTTATGTGCCATCCAGTCAGAACTGACTCTTACGGGGTTTTCAGAAGCTGTCAATCACTCAAAAGGAAACTTCCCACCTTTCTCCCAAATATACACTAGACCTCCAAAAGAATAAACGAATCTGTGTGGGAACAGATGCAGCCTGAGTGCCTTCGAGACAAGAATCGTGACATTTCATCTCCTATACTTTGGGCATGTTGTCAAGAGGGGCAATCCTTGAAAAAGGACACCGCGCTTGGAAAAGTGAAGGGTCAGAGAAGGAGAGGAAGACCCTCAACAAAACGGACTGATGCAGTGAAGACCCTCAACAAAACGCAGTGACCACAGCAGGGGCTGAAGCACCGTAGCCATTGTGAGGAAGGCCCCGGGACTAGACAAGGCTTTGACCTGTTCACACGAGGTCAGGAGGCGTCAGAGTCATCTTGACAGCACCTGACATCGACAACAAAAGGCTGTGTCACCGTGGCTTTGGCTTGGCCATGATCATCGACATTTTACAATTACCCTCCTTTGCCGAACTCTTCCTCCCTCAGGCAAGGTTTCTGCCTAAATTTCTGAGTTGCCTTGTCATTTATTCTCATGTGAAACCCACTGCTGTTGAGGTGATCTGATCCACAGTGGTCCTCCATTGGGTTTACGAGGCTGTATGTTCCTATGGGGGAAAACAGGCCATCCTTCTCCAGAGGAGAAGCTGCTTAAATCAAAACTGTCTACCTTTGGGCCAGTTATGTTAGTTATACCCTTATTACCACTGGGACCAATAGGCAAAGTCATGGTGGTGGTTGTTGTTATGTGCCATCAAGTTGCCTGAGACTCATAGCGACCCTATGTACAACAGCCCTAAACTCTGCTCTGTCTTGTGCCAATTGCACTGTCTCCAACACACACACCCATTACCGCAGTCACTGAATCAATCCACCTCATAGAGGGTCTTCCCCTCTTGCGCTGTCCCTCCACCCTCCCAAGCATGATGTCCTTCTCCAACGACTGGTCCCTCCTTGCAACATGTCAAAAGTATGTTAGACGGAGCTTCAGAATTCTTGACTCCAAGGAGCAGCCTGGTTTAACCCTCTCTTGGACGAACCTGTTTGTTTTCTTTGCAGTCCACGGTACCCTCAATACCCTTCTCCAGCACCACAGCTCAAAGGCATCAATTCTCCTCCTATTCTCCCTAGTCATTGTCCAGTTCTCTAATGCACAGCAAGTGATTGCAACGACCATGGCCTATATCAGGCACACCTTAGTCTCCAGAGTGACACCATTGCTCTTTAATAATTTGGAAAGGTCCCTAACAGCAGACTTTCCCATCACAATACATCTTTTAAGTTTCTGGCTGCTTGTGCCAAGAGTGTTGACTATGAAGCCAAGCAAACTAAAGCTGTGAACAATCTCAATCTCTTCACCATCCATCCTGATGCTGCCAATTGGCCCAGTGGTGAGAATCTTTGTCTTCTTGACATTGAGCCTCAATGTCCTTGACCCTCTGCAGCAAGTGCTTCAGGTCCTCCTCAATTTCAGCAAGCAGGGTTGTGTCATCTGCATAACGCAGATAGTTGATGAATCTTCCACCAATCCTGATGCCACACCTCTCCTCATACAGCGTCATGGTAGATGGAGAAAAAAACCTGAAATTGTTAATGTCTTCCTCTGACTTGGATCCACAATCAACACACTTTGTAGCAGCAGTCAGGAGACATATGGCACGGGGAAAGTCTGCAATCAGAGACCTCTCCAAATACTAAAGAGTTGTTACTGTTCTGTGCCATCGACTCACCTGTAACTCATAGCAACCCTACTTACAACAGCTCTGAAGCCTGTCCTGTCCTGAGCCAGTCTCACTGACTCCGACACACCTACCCCCATTGCCCTATTTACTGTATCAATCCACCTGATCCACGGACTTCCTCTCCTGCACTGTCCCTCCACCCTTCCAAGCATGATGTCCTTTCCAAGGACTGGTCCCTCCTGGCAACATGACCAAGTATGTGAGATGGAGCATCAAAATCCTAGCCTCCAAGGAGAAACCCGGTTTCACTCTCTCCAAGACAGACCTATTTGCTTTCTTGGTGGTCCATGGTATGTTCAAGACTCTTGTCCTGCAGCACAACTCAAAGTCATCAATTCTTCTTCTGTCATCCTTAGTCATTGTCCAGCTCTCTGATGCATAACATATAATTGTAAAGACCATGGCCTGGATCAGGCGCACCTTAGTCTCTAGACTGACATCATTGCTTCTCAGTACTCTAGAGAGGGCCCTGAAAGTTGATTTTCCCAGTGCAATTCGTCTTTTGGTTTCCTGATTGTTGGTGCCAAGAGTGTTTACTGTGGAGCAGAGCAAGCTATAACTGTTAACAACTTCAATCTCCTCTCCATCTATCATGATGCTGGCAATTGGCCCAGTGGTGAGAATCTTTGTCTTCTTGATGTTGAGCTTCAATCCATATTGAAGACTACAGTCCTTGACCTTCAGCAGTAAAGCACTTCAGGTCTTTCTCAGTTTCAGCAAACAAGGTGTGTCATCTACATAACATATGTTGTTGATGAATCTTCCTCCAATCCTGATACCGCATTCCTCCTGGACCAGGAGGCTGTTGTGCAAACAGAGCAAGAAAACACTGCATTGTTTAAAATTAAGAAGGGTATGTCTCTAAGCTGTATTCTCTCTCCATACCTATTCAATCTGTTGTTGTTATGTGCCATTGAGTTGCTTGCAACTCATAGCAACCCTATGTAAAACAGCTCTCAACCGTGCTCTATCCTGAACCAACCTTATTGCCTCTGACACACCTACCCCATTACCCTAGGCACTGAATCAATCCATCTCATCAAGGGTCTTTCTCTCTTGCACTGTTCCTCCACCCTCCCAAGTATGATGTCCCTCTCCAAGGACTGGTCACTCTTTGCAACATGCTCAAAGTATGTCAGACGAAGCTTCAGCATCCTTGCCTCTAAGGAGCAACCTTGTTTCACCCCCTCTAGGATGAACTTGTTTTTCCTCCTAGCAGTCCATGGTCCTAGCATCACACCTCAAAGGCATCAATTCTCCTTCTATCATCCCTAGTCATTGTCTATCTTTCTCACATATAGCAAGTAATTGCGAAGACTATGGCCTAGGTCAGGTTCACCTTAGTCTCCAGACTGACATCGTTGCTCTTCAGTACTCTGGAGAGGTCCCTGACAGCAGAATTTCCCAATGCAATTCATCATTTGATTTCCAGGATAATGATACCAAAAGTGTTGATTGTTGAGCCAAACAAACTGTATCTATTAACATTAAAGTTGTTGTTGCTGTTGTTAAGTGCTGTTGAGTCGTAGGTAACTCATAGTGACCCTATGAAGGAAAGTCCTCAATGCTTGTGTGTCTCCCATCCCCTCTCCAGGTTCATAGGGTTTCTAGAGGCAAGCTATTACGGAAGTGGATGCCACTCCTGCTTCCAAGCTTGTTTTAATTGGGGAGCTCCACCAAACACTGCCCACCATGGGTAACCAATTAACACATTTGACACATCAGTGTCACAGTGTTCAGCTTCACAGCAACCACAAGTTACTGCTGTACAGCAATTGCACACAGCAGGGCCGTACGACCTTTGGCTTGGTATACTGAGCAAATTATTCAAGAAGCCGGACTCCGTGAGGAGGAATGGGCACCAGGATCAGAGGGAGACTCATCAATAATCTGAGTTATGCAGATTACATAACTTTGCTTGCTGAAAGTGAAGAGGACTTGAAGCACTGTTTGCAGAAGATCAAGGAATGCAGTCTTCAGTATGGATTGCGTCTCAATGTCAAGAAAACAAAGATTCTTACCACTGGACCAATAGGCAGAATCATGATGGATGTGGAAGAGATTGAAACTGTCAACAACTTCTTCTTGCTTGGATCCACAATTAACAGCCTTGGCAATTGGACAATTAAAACAGACATTGGGGGGGAAGAAGAACGAACTAGGGGTGAGGGTGGAGAAAACAGTGCAACAATGAATGAATGGAAACCCAAAATCTCTGTAAATGTTTATGAAAATTAATAAAATATAATTATAGAAAAAACAAACAAACAATTAACAGCCTTGGAACCAGCAGTCAGAAAACAAGGAGACACATTGCCCTGGGAAAGTCTGCAGTTAGAGACCTCTCCTAATTATTGAGAAGTAATGATGTCAGCTTGAGGACTAAGGTGTGTCTGATTCAGGCCATGGTCTTTCCATCACATCTGAGTCAGGACAGGCTCACAGGGCAGCCGTAAGTCAGGACGGGCTCAGAGCAGTGAGCCTGGCTTTTTGGTTTACTGTTTCATTTTAAGACTTCACAGTTGTTGCTGTTTTTTGTTGTGGGTTTTGGGGTTTGTTTGGGTTTTGGGGGTGTGTGTGTGTGTCACCATCGAGTTAGATCCGACTGGCACAGAAGGAGATTGCCCCTCCATCTCCAGCATAGCATTTGGTGGATTCTAACTGCAAGCCTTCAGGATTGCAGCACAGCCTCTTGCCAATAGGCCACCAGAGGTCCCTTACAGTATTTTTTTATTGATTAAAGATCCTCTTCAAAGGGCAGTGGCTTTAGGGATTCGTCTGCTTCCATGGCTTAGAAGAAAGCCTAAGGTCCACAGAATTTGGAATTGTGCATATACTTTTTTTTTAATCAAGGTTCTTCTACAGGTTCTTGGATGGAATTGTCTGGTAATGGGAGTTGGGCACTATTTCACAGTTCTTCTAGTCTCATTGGCAAAAGAGGCCAGCGGGTTTTTCATTGGTTGGTTTTGGGAAGACAATTGCCAGCCCTTTCTTCCTCATTTAGAAGTTCTGCTGGAGTCTGCCCAGCATCACAGCAACGTGCCATCCTCCAAAGACAGACAGGGGGTGGCTGCATATAAAGTGCCTTCTAAGGGAATCGAACCCAGGTCTCCCACGTGGAAGGACAGAATTCTGCCACTGCCCCACCGCTGTCTGCTCTGACCTGCCCTCAGTGTAACAGATGCAGCCTCAACAGTTCCACCATCTCGGCCACAGTCATTCTCAACCCCTGCCTGGTCTCTGCTCCCCACCCGACATCCAGACCATCACCGTGTCCTGCTGATGGCCTTTGCTGCAGGTGATAGACTGACAGCCACATCCCACAGGACCCAGGCCTGGGTGAATTTTGATTTGGACCCAAAAGGACGAGATGACACATGGACTAGGAGCATGGAGGCGTCCACTCGCTGGCGTTCCGGCTTGGGTGTGGTTCATGCCCTCTTGTTGCTGTTGGAACCTGCTGCTTGCTGACCTTCCATGGACCTTCTAAGGTTGTCAATGCCAAGGGCAGGGATGGCTCGCCTTTCTTCCTTGGGGAGCTGATGGGTTGTGGGGGGTGTTAGCAGTTCAGTCCCCTGCGGACAGGTCACCAGGCTGCCTGTCACACACACGCTTTGGGGTTGTTTTCTGACTCAGTAACTCTCTGGGGCAGAGAACTACATAATAGCATGTCCGCAGTTGTAGACTGTCGTGTAAGCCGACCCGACATGCCCTGAGGAAGGGCTGGCAGGATTGCAGTGCGGCTGAGTGCTGTGTCCCAGGAAGGCGAGGGTTACAGACACACTTGACCTTAAACCTTGCAGATCCCCCTCATCTGTTGTTATTGGGGTGATTCTCAGGTGTTCCACATATCCCCTTAAAAACTCCAAGATATTAATCACGCCCAAGGCCCGAACAGTTTGGCCAGCCAGCTCACATGTAGGTCAAACCCATAGTGTTCAGTGCTCTAAAGAGACATGGATTTTCCACTGCCTGGGAGGGAGGTCAGCACCCTTTACCCCTATGTTGTCCCAAGAGTCAACTTTAAAAATTCAGGTTTTTGTCCTTTTCTAAGGCTTCCCAGAGCTCCAGTGTCACAGGGGTTAAAGCATCTGGCTGCTAAGCAAAAGGTGGGCAGTTCAAACCCACCAGGTGCGCCACAGGAGAAGGATGAGGCAGGTGTTCCTGGGGAGATGACAGCCCGGGAAGCCCCGGCGTCTTCTGCTCTGTCCTGCAGGGTCTCCACGTGACAGCAGCAGCTCTGCTGTGTGTACAGCTGAGCTAACGAAGAGGCCTGCAGTTCAAGCCCACCAGCGTCTCCGAGGGAGAGGGAAGGGCGGCCTCTTATCATTACAGCCCTGGCACCCCGTGGAGGGTCACCGAGGATCAGAACCAACACGAAGCCAGTGCTTCTGGTTTTACGGGCGCAGAAAAATGGAAGCAAAACCAACAGCGTCCAAATCTACAGACCTAGGGCAGCTCTGGTGGCCTAGTGGCAAGACGCTGCACTGCAATCCCAGAGGCACACGGTTCAAATCCACCAGATGCTCTGCTGGAGGAGGGGGAAATCTCCTCCTGTACCTGTCAGATCTGATTTGACGGTACACGTAAAAATAATATAATTTTTTTAAAAATCTACAGACCTGTAGCTGCGTTCCAGTTGTTGGTCTCATAGTTGTAAGCAAAACCTCTCTACATACCTGTGGCTGCGTTCCACTTGTTGGTCTCATAGTTGTAAGCAAAAACTTTCTGGTTTATCACGAAAAGCAGGACCGTGCCGGCAAAATGGGCTGACGTAACCACTGGCGAGCTCACCTGGAAATAATGGTCAGAAAAACGGCCATCAGGAGCCTCTTCTGACAGCAGGTCAAAGGGCGGTACTGTCAGTCACAAGTTGAGGAAGCACCCCTACTGGCAGTGGTTAAAGCACTCAGCCACTCACAGGAAGGTGGGCCAGTCAGACCAACCAACCAGCCACCCAGCGGGAGAAGGATGTGGCAGTCGGCTTCTGTCATGGAAAGTCCCCCCGGGCAGCTCTGCCTTGTCCTTCAAGGTCACTGTCCTCCACTGAACTGTGTCCCGTTTGTATGTGTCATCTCCCATACTTCAGGCATGCTGCGAGGAGAAGCTGTTCCTTGAAGAGGTGGAGGGCGGGTGCAGGAGAGGAAGACCCTCAATCAGGTAGCTTCACACAGTGACTGGGGCGGTGGGCGTGAGTGTGTCAGAGACTCTGAGGACAGGGAAGGGCTCGGGTCTGTTCTTCATAGGAGTTGTATTTGACTTGACAGCAGCTAACAGCAACACACCACCAACAGTGCAGGAAGATGAGCCCCCAGGTTAGAAGGCTCTCAAAGCAGAGCGGTTGTGACCATGGACTTGAGTAGATCAGTAATGGTCAATGGCACAGGACTGGTAACACTTTATTGTGCTAGTGACACTTTATTGTGAGTAGGGGCCAGCTTGAGGCAGTGAACGAGGGTAGGAAGGGCCTGGAGGCCAAGATGTCAGGAAGGGGTTCAGAGAGGAGGACAGGGATGAGGCAGATGGATAGGGAGGAGCAGAGGGCGCCCACACTGTGGGCCTGGACTGAGAAGCGGCCGGAGGAGGCTGTGCACGTGTGGTGAGCACTCAGGGATACCGGTCTTTCCCTGAAGCCAGTCTCCCCCTCTTAGCAGTAGGGGCGAGGGAAGTCACCTCCTCTTGTTATTGTATGAATTATGCCCCTCCAGAAGTAGATGTAATGAGCCCTGGTGGTTCACTGATTAAGCAAGCTATTTGGAAGGTGGGCAGTTCGAATCCACCTCAGGGAGAGGAAGCGAGAGTTGGTTTCTGTTGAGTCTAAATAAAACCCAAGCCTCCTCTCAGCAACTCGGAGTCACTGCAGAGGCCAAGGGACAACTAAGAGTCCTGTCGGGTCCGTAGTGAGGCAGAGTGCCACAGCTTTCTCCGCAGGAGCAGGTGGCAGTGACCGACCAACCTCTCAGCAGCAGAGGGCTACACCCACCGCGACACCTTGGATTCCACCCAGACTCACAGCCTAGGCAACACGACGAGTCAGGGCTAACCCACGCCTCGGGGTCCCCGTGAATCAGAATCAACTTGACAGCCACAGATTTACTGTATCTGTTGACAGCCTGGCCCCTGTACCTGGAAATCTAATTGTGTTTGGAAACAAGATCTTAGCACATTATAGCAATTCTATAATACCACTATTTTATATGCTATATAATTAATAACTATATTATCTAGATATAATATAAAGGCACTTGACTGTGTGGATCACAACAATTTGTGGCTAACCTTGAGGAGAAGGGGAATCCCAGAGCATCTGATTGGGTCCATGCAGAACCAACACTTGGACCAGGAGGCAGTCATCAGAACAGAACAGGGAAAGCGTGGTTCAAAATCAGGAAAGGAGTGCGTCGGGGATGTGTTCTGTCTCCTTACCTTTCCAGCCTCTATGTGGAACAGGTCATTTGGGAGGCTGGGCTTAATGAGGAGGAGTGTGGCATCAGGATTGGAGGAAGGCTCAACAACCTGTGATATGCAGATGACACAACCTTGCTTGCTGAAACTGAGGAGGACCTGAAGCACTTGCTGCAGAAGGTAAAGGACTGTAGTCTTCAATATGGATTGAAGTTCAACATCAAGACGACAAAGATTCTCACCACTGGGCCAATTGGCAGCACCATGATAGATGGAGAAGAGATGAGGTTAACAATTACCGTTTGCTCAGCTCCACAGTCAATACTCTTAGCACCAGCCGTCAGGAAATCAAAAGATGAATTTCGTTTGGGAAGTCTGCTGTCAGGGAACTCTACAGAGTGCTGAGGAGAAATGATGTTAGTCTGGAGACATGTTATGCATCAGACAGCTGGACCAAGACAGAAGAAGAACGGACGTCTTTGAGTTGTGGTGCTGGAGAGGAGTATTGAACATACAATGGACCACCAGGAGAACAAATAAGTCTGTTTTGGAGAGGGTGAAACCAAGTTTCTCCTTGGAGGACAGGATTTTGAAACTTTGCCTCACATACTCTGAGCATCTGGCCAGGAGACCAGTCCTTAGAGAAGGACATCATGCTCAAAATGGTGGAGGGACAGTGCAGGAGAGGAAGACCCTGGGTGAGATGGATTGATACAGTAACTGGGGCAATGGGGGAAGGTGTGTTGGAGTCAGTGAGACTGGCTCAGGACAGGGCAGGCTTCAGAGCTGTTGTACACAGGCTCACTATGGGTTGCAGGCAACTTGACGGCACATAATGACAACAACATCAGCTATATCAATACACAGGAAAGCTGAGTTCAATATGTTGAAAGTCTTTGTTGTATGACCGAGGCTACATTCAGGAAGAACAGGTTCTGCCCAAATCCAAGCACTCTGGGTCATGCTGTTGTCAAATGCCCTAAGTGGCCTTTAGTTGTGGTGACCCCACATGACAGACTAGAGAGGCCCTGGAGTACTGCTAGGCTGTGCTTTTTATGGGACATGTTGCACTAGGAAAATCAGTTGAAAAATAAAACAAACAAACAAACCAAAAAATCAACAACCCTCTTTAAAGTGTTAAAAGGCAAAAATGCCACTTTGAGGGCCAAGGTGCATCTGAGCCAAGCCAGAGTATGTTGACTCATCCACACGCACGCAAGTCCAGCCAGTGAATAAGGAAGAATGAAGACCTGGTACATTTTGACGTTGGTGAGGAATACGGAGTAGACCACGCGTGACTTAGTCTCATAGTCCGCTAAGAAGACAAAGGTTCCTACCATCACACTGATGGGCAACATCACGATATGTAAAAGGCAAGACTGGAACTCTCAGTGATTTCATCTTACTTGGATCCACAGTCAGCACCCTTGGCACCAACAGACAGTAGATCAGGAGATGTATTACACACAGGAAGTCCATTGTCAAGGACTTCTCCCAAATATTGAGGAACAATCTGTCAGTATGAAGACTAAGGTGCCCTTGATTTGGACCACGGTCTTTTCAGTCACTTGCTATGCATCTGAGAGCTGTGCAACAAATCAGGATAACAGAAGAGTCGATGCCTTTGATTCTGTGATGTTGGAGAAGAGTACGACTAAATTGTCTATGGACTGCCAGAGAACAAGCAGATATGTCTTCGAAAAGATGCAGCCAGAGTGCTCCTTGGAGGCAAGGAGGGTAGACTTGGTCTCACAAACTTTGGGCATGTTGCTAGGAAAGGCTGTTCCTTGAAAAGGACGTCGGGTTTGGAAAGGTCAGCAAAAGAGGGTAAGATTCCCAAAGAGATGGATTGACACAGTGACTGCAGCAGTGGGTTCTAGTGTGTCAGTGATAAGGAGAATGGCTCAGGACAAGACAGGGGTCAGGTCTGCTATTCATAGTGTTCCTGTGACTCGAACATGACTCAGTGGCTCTTACCAACAACAGGAACCAAGATGCTGCTTTGGGCTAACAAAGTGCTCTAAGCATCTTTAAGAGACCCAGCTAAAAATCAACACCTCGATTAAGGTATTCTCAAACAATGCCTATAACTGAATATTACTGATCGTTATTGTTGTTTGCTACTAGTTTCCCCTGAGTCAAAAACAGCTCATAGAGACCCTGTAAAAAAAACAGATCAAAGCCTTGTGCTAGCCTGCAATGTGCTTCAGATGAAGTAAATGACTACCTGCATCGAATAAGGGATGGTAAACGGGATGATACTGCTGTCAAAGTTGTCCGTGGTAAAAAACACGTGTCCTCTGAAAGAAACAAAAAAAAAAACAAACACAAACCAAGGTAAATTAGCACCACCTCACACAAGAGCAGCAACAAAACCACAATGAAGACACTTTAAACATGTTCCATTCAAAAGAAGAAAATTTTAAAAAATTAAAAAATAAAAAAAACCCACATGTTCCATTCAATCAGCATTCCTTTATCACTAGGAACCTCATAGGTAGGTGCTCGCTCATTGTTTTGCTGTTGTTGCTGTAAAACGTTTCTATATAGAACTCACTGCCACCAAGTGAGAGCCAACTCACAGCTGACCCTCCAGGTTCCCAAGGCTGTAAATCACACAGGAGGAGACTGCTCACCTTACTCCCTCCAAGTGACTGTTGGATTTGAACTACCCAAGAGCCCTGGATGTGAGTTAGCAGTTCAACTCCCTTTGAACTATCCTGCCAGAGCTCACGCATGTGGTCTCTCTCGCTCTCTCCCTCTCTCCCTCTCCCTCCCTCCCCCTCTCTCTCTTTCTCTATCCCACCCTTTCTCTTTCTCCCTCTCCCTCCCTCCCTCCCTCCTTCCCTCCCTCTTTTCTGTGTGAGTACATATAAAGAGGAGTTGTCAAGAAAATTATTTGTGCAGTTGTAGATGCTGGCACGTCCCAGATCTGTGGTTCAGGCATCAGGCTGGAGGCTTCTAACACATAGAACAGAGGAAGCTGACAAATCCAAGGCAGGCAGGCAGGCAGGACGGCAGGCTGCAGGCTCATAGGTTGTATTCAGCAGTTACGTATCATCAAGTTGGAACTGAAGCATAGCTGACCCTCCAGTGCGCTTTCAGAGTCTGTAAGCCACGAGGCAGGAGACTGTCCATCTCCCATGGAGCAGCTGCTGGACTCACACTGTGTACTTTTGGTTGTCAGTGCAGCTCCTTATCCCTGTGTGAACCACCGAGTTGGAACTGCCCCATAATTGACGCTGTGGCAGGTTTTCAGAGGCAATTAATCGCATGAGGGGAGATTTCCCATTCTTCTCCAGTGCCTTACCACTAGGCCACCAGATATACAGATCCTCCTCCCCCAAAACGCAAGTCACACACCTCAGGAAACTTCCACAACTGCTGATTGGCCAATCACATCAGATCACGGTAAAGGAGATGACTGTTGTTGTTATGTGCCGTTGAGTTGCCTGCAACTCAATGGCGACCTTATGTACAACAGCCCTATAACCTACTCCATCCTGTGTCAATCTTATTGCCTCTGACACACCTACCCCCATTACCCAAGTCACTGAATCAATCCACCTCATAGAGGGTTTTCCTCTCTTGTGCTGTCCCTCCACCCTCCCAAGCATGACGCCCCTCTCCAAGGACTGGTCCCTCCTTGCAAAATGTCCAAAGTATGTCTAACAAAGCTTCAGAATCATTGCCTCCAAGGAGTGTTCTGGTTTCACCTTCTCTGGGGTGAACCTGTTTGTTCTAGCAATCCATAGTATATTCAATACTCTTCCCCAGCACCACAACTCAAAGGCATCAATTCTCCTTCTAGCATCTCTAGCCCAGCAAACCACTGCAATCGTGACCCACATCAAGCTAACGCACATGGGGGTAAATGTTCAATGTTTTGTTCTCTTGTGCACAGGTCCCCCCAGGCTGGAGCACCTAACCCCACCACTAATTCCTATGTGATTTGTCTCGGTTACTTCACTGCTGTCTTTCTCTTTTATCCTCTGACCCCAGGCCAGCAGCCAGCAATGCAGGGCAGAAAGGGCTTCACGGATGTTTGCGAGATCAACGAAGAAGGGCAATTCAAAGCTGTTCATTAAAAAAATAAGTAACAATATGTAACAATGGCAACTTACCCTAAATACACAGCCAAGTTTTCCTTGCAAGGATGTTTAATCAAGCTTGTGGTTTTAGAATCAAAATACAGCACTTTCTAGAGAGAGAATCACAAAGTATCAGTAATAATCATAATCATAATAAACACCTGACAAAAAGGTTCCTATTGTGCAAAGTTAGACATTCAAAGGGTGAGGTAGGACTATGGTGGGTAGGACTATGGTGGGTGAGTAATGAACACAGTGCCTGGTCTGAGTTTTGTTCTTGGAGGAAGCTGAGTCAAGTATAAACAAGAATTCCATGTTTGTTTGTTTGTTTGAACAATGATGAGATACAAATGGATGAAGAGATGGAGGAAGGATACTCTCACGAGCAAAGATATATATGAAGACCCCCAAATGGGAGATTAAATGGTATGTCCAAGTCACTAAAAAACAACAACAACAAAACCCCAAGAAGTCTCAGTATTATTTTTGCCACATCCCGTAAATCTGTAATTGTTGATTGCCATCACGTCAGCATAACTCATAGCGACCCTATGAACAAAAGGCCTGAAGCGTTTTTATAACTATCATCACTTATCAAATTTCATAGTTTCCAAAGGTATGTTGTTTAGGAAGTGGATGCCAACACCTGCTTAAAAAAAATAAAACTATAATTAGGTCAAATTTGCTGAAACTGAAGAGGACCTGAAGCACCTGCTGCAGAGTGTCAAGGACTGCAGCCTACAATATGGATTGAGGCTCAATGTCAAGAAGACAAAGATTCTCAGCACTGGACCAATTGGCAGCATCACAATGGATGGTGAAGAGATTGAGATTGTACACAGCTTTAGTTTGCTTGGCTCTGTAGTCAACAGTCTTGGTACCAGCAGCCAGGAAATTAAAAGGCTCATTGCCATGGGAAAGTCTGCTGTTAGGGACCTCTCCAAAGTACTGAAGAGCAATGGTGTCTCTCTGGAGACCAAGGCACGTCTGATACAGGCCATGGTCTTCACAATCATTTGTTATGCATCAGAGAGTTGGACAATGACCAAAGAGGATAGAAGGAGAATTGATGCCTTTGAGCTGTGGTGCTGGAGAAGAGTATTGAGAATACCATGGACTGCTAGGAAAACAAACAGATTTGTCCTGGAAAGGGTTAAACTGGGTGACTCCTTGGAGGCAAGGATTCTGAGGCTCCGTCTAACATACTTTGGACATGTTGTGAGGAGAGACCGGTCCTTGGAGAGGGACATCATGCTTGGGAGGGTAGAGGGACAGCGCAGGAGAGGAAGGCCCTCTATGAGGTGGATTTATTCAGTGACTGGGATAATTGGGATGGGAGTGTCAGAGACAGTGTGATTGGCACAGGACAGAGCGGAGTTTAGGGCTGTTGTACATAGGGTCGCTATGAGTCGCAAGCGACTCGACGGCACATAACAACAACAACAACAATATGTTAAAAACAAAAATAAAAGTCTCACAGAGTAATTCGTTACATCTCATCATCCCTTATTCATACCACTGTTTATTTAGAGATTCTCAGGTATTTGAGATTGAACTCCCCTGAAGATGGTTTGCAAAAGCAGCTACCCCTTCTGAAGTAACAATGTCAAAAAGAAACTCTTTAAATCTATGAAATTGTTTCCTTTTGCATTTGAACCACAGTTCATGGTGATACAGTCTTTCCAGTGGCACTACATTTTATCAACAAATGCTTTTGGAAATCTACCAAATAGTGGGAAAGACAGCACAAAATAAAAATACAGAAGGGCTGAATTTTACACCCGGTCTTGCAATTTAGCTCAAGCCGCCGAGCGGCTTCCAGCCAGCTTCTAAATATATCATCAAGTGACATAGGAAAGACATATTTCCTGGGGAGGATTTTGTGAGGATTAAATAAAATATGGTTAAAAATCCTGACACAGCACTGGCCCGAAAATTAGTAGCAGATTTTAGTTCCAACCTTCTCATCATATATTAAAAAATCCAACAACACAACAAATAAAAAGGCAAAGAAATGATGGCTAAGTCCACACTACATACCCCAGGAATTTTCTTGTCCATAGCAAACACTTTTCCTGTCCTCACTGTGTGGCTACTAGAGGCAAGCCGTAAGAGAAATCATCTGTCAGTTCTCACTGATTATTCAAGGTGAATGGCATGGGTCTGCCTTATCAGGTCCCCTGTAGGTGAAGTCGAGGGTACTCTTTCTGGAGTTTGTGGAGTTAGAGGGCCCCTTGAAAAATCCGATGACTACATGCCCTCTCCTGTTGTTGGGTGCTGTCAGGTTGATTCCAACTCACAGCCACCCCACGAGACAGAGCAGTTGCCCTACAGCCTTTCCCAGGCAGTACTCTTTATGTGAGCAGATCATTGCCAGAGTGTCCTCTCACACAGGCTGAGGGTGGGTTCAAACCATCAACCTTTTGGTCAGCAGCCACGTGCTTAACCATTGTACCACCAGGACCTCTTGTTGCATTATTGTCATGGACTGTCAAGTTGGAATGGACCCATAGCTGACCCTCCAGCTGGTTTTCAAAGGCAGTAAACCCAACGGAAGGAGATTGCCCATCTTTCTCCTATTGAGCAGCTGGTGGATTTGAACCACATGCCTTTGGGTTGGCAGTGCAACTCCTTACCACTAAGCTACCACAGCTCCCGTTTTGGTCTCTTAGAAATAGATATAACAAAAATGTAGATAAAATTCTCAAGAGTACTTAAAAGCTAATTCAGTGTCCAGATTAGAAACTCCTGCCTAGACTTACTTTTTATATAGATTTGAGATATAGATTTTTTATAGATATATTCCCCACCCAGAAGGGGGCTGGGGCTGAAAGAACAATAGTAATTTGTAAATGGAATTCTGAATCCAAATCATTTGGAAGCCAGTTGTCCTCTCTTCAAAGTCACATTGACTCTGTCATGACAACAACTTTGGTCCATCGAGTTTTCAGTGACTGATTCAGAAGATCAGACTTTCTTCCATGTGCCTTGGGTCGACTTAAACCTTCAAACTCTGGTTGCTGATGTTAACCACCCAGGGAAGACAGAATAATAGCAAATGTCCCTGGTTCCCAAGTCCAGAACTAGCAAGATGATCCTGAGGTAGACAATGGCCAGACTGCGAGTAAAGTCCCCAGGGGACAATGCCTACAGTAGTTTTTTGATTGCTCAACTAGAGCAACAGGACTTGTAGTCCAGGGATACCATGAAATATCCTAAATCCACAGGATAGCACTCACAACAGAGAAAGATTCAGCCTCCAACGTTGGTTGTG
This sequence comes from Elephantulus edwardii, assembly GCF_000299155.1. Taxonomy (NCBI): domain Eukaryota; kingdom Metazoa; phylum Chordata; class Mammalia; order Macroscelidea; family Macroscelididae; genus Elephantulus; species Elephantulus edwardii. The sequence goes on from NW_006399935.1 coordinate 4,265,671, forward strand.
CTGCTGCTGAGAGATTTGAGGCTTCATCATGGAGGAAAGGCAACCAGCCTGGCTGAGGAGCCTGGATTTCCTCCCATGAGCCAGGGGAGGGGAATAACTGACAGATGAATTCGTCTTTAAATAAAACCTCTTGATCTCTGGCTGGGAAATGAATAGAAGCGCAAAGCCTAGGATAGCTATGGTGACTTAAAGGGACTGGCTTGGGAGTCTGGGTTTTGAAGTAGAAATGGGAAGGCTTGGAGATGGGCCAGCAGCCTTGGGTGCACATCGGGAGTAAAAGTACGTGGTTCGAATCTACCAGCCATTCCCACTCCACGGTAGAAAGATGACGCACTCTTGCTTCTAGAAAGATTTACAGCTTGGAAACCCAACTGACCACTTCTACTCTGTACTTGAGGGTCCCTAAGAACTGTCTGGGGACTCCGCCTCGTCCTCCCGGCAGCACCCCACACTGGGAGACCAGCCCCCACCTGCACAAGTTAAACGCTCTGCCCAGAGGCCAGAGCTGCAAGGTCATCGCCACCAGCATCAGCACCAGCATCTCGCTGCCTTCACCCAAGGCCATCAACAGACGTGGGCCTGCGTCCCAGACTGCGCATGCGCTGGGCCCCCTTCCTGCGCATTATCAGAATCACGCTCCCAGAAACGACGTTTGCAACAAAAACCGTTCACCTTCTAGTGCCCTGGCGTGTATAACCTACACTCTCGTGACCCAAAGAGGTGAAGGTGACAAGAGACTGCGAAGCTGGCCCGCCGCGGGGCGTGGAGCTCGCGTCCCCCTCCTCCAGGCCCCGCCTCCCCGCTTCCCTCCAGGCCCCGCCTCCCCGCCTCCCTCCAGGACCCGCCTCCCAGCTCTCGTCCCGGCCCTGTCCCCCGCGCGCCTCCAGGCCCCGCCTCCCCGCACTCCTCATAGCCACGCCCCCTCTGGAGCTCCAGGCCCCGCCCCCTGTGGCGCTCCATGCTCTGTCCCCCGCGCGCCTCCAGGCCCCGCCTCCCCGCACTCCTCATGGCCACGCCCCCTCTGGAGCTCCAGGCCCCGCCCCCTGTGGCGCTCCAGGCCCTGTCCCCCGCGCGCCTCCAGGCCCCGCCTCCCCGCACTCCTCATGGCCACGCCCCCTCTGGCGCTCCAGGCCCCGCCCCCTGTGGCGCTCCAGGCCCTGTCCCCCGCTCTCCCCCAGGCCCCCCCTCCCCGCGCGGCCACAGTGAACGGCCCGGGCGTCACGTTCACCGCGGCTCGCCCGACGCGGGTTAGTGACGCAATTTCCGCGCGTCGCCAGGATGGCCGGGCCATGGCGGCGGGCGCAGGCTGCGTGCGACTGTGGGGCGCAGCGCGGTGCTGGGCACTCCGACGGCCACTTCTGGCCTCCGCGTTGGGACGGGCCCCAACTGCCTCCGAAGCCTGGCTGTCCAGGGGCCGGCGAGCCTGCGACGCCTCTCTCCCCTGGCCGCTGCAGGGGAGAAGCCCCGGGGCCCCTGGTCAGTGGCGGGGACTGTGGGAGGGCAGTAACCGCGGCGGCGGCAGCGGCTCGTTCTCGGGCAGTGAGGACGCCTCCGAGGGCGGCGCGGAGGACGGGGCCGCGGGCCCGGGGGGCAGCGCGGGCGGCGGAGAGGGTCCCGTGATAACGGCGCTCACGCCCATGACCATCCCGGACGTGTTCCCGCACCTGCCGCTCATCGCCGTCACCCGCAATCCCGTGTTCCCGCGCTTTATCAAGATTATCGAGGTAATGAGAGCCCCTCGGCCTCCGTGTCCCCGCTTCTGCCGGCAGCGGGTCGAACCGAGGGTCCACTTAGCGCCTCGGCTCAGCGCAGCTTTCTCAGACACGGAGCTTGTCGAAGCCTCAAGTTCCAATTCCTGACGTCTCACTCTCTAGGATCCCGTAGGGTCACTGTCAGAGGCAAGGAGTCGAGCCCAGTAGATGTAGGACTCTATGGAATCGCACTGGGAATCCCAGCCCTAGAAATCGGTGCGGGCAGAGGTCCGAGGGTTATTGCAACCCGCTTGCATTGCTGGGGAATCTTAGTAAATGTTTCGCAACATCTCCCCCAGGCGGTCAGTCTTGTGGCTGGTAAGCTTTGTGAGAGGACTTGATTCCCTAAAAACTCTTTGAGGCTTCAGACCTTGGAACTACTGGCACCCTGTCTTTTATGCTCTCTGTTTTATCTCAAAAAATGGGGGGGGGGGAACACAACACCTCTTTATTTGAATACTTGGGCCAGACATTGTCCTGCAGATCAGTGACACTACTGGTGAACAGGATGGGCCACATTCATTCTAAAAGGAAGAGAGTAGCGATAAACAAGACTACTAAGTGCATGGCAACCTGTAAGAAGGCAGCACTGAGGAGTAACAGCAGTATTTGGTACAGGAGTCTTCAGAAGGCGGATGAGATGGAAGCAGTTTAAACATTCAACAAAGTGTGCTTTGTGTGTGTGTGTGAGAGAGAGAGAGATTTGAGTGCAAGTTCGCAGAGCAAATTGCCTTTCTGTCCAGCCATCCCTACACATTTTGTTTTACCTGAACAACAACACCCTCAACGGAATCACACTTCTCCCACTTCCTCCCTGTAATTCTCATTTCCACTGACCCCTTCTCTCCTGCCCCTTCCTGCCTTCAGAGCTTTGTCCTTGAACAACTACACCACTTTGGACTTTCTGTTATTTTTTTTTTTTTCCTAAAGAGAAAATTCCTCCGTGGTGTTACTGGTCACCTTGTAAGCCTGAATAGTGTTTGAAAGTTGAGCCATCTAGGTAGCCTTGCTCAGGTTCAAAGTATGATTTGTTGTGTGCCATCAAGTCAGAACCAACCCAAAGCTGACCCTCCAGCCCGTTTCAGAAAGCAGTGAATAGCCTGCGAGGAAAAGCAGCCGTCTTTCTCTGGAGGGGCAGCTGATGAATTCAAACCGCTTACCTTAAAGTGTGTCGGAGGCAAGGAGATTGACTCAAGCTAGGCCAGGGGTCAGAGCTGTGTTCATAGGGTCTCTGTGAGTCGTAGTCAACTCTCGCCTCTCCCTAAAAGGGGACAGGAAGGAGGAGGGACAAGAAGAAAGTCAAAGTCCCCCGCAAGACTTCTGCTCTCGGGGCCTGTCAGCCTCTGTTCAGCGACCCAAGGTTGCAAGGTGGTGGGGTGCTTGGGACCCCTGGCTCCTAACAACAACCGCCTTAAAGTGTGATGAACCTTAAATCTGGGGAGAATCAACAAAGTATTCTTAAACTTTGGCCACATAACAAGGAGAAAACAAGTCAAACAGTCTCAGTGCATAGGGCAAGAGACAGTAAGCAAATAAGATCCTATCAAACTAAGAGCAAGCTTGGGACGATGTAATAGGAAGTAACCCATGGCAGGATGAGAGCTTTCAGGGTCAGAAGGACCTGCCCAACCCCCTCCTCCTCCTGGTCTTGGTTTTTTTCCCCTTTTAAACTGACGTGGAAACTAGGCTGGGGTGGAATAAAATTATCTGTTAAAGACATCAACAAGGTCACTAGTGAGTCAGCTCTGCCCTTGTGCTCCTGCACTGCCCAGAGAGTCCTGAAGCGGAGGCCGGGCAGCTCGGTTAGAGAAGGCATTAACAGGCTTCCAGGTCCTCCTCTGGCCCCGGATTTTAGTCAGAGCCTGGCCTCCTACCTTTTGTTTCCCTCCCCTTGCCAAAGGGGTGCATCATCCTGGTGGTGCTGCATGACCAGGATGATGCGTGGCACGGGCAGAGCAAGCTCCTTCCTAGTCCATCTCCTAGTTCCAGAAATCCATGTAGTATATTGTCCTCGAATAGAGGGCATATCAGGTGTTAAACTGATAAAAACACATACTACACTTGAGCTTAGCCAAAAGGCCGAGAAGCGATGGTCAGCCACCTTTGAAAACTTCTTAAAACATGCTTCTCCCCGATAACTGCTATTCTGATCACATTGCCTTCAAGTCGGAACTGACTCAGCTGACCATCCAGTGAGTTTTCAGAGGCTGTACATAGCACTGGAGGAGATTGCACGTCTTTATCCTGCTAGTGGATTTGAACTGTCTACCTTTGGGTTGGCAGCACAACTCCTTTCCCACTAGGCCACGCGGAGGCGCCGTGAATTGTTGGCAGTGGGTCCTGAAAGAAACCAGCTGTCAGACTCCCCATTTTCAACCCACAAGATGCTTGCCCAGAGATGCCGAGGTCCCACCACCTGTGCGAGACGGGGAAAGTGAGATGAGCTGGCAGCCTGAGCGCTCCATGACTGGTGAAGGAGGGACAGTGTGGTTAGGGAGCAGCTCCCACTGAAAACGAAGGAAGTCAGTGCCTGTGGGTGGGCCTTCCCCAAATTAGGCACGGTTAGCACTGCCTTTTCAACATTAATAAGAGCAGGAGGGTTTGGATTTTCAAGCAATCACGTTTTGCCAAAAATGTTCTTGAAAATGGATGTTGAGTTCACTTCTCTTTTTTTTTTAAAATTGAACAATATCTTTTTTTTTGGGGGGGCATGTTTTAATGAGGAACCAGGCCATGGAGAAAGACATCAGGCCGGGAAAGGTAGAGTCAGTGAAAGAGGAAAACCCTCAATAAGATGATAGATACAGTGACTACCACTGTACTTCAGTGGACTTGAGCATGACAGAGATCAAGAAGATGGGCAGGAGAGGGCAAGGTTCAGATATGTTGTTCATATGGGCACCCTGAGTCGTAATAGACTCATAGTGGAATCTAACAACAACAATTTTATAAACACCTAGAATCTGTTGATAGATCAATTGGGCAGCATCATAATATTTAAGGAGATAAACATA
>NW_006399935.1:4270565-4284465 GCF_000299155.1 Elephantulus edwardii
AAAAAAAATATATCTAAGTATAATCCTAATAGACCAAGAAATCTTCCTAATGACAAAAGATTCATTCCAAATTGGGGCTAGTTGTGATGCAAATGCAATACATTTCATGGCCCTCAAGTCCATGGTCTCAAGAATGCAATCATCAGAAGTTATTTTTTGTTTTGATTTCTATTGCAACTTGAAGCATTCCTTGATGACAATAATGGTTATGATCCGTTCAGGTAATCCAAACCAAGGGAAAAAACACTGGGAAAACAAAATATTTTCTCTAATCTAGCAACTCCTACTGAACAACATGTTTGCTGCATATTTATGAGTTGTAGTTCATGGTCGTGGAAAATCCATTATATTATAAAAAAAAATTGTGCATTACTTTGTTTATCTTTAATATCATAAGCATAGAAAATTGCTGAAAATTATTAAAAAAAGTTGGAATAGTACATAGAGAACTTGCAGAAATTCAAGCTGAATTCAGAAGAGGCTGTGGAACAAGGGATATCATTACTGATCTCAAATGGATCTTGGCTGAAATGAGTCCACTTCTTGTGCTGGCTATCTGCTTTGCTGTTACGTGTTTAATTTTCTTGTTGAGAATATACACCACAGAATATGCCCACTTCCGCCCTTCCTGTGTACAGTTCAGACACTAGTTCAGTCCTGCGGCCATTCTCATCCTCTGCTCCCTACGTACTCACTCGCCCCCATGTTTCCCATTTGTCCTCTTGAGTTGCCCCAGTTAATTTCATCCCATAGAGAGAGTTCTCCAAAAGAGTACAGTGCTTGAGGCAGATGTGCTTTTCCAGTTGGCGTTTGGTTTAAATGAGCCTTCAGGGATAGTTTTGGTTTAATGTTATCTCCAAGCAGTAGGTTTGTGTTCTCCATGGCGCCCCCGTCTCCACAAGAAAGGGGGAACATGCTGAGGTGCGCAGCAATCGGCACCGTCTTCCTCAGTCCTGTGTCTCCTCCTCCAGCCCCTCTGCCTTTCTCTTCTGGTTAGGGGTTCCCCCCCGCCCCATGCTGGTTTGTGCCTAGGTGAGATTAGTCTACCTCCAGAGAGTAACACCAGAGCTGCTGACAGCACAGCGCCCCACGTTTCACTCTGGGTTGTTGTCTCACTAGGTCAAAAACAAGAAGCTGGTTGAGCTGCTAAGAAGGAAGGTTCGTCTTGCCCAGCCCTACGCCGGTGTCTTTCTGAAGAGAGATGACAAGTGAGTAGCCTTCCCCCCATCTTCATCCACATTACCCTGGCAGGTAACCCACCAGAGACTCCGCTCTGAGGAGGAGCTTGGACCCTTTGCCCAGAAGAGATCAGGCACCACCTGTTGGGGTCAAGGCCATGAGCCTAACTTGTCCCTTCAGCCTGGGCTGAATTTCGGCTTAGAGCACAAGAGAAGGACCATGCTCTGGGGGGACCAGGGAGGATAACCTGGGGACCCTAAGTACCATGGTGCACTTGTGCATGCCCTTCAGAGAGAAGCTAGCCAGGCCAAACGCTTGGCCCCCAGCAGAAGTCAGTTCTGTTTGCAATTCTGAAGGCCCATTTCCAACAGATTCCGTGGTGGGGGGTTGGGGGAGTTAGAATTGACTCCACCCTGGCCAGTGCTCCTGCCACTCTGACCTTCAGCTGGCCGACACCCACAGGCCACCCAGCACCGAGACAGCTGCTCTTGGTGCTCCATGGTAGCCTGTCAGGACGCCTCTTGTCTCCCCCACTTTTCCCCAATCAACCTTCACAAGCCTTGGCACAGGCACAGACACCCCTGTGTGTTCTGCTCCCCCAGCAATGAGTCTGATGTGGTCGAGAGCCTTGACGAGGTCTACCAAACAGGGACGTTTGTCCAGATCCACGAGATGCAGGACCTCGGGGACAAGCTACGCATGATCGTCATGGGCCACAGGAGGTGAGTGTGCCACTGGGCAGGGTGCTGGCCTGAGGGCTCAAGAAACAGGAAATGGCATTTCAGAGATCTTTGTAGTGATGTGTGGGCCGGCCGCCTCTGTGGACAGTGCGCCCTGCACCACCCACTGTGCTTTCCCTCTGAATTTGGCTCCCAGCCCCTGGCAGCTCCTCCTGGAGGTCTCCAGCTTACTGCTCTTTGATCATTGGTTGCGGAAATATCATGAATGAAAGATCACAGATCGTACTGATTCTCCTTCGGTCGTTCATGACTCCGGGTGGACTCAGCCCTCAGCCTTTCCATTTGCAGCTGCGCGCATGCACCCGGCGGCCTTGCTTGATGGGCTGCGGGTTGCTGGTCAGACCAGTGTCACAGCAGCACAGGAAGTCGCCAGTCCCCTCCGGCCGCACCTCTGAGCATCCAGCGTCCTGCTGAGTGTGGTTCTCCTGGGCCCGTGCAGATACTTGCCTGCAGGCCGTGTGACACACATAGCTTGTCAGCTTGCGGTTTTCACATAACCAAGCGGATTTCCTCCTCAGGTGTCGGGTTAGAAGGGAGGATGGCCAGGCTGTCTCACGCGGGCGTGTCATCAGGAGGGGCAGGTCCCTTACAAACAGCAGGTAGAGAGGCTCAGAGAGGGTGAGGTGGACTGATGCAGCAGCCGCAGCAGTGGGCAGCCCCGCAGATAGTGGGGCAGAGGTGGGGCAGGCTTTCATTTAGTGCCTCATCGAGTCACCGTGAGGCAGGGTTGGCTCCTTGGGACCGAACTACAGACGTGTTTCCCCCTCCTTCACACACAGCACTCATAAGCCCGATTGCATCATTACTGTGTAACTCTGTCAGGTTTAGGGGTGCAGAGGGTGAATGTGCTCATCTGCTAACTGAAAGGTTAGAGGTTCAAGTCCTCTCAGAAGTATCTCAGGGAAAGTGCGGCGACCTGCTTGCCAGAAGTCAGCTTTCGAAACCCTGCGGGCACAGGTCCCCTCTGACACAGGGTCACTGGGGTCAGAGTTAGCGTGGTGGAGGCTGGTTGGTTAATGAGAAATGGCAAGATCAGTGGAGGGTTGAGGTTGATGGAGAAACTAAGGGAGTTTCTTTCCAGGTGAGGTCAGGTTTAGAGTCTTTCACAGAAGAGTTCACGGTCAAGTGCATGTGGAAACTGAACCCGCCTCCACCCTTCTGATGGGGAATTGTGTGTGGTCAGTGCAGTTAGCGGACGTTGGTCCGTTCCCACCGTGTGTTCAGAGTGGAACCTCTCCATAGGAAGGTCAAGGCCTTTCAGAAGCAGATTGCTCGGCCTTCCCCAGGAGCCTCTGGGTGGCTGCCAGCTGCCAGGCCTTCAGGTGAAGGCTGCGTGCTTAGCGTCCATGCCACCTGGGGCTTCTGTGTGTGTGGTTAACGGTTCAAAAGGCCGCTCTGCAGTTGGAGTGTGGACTCGCGTTTCCATCCTTTCTGGCTCCCAGAACTTATTCTTGTCTGTGTGATCCCCCTAGAACACATTGAGGGGAATAGTGGACTGTGTCACACGTTGACTCCTACTGTCCCCCAGACTCTGCTAAGTGGTCATCTTCACACCGCCTCATCTGCTCACATTCGAGTTTCTAAAGTACAAGGGCTTCTCTCTCTCCTGGGAGGATCTGTGTCCCCTTACCACAGTGAAACAACGCTGACCACAGCGAGACACTGCTGAGGGTAGGAACAATAATGACAGCGCTGCCCCAGAACTCTAAGCTGGTAGGTCCTGTTGGTGACCCCTGCTGGGCCCCGAGGCCAACCTCCCTTCTGTGCACACCTGAGCGTGGCAGAAGGCCTGCACCAGCTGGACTCTGAGCTGCGTCCTGGCCATTCCGGGCTAGTCCTGTGCCCCTGCAGCACACACCGTCCTTACCCTTGGATGACAGATCTGAGAGGTTTGAATGCCTTTGGCACCCAGCAGCTGCAGAGGAGGTTGTCCTCACAGAGCCCACACCCCGATGGGGTAGACAGAAGTCACAGGCTGGTTACAGCAGTGAATGGGTCAAGGGGGCTCCCGGCCTGGTTTCTTAGGGCTGATGAAAATGCCACATGAGACGGGTAGGGAACTTGAATGAGCAGACACTTCTTGTCCTGCGGCTCCAGAAGCTGGATCGGCCAGTGACCCCAGCATGGTGTTTCCAAGGAGCCTCTCACAGCGTCCCTCTTCCCCAGCGTCTCTGTGTCTGTTCACTCTTCTCCGTCATCGAGTCGATGCTGCCTCACAGAACCCGCCTTTGGGTTTCTGAGGCTGTATGTTTTTACAGGAGGAGACCATCCAGTGTTCTCCCATGGAGCAGCTGGTGGGTTTGAACTGCCAGCCTGTTAGCTAGCTGCCTGATGTCTTACGTACTACACCACTACAGTCCCCATTCTGCAATTAAGTGCTGACTTTGGTGAAAAATATACGAAACAGAACACAGAGCACGTCGACAGTTCCCAGTTCAGGGCCGTAGGCTGTGGCTCTGCTCGCACAACCTTCTCCACACCCCCAGCGTCGTTTAAGCCCGCTGTCCCTAGGCTGGTCATCTGTCCTGTTGAGCTGCTGTCGTTCAGTTTACCACATACACATAATCCTTTAAAGGGGTAATGCTTAATGCAAACTTCCTTAATGAGGCTAAGCTGTTATTTAATGCACGATGACTTCAGGGATGAGTGTCGAGTCCTTGAGGATTCTATCTCGGGTTATTCTGTTCTTTTTCTAGCTCCTGAGTTCTTAGACTTTGAATCCATAGGTTGCTCCCCTGGGGAAAGGTGCTGCAGTCTCCTCATGTGCAATATACAGCTTCTGAAAACCCGCTGGAGGGTCAGCTCTGAGTCCCTCCTCACGTGGCGGCACACAACAACAACTGTTGTTCTGGTAGAGAAGCCCTGGTAGTGCAGTGTGTTAGGTATTGGGACACCAACCGAAAGGTTGGCAGTTCGAATCTACCAGCTGGTCCACAGGAGAAAGGGGCACTCTCTTCCTAGAAAGGTTCATGGTCTCAGAAGCTTGATGGAGGGATGCTGGGGGGGCCTCAGAAGCTGATTGGATCAGTGGTAACTTTGGTGGCCTTCTCAGGTGTGTCCAGGCAGGACTCCAGTGTGTGTGTTTGTGATACCCACTTTACACGAGGAGACCAGGGAGGGCCTCTAGGAGAAGGTGCCTTGTGATTCTCTGCTGAGAGGAGCTCGACTTGGACGCAGAGACCCAGAGATGGGCCCATGCACGGCCACAGTGACATGGGGACAGGGTCCCAGAAACAGCCACAGTGGTTATGGAAAATTCAGAAGTGGGCCATTGCGCTTAACTTCTGTCTCAGGACGCCCGAGGGCAGAGGCAGGAGTGAGCCCGGCTGGAGTGCAGGAACAGCTGGGCGGTTGCTGGCCTTGGAGCTCCGAGTCAACAGCTCAAGGCCCCAAGGTTGTTGTGCCCAGTGGCATGGGGTTTGGCCCAGACCTCAAACATGGCATCACGGGACGCCTGGCTGGAGGTTGGCACACTGCAGCCCCAGCGCGTTCCCTCCACTCTGTTCCTGCCTTCAGGATTCGCATCAACAGACAGCTGGAGGTGGAGCCCGAGGAGCCAGAGGCCGAGAACAAGCAGAAGGCCCGGAGGAAGCTGAAGCGGGGCAGGAAGGAGGCCGAGGATGACGGGAGTGCCAGGAGCCAGGCGGAGGTGGGGGTGGAGCCAGGCCTGAGCACCCCTCAGGAGGTGCTGATGGTCGAAGTCGAGAATGTCACCCACGAGGACTTCCAGGTCACAGAGGAGATGAAAGTAAGTCAGTGCGGGGGTGACACTCCCTGAACAATCACAAAGTCCCACAGAGCTCTGGTTGCCCCAGTCCTTCTCATCACAGCACAGAGGCCCCGCAGGGAGGGTGCCCTTGTTGAATGACTGGCTTCTAAGGGACCTGGGAACAGAAAGGGAAAGGATGTGGCCGGAGTTGCCTATGGAGGAGGCTGGATTTGAACCCAGACCCAGCTCGGATCAGGTCCACAGCAGAGACTGCCTCTGTGCTGGCCCTTCCCACCCAACCCAGGAGATGGGGACTGCAGCGGAGCTTCCAGATTTCAGACATACTAGGGAGCAAGACTGACTCTCCGCTTCTGAAATTACAGGCCTTGAAAACCCTGTGAACAGGGAGGTGCCCTGATGGCTGTAGCACTCAGAGTGATGCCCTGAGATTGGAATAGTCACAGAGAAACATAGAGGTCTGCGAAGGAGGGGGGGACGCTCAGTGAGATGGGGTGACACAGGGTCTCTGATGGAGAGCTCGAGTGTGGCAGAGATGGTCAGGATAGAGCAGGGTGCAGGTGTCGTTCACAGCGTGGCTGATTCAGGGTTGCGTCAGTGACGCCTACATCAGCGGGTCTGAAGGGAGCTGCCGTGGTTTGGTGAGGAGTTGTGCTGCCAGCCCGAGGCCAGGCGGTCTCACTCCACCAGTGGCTCCGTAGAAAGATGGGCAGCCTCCTCCTGTGCAACGAACAGCCCGACAAGTCCCTTCTGACCTGACAGCCTGTAACGACTGTCTGTGCGGCCCTCTCAGCCATGCCAAGGCTGGGCATGGTGACAGGCCCCTTCCTCGTAGGCCCTGACTGCTGAGATTGTGAAGACCATACGGGACATCATTGCCTTGAACCCACTCTACAGGTCAGCCTCCTGGGTACAGCCTCTGGGCCTTTGCTGAGAGGGACAGCTGTTGACCCTAATCATGGGGCTTTGGCTCCTGGGGGTGCCATGCACTGAATGGGGAAAGAGGAGTAGAAGTCCCCAGCACCCCTGAAGGCAGAAGGCTTGGGGAGGCCTGGCTGTCACAGCATCGTCTCATCCCTTCCAGAGAGTCAGTGCTGCAGGTGATGCAGACAGGCCATCGCGTGGTGGACAACCCCATCTACCTGAGTGACATGGGCGCCGCATTGACTGGAGCCGAGTCCCACGAGCTACAGGATGTCCTGGAAGAGACCAATGTGAGTGCACGTGCCAGGATCCCAGCACGCATGCCAGGCACCTGCCAGCCCCCCAGCGCCTACACGCAGTCCTTGCTGTGACGTGCAGGAGCTCCGTGTGGCTTGGGCCGTCTCTGTATCTGTCCTCCTGGTTGTCTTCACCTGTGTCATGCAAACCCGCAGAGTCCTTGTTGTTGAGGTTGAGTCCTGCCTTGGGCTGTCCCAGCAGCCCTCTCTGAACATCACTGTCCGCTTGTAGCTTGTAGTCTACACTTCTAGAACCCACAGGTGTGACAGTGCTGATGTTTCTGCATCTGTGAGGCTTGGCCTGGAGGCTCTCCAGAGACCCTGCTCACTGACATGGCTCCCGGGGGGCTGCCATCTCCCCCTCACCCCATCACTGGCAGGTGCCAGGCTGTGACCATCCTCTCCCACCGCCTGTTCTCGGCAGATCCTCAACCGACTGTATAAGGCCCTGTCCCTGCTCAAGAAGGAGTTTGAGCTGAGCAAGCTGCAGCAGCGCCTGGGCCGGGAGGTAAGCACAGGCAGCCGGGGCCCTGCGTCACCGTCACACTGCCACCAAGGTGGGAGATGGAAACCAGAGCCCCACGTCCCAGCCCAGGACTCTCCTGTCCCGAGGCAGAAAGATCCATCCTTCCCAGCCTGGGAGCAGCGGTGAGAAGGTCAGGTGCTGGGAAGCAGCAACCCACTCTGGGGTTTGGGGTCCGCCCCATCCTGGGCACGCCTGTGGACTGCGTGTACCTGCAGGTGCTCATGATCACAGACATGCTGGCCAGTAGCTCCCCACTGCAAGGTGCGTCATGCTTTGCTGCACTGCTGAAAACGTGTGGGTCCGTGGTAGCGCAGTGGTAGGAGTCTTGTCTGCGTGTGGGAGGCCCAGGTTCAAGTTCACACCTGTGTCAGCCGCTGTCCAGTCATTGGTACAGGCTTATGTGTTGCTAGGACGCTGAGTAAATTTTAGCAGAGCTGTCAGACTGAGACAGGCTAGGAAGAAAGGCCTGGCGATTGAATCGGAAAAACCAGCTAGTGAAGCTCTCTGGGTCACAGCTGACAGCAGGGATGGCAGGACTGGGAGGCTTCCTCCCATTGTCCACGGGCTGCCCTAAGTGGGGGCCATGCGACAGCAGCTGGTTTGCGGCCTGGTGTGCCTTCCCCCACATCAGGAAGCTCTGGTTCAAAGTGGAAGGAGCAAAAGGCTTTGTGTGCATTCCTCTTCCCCACACTCCCTGGGGCAGCGGGGGCCTGAGACCGGCTGACCGCCCTGTGGGCCAGGCGCCCGCTCCGCCCGCCCTGGGCCTGACCACAGCCCCGCGCCCTGCAGGTGGAGGAGAAGATCAAGCAGACGCACCGCAAGTACCTCCTGCAGGAGCAGCTGAAGATCATCAAGAAGGAGCTGGGCCTGGAGAAGGACGACAAGGACGCCATCGAGGAGAAGTTCCGCGAACGCCTCAAGGACCTGGTGGTCCCCAAGCACGTCATGGAAGTGGTGGACGAGGAGCTGAGCAAGCTGGGCCTGCTGGACAACCACTCCTCCGAGTTCAAGTGAGGGGCGGGGACACCGATCTTGTCATCAGGAGGGTGGGTCCCTCTAGCGCAGGGAGTGTGTGCCTCAGTGTCCTCGTGGAGAAAGGGGCGGTTCAGTGGGCAGAAGTGTGTCTCCCAGCTCAGGAGGCCTGAGGTCTGAATCCAGGGCACGCGCTTGCTCTCCTCTCACTCCCTGAAGGTCCTCATCGCAACCTCTGGAATGTTCTCAGCATCCCTGCTTTTCTTCATCTCTCTCTCCCCTGGCGCTTGTTCCTTTGTGCCTGATTTTTTTTCTCTTCTGTCCCTGAAGTGATGGCCTTAAGTCCCACCCTGCACCGATCCCATCTCGGTAACGTAACAGGTGTTCCCATGTGGCATCACCTCCAGGCATAGCCGGGCCATCAGCTTGATCCTGACTCGCAGACGAGAGCTCCCCTGGAGGGTCTCCAAGTTCATGAATTTTCCTAGAACCAGGTGACCAGTGAGTCAGAACCGCTACCTCTCAGCAGCAGAGCACTTAAACCGCTGTACCACCAGGGTCAGGGCTGCAGAACCCAGCTCAGCTCAGCAGGATGTGTGGTCTTCGTCACCTCTGTGTGGCTGGGCTGTCATCTTGTTAGATGAACACCTCATTGCACAGGGAGGTCATATCAGCTCATATCTCTAAGCCAAGAGATGGTAACAGAGACGTGAACCAGGGCCATCTGGCTCTCGTCCATGAACCAGGGCCATCTGGCTCTCGTCCGTGCTTCAAACAAAAACTACATGCTCTCAAAGCCCCTGCCTGTGCCCTGTCTCCGTTCTGGCTGCTTTGCAAGCCACCCAGAAAACTGCAGTGGCTTCCTGCGGCCTTGTCCTGGGTGACAAAGGGGGAAAATCCTCCCAAACACTCCAGGTCTCTTCCTCTTTAAACAGTCCTGTTCACTGTCGTATCTACCTTCCACCCCCCATTCCAGAGCTCATGTCTCAGAGCCCATTTGGTTCCCTGATCATAGTCCAAACCCTCCAGAAGTCCTCAGTTAGTAATGGTTCTTGGCGGGTGGGCTGGCCCTACGCTTCATTCCCGCAGGGTCCAGGCCTTTCAGAATCAGACCGGGCTTGAGTTGTTGTTTTCCATTGCCTTTAATCACAAGGCCCATTGGTATGACCGGTCGCCTAGGGTTGCCTGTATTGCACACATCCTCTTCCTTACCTGTTTTCTACGTCAGTCTCATTGTTCCTTGGTAACTGAGATCAGCACAGCAGACATGACAGCCGCTCCCTCCCTCCCCTGGCCCGGCGGCAGGAGGAGCCCATCACTTCCCAGTCAGTGCCCTCCTTTAACTTCAGGCACCACTGGAAGCTGGACACCCACTGGGGGTGGAATCTGGCCACTCTGGCCTTGGTTTCTAGCAGTAACGGATCTGTTACCAGAAGAATCAGGGCTTGCTTCGTGGGCACACATGGCTCCGTTGAGGTCTCTGATGTGGTGTTTGCATTGGGGCTAAACTCTGGCTCGTCTTTCACTGCTTTGACTTAACAAAAGCAGGACCAGCCAGCCACATCCTTTATGCTTTCTCATCGTGACAGCTGTAGAAATGTACCCGTTACGGCGTCCCCGAGGTCCTTGATCCCAAGGTGGCGATCCTGGGCATTGTGGCCCCTCCCTTGACAGTGTAGGCTGCCCTCCCTCAGTGCCTGACACCAGGCAGACCTGAGAGCCAGTCTACAAGGCTCCTCCTCACCTTTCTCTCCAGAACCTCTCTCAGTATTCCCACTGTCTTACTTGGGGTTCTCTGCAGAAGCATTTCTCTTTAGAAAATGGCTTCTGATTGAGGAGGTTGACAGGGTCGGGCGGCAAGCTGGAGGGTCAGCATGGGCCCCAGAGCAGGGAGAGCCTTGCCAGAAATCCACTAACAATGTCAGGCGCACATCAGATCCTTCTGACTACAGAGTAGGGGCGAGGCTTGGGTTATGTCCTCCTCTAAGGTGATTGGAGATACATCCCACACAAATCCTGCCTCACGAACGCATAGAAAGGAGCTCTGGTGGCACAGTTAGGTATTTAGCTGCTAACCGAAAGGTCAGCAGTTCAAATCTGCCCACCACTTTGTGGGAGCAAAGCAGGCAGTCTCCTCCTGTGAGACTGTTGTTACTGTTATCTGCCATCAAGTCTCTTGCAATTCATGGCGGCTCTGTGTACAACAGCTCTGAACCCTGCTCTGCCCTGAGCTAACCTTAACTGTCTGACACACCTTCCTCCATTACGCCTGTCACTGAGTCAGTCCATCTCATCTGGGGTCTTCCTCTGCCGTTGCTGTCCCTCCATCCTCCCAAGAATGATGTCCCACTCCAAGGACTAAGGTTACTGCTTCGGAAACTGGATGGAGGCCACCGTGCATCAGTCAACTCGGCAGTGGATTTGGTAACGGAGATTAGGGCTGAGAAGACCCCAGATGAGATGGAGTGACTGGGGTAATGGGGTTTTGGAGTCAGTGAGACTGGTTCAGGACAGGGCAGGTTTCAGAGCCGCTGTACATGGGGTCGCTGTGTAAATGGAAGGTGATTGTATCAGGGCCCTGGGAGCGGTGGCCTAACCAAGCTGACCGCGTGCTAACCGCTCAGGGCCCTGATCCACTGGCACCTGCCGTCCCCTGGCCGCGTTCACAGGCCCAGGGGGGGGGATGCAGCATCTTTGGAGCGTGTCCGCAGTCAGCACTGGGCTCCGCTCACTGGCTCCCTTTTGCTCTGTGGCAGCGTCACTCGTAACTACCTGGACTGGCTGACCTCCATCCCCTGGGGCAAGTACAGCGACGAGAACCTGGACCTGGTGCGGGCCCAGGCCGTGCTGGAGGAGGACCACTACGGCATGGAGGACGTCAAGAAGCGCATCCTGGTGAGCTCACTGGGGCGGTAGCCCCACCCAGAGCAGGGCATGCGGGTTTCTGGTCCACCCAGCCCTGAAGCAGCCTCTGCCCATAGGAGTTCATCGCCGTCAGCCAGCTCCGTGGCTCCACCCAGGGCAAGATCCTCTGCTTCTATGGTCCCCCGGGTGTGGGCAAGACCAGCATCGCCCGCTCCATCGCCCGCGCCCTGAACCGCGAGTACTTCCGCTTCAGTGTCGGGGGCATGACAGACGTGGCTGAGATTAAGGGGCACAGGTAGGCTGGCCATGCTGAGGACATCTGCCCTTGAGGCTGCATCGGCCTCCTGCCAGTTCTGGGATCGGGACTCGAGTCTGTGGTGGTGGTTGTGGTTTCAAGGAGCAGATTATTCATGCTGGAATAAGTTCCTGATGGACCTCAGCATGGTCCTGACCTCAGGCCTGTCTGGGTCCACATACTAAACGTAGGCCATCACCTGACACACTGGCTCCAGCACGTCCCACTAACGTGAAACCCTTTTGGAGTGGAGACCCCAGCCTCGTGTGGGGACCAGGGTGGGCTTAGGTTTCTGGAAGTGCTAGGAGGAGGGCTGGGGTGGGGATCCCCCTGTGAGAGCAGAGGCCCAGCACATGCGTGCGTCTGTCTCCCTGCTCGCCCGGGCAGCCTGGCCGTGGAGGTGTGTTGGGTCTCCTGGGACAGGTGTGAGGTCCATGGGGCATGTGCTGGTCCCCTGGGGTACTGGCCACCATGTGGACAAATGGGAGCTGCTGCCTCGCACAGCCTCTGCTCCCTGGTGTCTGGGTCCCTAGGAGCTTGCTTCTCTTCCCTGCCTTCTGCCTCCCCTGCCCAGACCCCGAGGCTGGAGGGGTGAGCGCCTAGGGGCGCCTGGGGTGAGGCTGGGGGGGCTAGCCTTGGCAAAGAAGGCCAGGAGCTGTCCTCTCCCTAAAGGCATGGGCTGGGGCAGCACAGTGAAGGGATGTGGGCCAAGGTGGCTGGCCAACAAGCGTGGACATGGAGGACCTTGGCTCACATGCCATTTCTGACGTTGGATGCTTCACTGAGAGAACCAAGGTGGGGTGCCAGGAGGGCACTGAGGGCACTCTGTGCTGACGTCCACCTGGGCTCCTGACAAGGACAAGGATGGAACCATAATGATCATAATGAAAGGCTCCCAGGACAGCACTGGGCCTCGGGCCTCATTTGTATCAGCAAGCTGAGCTTGGGCCCCTGCTGAGGGCCAGGGCCTGCATTCTGCTCCCCGTGCCTGCTGTGCCCCTGATTTCTGTTGCCTGAGTAATTCTGGATGAGTTCTGGTGCCAAAGCTCTGCTCTTCAACTCCATCCTGAGGGCAAATGGCAGTGACTCCTGTCACATCTTGTGATGCCACAGGGCCCAGACAGCACAGTCCTGAGCGCCCGCGTGCTGACTCTGGCATGCCCTATCCTACAGACGCACGTACGTGGGGGCCATGCCGGGGAAGATCATCCAGTGTCTGAAGAAGACCAAGACAGAGAACCCCCTGATCCTCATCGACGAGGTGCGGAGCCACCGAAGGGGCAGGGAACCCCCAGTCGTCATAGATGCGAGTGGGATGCTAGTGGGGTACGGGAGGCTGACTGGATGGGAACCCCTGACCTTCAGCAGTGGCAGGTGGGTAGTGCGACGGGGTGGGAAGCCCCGCTTCTCCTCGATGAGAGATGAGGTCCATGTCCTCTGGTCATGCACCATGCTGAGCTGTCTCAGTGATGGAGGGGGGGACCCTTAGTCCCCATGCACCTCCAGGACCTGCCCCTGCCCTCAGGCTGGTGACCTGGCTTGCTGTGTGACCCTGTGCAGCTCTGACCCCACGGCCTGCGGGGTCTGGGCCTGTCTCGTGCGCACTATAATCCTTGCCCACTGCCCCCACAGGTGGACAAGATCGGCCGGGGTTACCAGGGTGACCCCTCCTCGGCTTTGCTTGAGCTGCTGGACCCGGAGCAGAACGCCAACTTCCTGGACCACTACCTGGACGTGCCTGTGGACTTATCCAAGGTGCGGGGGCTGCTGAGGATTCAGGGTGGGGGTCCTCGGAGGCGGGGCAGGCTCAGAACCCTGAGTTCCCACAGGTGCTGTTCATCTGCACAGCCAATGTCACCGACACCATCCCTGAGCCGCTGCGGGACCGCATGGAGATGATCAACGTTTCCGGCTACGTGGCCCAGGAGAAGCTGGCCATCGCTGAGGTGAGGCCCGGCGAGCGCTGCGCAGAGGCCAGGCAGGAGCAGAGGATGGGATGTGTGGAGTGCCCAGTGGCCACAGTCCCCGTGCTGCCTGGGAGCAGCGCCCACCCCCTTGGCACGGACCCCGTATTCTGCTCTCTCCTCTGCTCACAGCATCTCAGGCCTGCCCCTCACCACCTGCTTCCCCGCAGCGCTACCTGGTGCCTCAGGCTCGTGCCCTGTGTGGCCTGGATGAGAGCAAGGCCAGGCTGTCCTCAGACGTGCTGACCCTGCTCATCAAGCAGTACTGCCGGGAGAGCGGCGTCCGCAACCTGCAGAAGCAGGTGGAGAAGGTGAACCAGCCACGCCTGCGCGCCCCTTCCCGTGTCTCTGCTCCTGGCCCCCCATCCCTGCTCCTGACCCCCCGTCCCCTGCTCCTGACCCCCCCCCATCC
>NW_006399935.1:4284565-4284949 GCF_000299155.1 Elephantulus edwardii
CCTGGCCCGTCCCTGCTCCTGACCCCCCGTTGCCTGCTCCTGGCCCGTCCCTGCTCCTGACCCCCCGTTGCCTGCTCCTGACCCGTCCCTGCTCCTGACCCCTGTCCCTGCTCCTGGCCCCCCGTCCCTGCTCCTGACCCGTCCCTGCTCCTGACCCCTGTCCCTGCTCCTGGCCCCCCGTCCCTGCTCCTGACCCCATCCGTTTCTGTTGCCTGTGCCATCGCTGTTCCCACTTCCACACACCTGCCTTTGCCCTCTCTGAGCCATGCTGCCCCTTCCAGCCGCCCTGCCCTTCCCACCCTGAGCCGTGTGCCCCTCCGGCCGCCCTTCCCTTCCCACCCTGAGCCGTGTGCCCCTCCGGCCGCCCTTCCCTTCCCACCCTGA
>NW_006399935.1:4285049-4288175 GCF_000299155.1 Elephantulus edwardii
CCCTGAGCCGTGTGCCCCTCCGGCCGCCCTTCCCTTCCCACCCTGAGCCGTGTGCCCCTCCGGCCGCCCTGCCCTTCCCACCCTGAGCCACGTGCCCCTCCGGCCGCCCTGCCCTTCCCAGCCTGAGCTGTGTGCCTCTCCTGCTGCCCTGGCCCAGGTGTTACGGAAGTCAGCCTATAAGATAGTCAGCGGTGAGGCGGAGTCTGTGGAGGTGACGCCTGACAACCTGCAGGACTTTGTGGGGAAACCAGTGTTCACCGTGGAGCGCATGTACGACGTGACGCCCCCCGGCGTGGTCATGGGCCTGGCCTGGACCGCCATGGGTGAGTCACACCAAGCTCCTCCTGGGCACCGGAGCTGAGGCCTGACAAGGTGGTGGGCACAGCGGTGGGAGCCTTTGGTGGGCACAAGCTCACAGGCCCCGCCCCGTCTGCCAGGGGGCTCCACGCTGTTTGTTGAGACGTCCCTGAGGCGACCACAGGACAGGCACAGCCAGGAGGACAAGGATGGGACCCTAGAGGTGACGGGCCAGCTGGGGGAGGTGATGAAGGAGAGCGCACGCATCGCCTACACCTTCGCCCGCGCCTTCCTGATGCAGCAGGAGCCCAGCAACCAGTTCCTGGTGACCTCACACCTGCACCTGCATGTGCCCGAGGTCCGCACCCCCCTGCCTACCATGCCTGCCCACCCACTCTCCTCTGCACCTGCCCGTCCGCACCGCCCTGCCTACCCACCCACTCTCCACACCTGCTCACCACCTCCCTCCCCCCGCAGGGTGCTACCCCCAAGGACGGCCCCAGTGCTGGCTGCACCATCGTCACCGCTCTGCTGTCCCTGGCCATGAACCAGCCTGTGCGACAGAACCTGGCCATGACAGGCGAGGTGTCCCTCACAGGCAAGATCCTGCCTGTCGGTGGCATCAAGGAGAAGACCATCGCAGTAAGTACCCAGGCCCGCTCCATCCCTGCTAGGGTGTCACTGCCTGGAGTAGTGTGACTCCTTGGGCCCTCACAGAGCTGAGGGGAAAGGTGGGACCCACAGAGGGCAGGCTGTACCCAGGACAACACAGCACAAAGTCCAGGCCCTGCACAGGTCCTCAGGTTTTGAGGAATGTTGTAGAGTGCCCCCCATCCAGGTGAGGTGGAGTCCCCAACAGTATGGCATGGGTGTGGCTGCAAGAGCTGCTTTGCACAGGGCACATACACACCTCCTCCATTCTATCCCCCCTCAGTCCCTGTGGCCTTTACCCTGCACTGTCCCCAACCACGAGTGGAGTGTGGTTGGGAGGACCCTCGGCAGTGGCCCACAGTGGCTGGGAGGCCGAGAGCCAGGGCCACACCTCTTTGCCCTAAGACGAGTGAGGGGCAGAACACACAGACTGCTGTATGGGATGACGGCACAGCCAACCTCAACAGCAGAGATGGGAGTCCTCATGATTCCACGGGGCGGGCACCAGACAGTCCAGCAGAGTTCAGGTCCCAGGGCCCCCCTCAACGCCTGCTGGGCCCACCCCACAGCTCAGCATGCCTTTGCTCTGTCCCCAGGCCAAGCGGGCTGGTGTGACCTGCATGGTCCTGCCAGCTGAGAACAGGAAGGACTTCCACGACCTGGCCACCTTCATCACCGAGGGCCTGGAGGTGCACTTCGTGGAGCACTACCACGAGATCTTCCACATCGCCTTCCCCCAGGAGGAGCCACAGAGCCTGGCTGTGGAGCGGTGACCGGAGCCTGGACCACGGGACCACACACCACTCCACAACACAGTGGACAGCGTTCCAGCCAGGCAGCAGGTCGCCAGGAACCAGCAAGGCCCAACTGGGCCTCCAATCCTGGCTTAATCATGGAGCTGGTACATGGGAGTATTTGATTATGATTAAAGACCATTTGCAGTACATGAGTGCCTGCCTCTGTCTGTCCACTGCCTCCACCCTCATGTGGGACAGGCGCTGCACACCAGACACCAGACACAGACTGTTGGTTACACTTTAATACATCAGATGGGCTTTGGTGGACAGTGGGGCACATTCAGTCCTTCTTGGCAGCTGCCTTCCTCATGGCAGCCAGGACATTGCTGAGTTCTTCTCGCTTCCTCTTGGCGCGGATGTGTGTCCCCACCTGCAGGCAGAGGCAGGTCAGGTGCGTGGGCCCCACCAGCCCCCACCACAGGCCGCCGGGCCCCACCAGCCCCCACCACAGGCCTGGAAACCAGCCACCTACCCTTTTCTTGATGAACTTGAGGGCCCGCTTGTCCTTGGAGACCTTGAGCAGCTCCATGGCGCGTCGCTCATAGGGTGCGAAGCCACACACCTCCCGGATCATGTCCCGCACGAACTTGGTGTGCTTGGTGAGGCGCTGCAGGTGAGGGGCGGTCAGCACGGGGCCCCAGAGGGCCCTCACGTCCTGTCTGCCTCAGTTTCCCCGGGAAGGGGTGACAGCCCTTGGCACAGACTGCGCAGGAGCTGAGCCCTGCAAGATATCCTGGTGGTGCAGTCGGGGGCTGGCCCGAGAGCCTGTGCTTGGAAGCCCCCGGCCGAAGCCCCCAGCAGCATCTCAGAAGGACAAAGTCCTGACTTCCTGCCCGGGCACAGCTGTCCTTGGGGGCTGGGACCCAGGAGCAGTGAGGAAGGGACCCAGCTGCTAATCACACGCTCAAGGGCGTTGAAGGGGGACCATCCGATGGTTCGTAACACGACCCCTCCCACGCCCTGCTCCCCACCACTGGCCACACCTTCAAACAGGTGCTGCCCAGCCCTGGTCATCCCCAACCTGGGCAACTCCAGCCTAAACCTCGAGCTGATGCTCTGGACCGCCCTCAACTCCCGACACCCACTGTTCAAACCCCGGAGCCCCGCGCCCGCCCCCCAGCTGACAGGTCCCCGCGTCCCCCGCGCCCACCTTCCAGGTGACAGGTCCCCGTATCCCCCGCGCCCACCTTCCACGTGACAGGTCCCCGCGTCCCCCGCGCCCGCCCCCAGGTGACAGGTCCCCGAGTCTCCCGCGCCCGCCCCCAGGTGACAGGTCCCCGCGTCCCCCCCCAGGTGACAGGTCCCCGAGTCCCCCGCGTCCGCCCCCCCAGGTGACAGGTCCCCGTATCCCCCGCGTCCGCCTTCCACGTGACAAGTCCCC
>NW_006399935.1:4288395-4294490 GCF_000299155.1 Elephantulus edwardii
CCCCAGGTGACAGGTCCCCGAGTCCCCCGCGCCCGCCCCCAGGTGACAGGTCCCCGCGTCCCCCGCGTCCGCCTTCCACGTGACAAGTCCCCACGCCCCCCGCGTTCCCGCTCCGGGTGATCGGCCCCCCACGGCCTCCGCCCGAGGCGGCCCCGCAGCTCCCGCCGGCAGCTTGGTGCCCCGATGTGAGCTGACCGCGCGGCGAGCAGGAGCCCCGCTCACTCCTAGCCCGTCTACACCTCCTTCCTCGGCTTCAGCCCCGACTCCCCTCCCAAGGGGCCCGCGCACGACTCACCCCGCGGCGGCGGCTGTGCCTCGGCTGGCTCACGTTCTTGGTGACTTTGTGGCCCTTGTTGAGGCCCACGGCCATAGGGTAGCGCACTGCCATGGCTGGAACCCGGAGGAGAGAAGTGAAGTCACAGCTCAGTCTCCGCTTCTCAGAGCCCCTGAGCTCAGGACCCCCTGCTCCTTCGGGCTCGTTAGGTGCACCCCACCGCACGCCAAGACGAGCAGGGGTTGTTGCGGGCCCGATGAAAACGGATCTCGAAAGCGCGACAACTCGCTTACCTGCTGCACGTCGATGGCTGCCGCGGCGGAAGGACGGTTGCGCACGGAATTCTGGGATATGTACTCGCGGTCAGATTTTCGGGCCAGAGAGGCAGTCGCTGTCTTGAGCGCCCCCTGACGGCTGGAGGAGTCAACGGTTTCCATGAGCACTGGGCTACCTGAGCAGTGCAATTCAAGGCTTTAAACTCTAAATAACAATGGACTCCAACATATTAGAGTGTGAGGATGGCGGAGGATAGGACAAAGTACACAGTTATTGGTGACAGGGACGCTATTGTTGAAAGAGTCGTAGTTCACTCGATAGTTGTTGTTGTTGTTATGTGCCATCAAGTCGCTTGCGACTCATATGACCCTATGTACAACAGCCCTAAACTCTGCTCTGTCCTGTGCCAATCGCACTGTCTCTGACGCACCTACCCCCATTACCGCAGTCACTGAATCAATCCACCTGCCAAGGACTGGTCCCTCCTTGCAACATGTCCAAAGTATGTCAGATGAAGCTTCAGAATTTTTGCCTCCAAGGAGCAGCCTGGCTTAACCCTCTCCAGGATGAACCTGTTAGGTTTTTTAGCAGTCCATGGTATATTCCATACCCTTCTCCAACACTACAGCTCAAAGGCTTCCATTCTCCTTCTATCCTCCCTAGTCATTGTCCAGATCTCTGATGCATAACAAGTGATTGCAAAGACCATGGCCTGTATCAGGTGCACCTTAGTCTCCAGAAAGACATCATTGCTCTTCAGTACTTTGGAGAGGTCCCTAACAACAGACTTTCCCATTGCAACACACCTTTTAACTTCCTGGCTGCTTGTGCCAAGAGTGTTGACTGTGGAGTCAAGCAAACTAAGGCTGTAAACTCTTCACCATCCATCCTCATGCTGCCAATTGGTCCAGTGGTGATATTCTTTATATTCTTATTATTGAGCTTCAACCCATATCAAAGGCTGCAGTCCTTGACCCTCTGCAGCAAGTGCTTCAGTTTGTCCTCAGTTTCAGCAAGCAGGGTTGTGTCATCTGCATAACGCAGATTGTTGATGAACCTAACAGTAAGATTGGAGAGAAGGAAATAATTTTACTTGGATCCACAAGCACCACCAGTCAAAAATGCAAAAGGAGTGTTGCACTGGGCAAATTGCTGTCATGGAGACTTTAAAGTGACCCTCTGCTAAAGAGCAAGAAAATAACTTTAAGGATTAAGGTGTACCTGACCCAAGCCATACTTCATTTGCTCATGAATAGTGGTTGAATATTCAATTGCTTCAGACACCTTTGAATAGTGGTTTGGAATATCCCGTGGACTGCCAAAAGAACAAACAAATAAATCTGTCTTGGAGAAAATACAACCAGGACTTGTGTGGAGGCAAGGACTGCTGAACTATAATCTCACACACTTTAGTCATGTTAGGAGGGAGGAGCCAATTCTTGGGAAAAGACCTCATGCTTGCAAGAATAAAAGGTCACAAAGGGGCGGGACTTCCGCCTCCACAAGATGGACCGGCCCAGTGCCTGCAAGGGTTCTGTGATTTTCACAGAAACAGATCACCTGGTTCTTTGTCCTTGGACAGGCTGTTGGCTTCAAACTACTGATCTCTCAGCAGCCAACTGCTTAACCACTGAATCACCAAGAGTCCTTGATGCTGTACAGCTAAATCACGTGGGTAGGAAAACAGAAGATTCTAGTTTTTATCCTTCAGCCAATTTATCTCGATGAAAAGGTCTCAAGTGGGGGCAGGGTGGGGACTGGCTCTAGTAACAAGGTGCAGCCGTTCCTGGAGGCAAAGGTGGGGAAGCTTCACCTCACAGACCTTGTGCATGTTGCTAGGAGAGGTTCTTCCCTGGGGAGGGACGGCATGCTTGGAAAGGTGGAGGGTCGGTGGAAGAAAGGAAGCCCCTCCACCACACGGACTGACATGATGACACAGCAGTGGGCTTCAGTGTGTCAGACGTGGGCCTGCTTTATGACCCTGGGGGACAGAGGGCATTATCCCTTTTCAATTAATTGCTCTAAATATTGGTGATGTGCGGATACAACTTGAACTGGGACAGTCTGGTGTCAGAAGCCCAGCTTCCACTATTGACTTCCCTGCTCTGGCCTCAGTTTCTTGATCTGTGAAATGGGAGCAACTGGTCCAGTTGTGAAGCTGCCATAACATCCTTGGCATAATGGCATCTGATATATAATAAGTATTGTGTTGTCATTGGGTAACAACGACGTGAGGGACAAGATCCTAGACAAGGAGGGGCCTGGGCAGTAAAATGTGAGGGGTGTGGTCCATGGTGGGAGGGCAGCACTGGCATCGACAGGGTGCAATGCGGTCCCTACGCGAGCAGAGCACCTGTGTCAGTCAGTTTGTCCCCTGTGGGGTGGCTCAAAGTGGTTTAGCATGCGGTAGTGCAGCCTGGCTGGACTGAGAACAAGGCCTGCCTGCCCCCGAAGCCCTGTCCCCGGCAGGGCAAACAGGACAGCTGACCGGATTTTACCTCCAGCTCCTGGGCACTTATGAGGATGAAGTGGGGAACCCAAGTCCAGTGAGGGGCTCACAGTGGACAGATGGCGGCCTGCATGTGGCTTGTCTGCAGCCAGACCAGGTACCCCAGCTGCACCTTTATTCAAAGAGCAGGTGATGATTGGCTGAAACCTGCCCTCCTCTGCACACCTCCACAGCCACCGGCTTAGACACCCACCGTTAGGGTTCTCTGAGCCACGGCCCCAGGCGTCTCACCTCTTAGAGCCTTCTCCCTGCCTCTAGCTGCATCACAGCTGCTCCCGCACCTGCCACAATGTTTCCCCTTCTCTTAAGTTAAAACACTCGACTTCTCACTGAGGTTCCCCACCGATCAGCCCCATACCAGCCTCTTCTTTGTTTGCCAAGCCAGCCAGGCTACCTGCTGCCCCAGGACCTTTGCACTGGCTCTCTTCTGCTTGCGATGCTTTTCCCCAGCACACACAAAAAACTGCTCATAAACAGGAAGCCAGGTGGCATGGTGTGGATATGTGTGGGTGGTAAACTTGGTGGTCTGAACACATCAGTGGCTCCAACGGATAAAGATGAGAGTTGGATCCCGTTACGAGTGAAGGAAGGAAAAAAAAGTTTACCCACAAATAAAAACAATTGCAGAGGGCGGATAGGGTGGGAAGAGAGAAGTAGTGAGCAGAGATTAACTAATAGATGCATTTTCCACGTGGTTGTCAAGTGTCATCTACTCAAGTGCGGCTCGTATAGTGACCCTAGGAACCCTGTCCTATCTTGCACCATCCGCATCAGCTGTGCCGCATTTGAGCCCATTACTTAGAGACAGGATACTTGTCTTGAGGGCTGAGAGTTAATTGTTTGGTTAAGGGTCTTCCTCTCTTTCGCTGACTCTCTATCTCTCCAAGCACGATGTTCCTCTCCGAAGAATAACCTCTCCTAGAAACATGCCCAAAGTACAAGAGATGGAATTTTACCTTCATTGTCTCCAAGAAGCACTCTGGCTGCACCTTTTCCAAGCCATCTCTCTGTTCTTTTTGGCTGTCCATGGGATAATCAGCTCTTTTCTCCCACACCACAGCCCAAACACATCAGTACTGTACTGTTTCTGTCATTCTTACGCATTTTCCCGCTCTAGCACTCACAACAGAAGATTGGAAACACTATCACCTGAAGCAAGAGCACCTTAGTCTTCAAACTGACATCATTGCTCCTCAGGATTTTAGAGAGATCCCTGACAACAGACTTTTCCAATTCTACTGGAATAGTACGGTGACAGAGAACTACCAGAAATATGGGTTTAGAAGAGGCCGTGGCACTAGAGACACTATTGCCCATGTCAGATAGATCTTGGCAGAAAACAAAGAGTACCAGAGGAATGTCGATCTGTGTTTCATTGACTATGCAAAGGCATTTGACTGTGTGGATCACAACAAACTATGTCTAACGTTGAGGAGAATGGGAATCTCAGAACACTAGATTCTGGTTATGGAACACCTATTCTTGGACCAGTAGCAGTCCTCAGAAAAGAGCAAGGAAACACGGCATGGTTCAAAATCAGGAGCGAAGTGTGTCAGGGATGTGTCCTGTCTCCATACCTTTTAATCTATATGCAGAACAGATCATTTGGAAAGCTGGGCTTTATGAGAAAAGTGGCATCAGGAATGGAGAGAAAGGCTCACCAACCACCTATGTTATGCAGATGACACAACCTTGCTTGCTGAAACTGAAGAGGACTTGAAGCACTAGGGACAGAAGGTCAAGGTCTGTAGTCTTCAATATGGATTGAAGCTCAACATCAAGAAGACAAAGATTGGCACTATGGGGGAGAAGACCTTGGGGTTATTGTTAACAATTACAGCTTGTTTAGGTCCACGTCAACACTCTTTTTTTTTTTTCACGTCAACACTCTTGGCAGTCAAGAAATCAAAAGACTTGGCGGGTGGGGAAGATGAACGAACTGGGGAGGAGGGTAGAGAAAACAATGCAACAATGAATGAATGAGAACCCAAAATCTCTGTAAATGTTCATTAAAACTAATAAAATTTAATAATAATTAAAAAAAACAAGTGGGAAAAAAAAGAAATCAAAAGACAAATTACACTGGGAAAATCTGCTGTCTGAGACCTCTCTAGATGTCAGTCTAGAGACTAAGATGTGCCGATCAAGCTATGGTCTTCACAATTACTTGTTATGCATCAGAGAGTTGGACAATGACTAAGGGTGACAGAAGAAGAATTGATGTCTTTGTGTTGTAGTGCTGGAGAAGAATCTTAAACATACCATGGACCACCAAGAAAACAAATAGGTCTGTCTTGGAGAGAATGAAACCACATTTTTCCCTGGAGGCTAGGATTTTGAAGTTCTGTCTCACAAACTTTGGACACATGGCCAGAAGGGACTGGTCCTTGGAGAGCATCATGCTTGGAAGGATGGAGGGACAGTGCAGAGAGGAAGACCCTGGATGAGATGATTGACACAGTAACTAGGACAATGGGGGTTAGGTGTGTCGGAGTCAGGGACACTGGCTCAAGCCTGGCTTCAGAGCAGTTGTACATAGGGTCATGATGAGTCGCAGGTGACTCAACGGCACATAACAACATATGTCTCCAGATCTCCTGACTGTGGGTACCAAGAGTGTTCATTGTGGATCCAGGCAAAATGAAATTCGTGCTAATTCCATTCTTTTCCCCATTTATCATAGTGTTGTCTCCTGGTCCAGTGGTGAGGATGTTTGCTCTCTTGATGATACAACGTAATCCACATTGAAGGCTGCAGTCTTTGATCCTGTGCAGCAAGTACCTCAACTCTCTGCTCTCAGCAAGCAAAGTTGTGTCATCTGCATAATACACATTGTTGATGAGTTCTCCTCTAATCCTGATGCCACATTTTTCTTCACAAAATCTAGCTTCTCTCATGATTTGCCCAGCATACTGACTGAATAAGAATGGAGAAAGAAATAGCCCTAATATACACCATTCCTGAATTTAAACTGTGCGATGTTCCTTTGTTCTGTTTGGACAACAGCTTTTTGGTCTAGGTATTGTTGTTATGTGC
>NW_006399935.1:4299030-4332057 GCF_000299155.1 Elephantulus edwardii
CTAAACCCAGCCTGGACTTCTGGCAGTTCTCTGCTGATGTACTGTTCCAGTCGTTTTTGGATAATCTTCAGTAGAATCTTGCTTGCATGTGAAATCAACGATATTCTTCTATAGTTTTCGCACTCTGATGAGAAGCATGGTGTTGTATTCAAAGTAAAAAAAGACCATTTCAAGATCTATCTGAAGAGGGAGCTCTGGTGGCCTAGTGGCAAGAAGCTATACTGCAATCCCAGAGGAACATGGTTCAAATCCACCAGATGCTCTGCTGGAGAAGGAGGGAAAGTTTCCCTCCTGTACCAGTCAGATCTGATTTGACGGTACATGCACAATAAATAAATTAAAAAAAAAAGATTTATCTGAAGTACAATGCTGTGAGTGATAGGATATTAATCCATATACATTCAAAGAAAACCTGTTTAGACAATTGAATAAAAGAAATATATCCAAATATATGAACTAATAGTAGAGGCAAAGATAGAAAATGCCACCAATTTTTGCCAAAAGAACAAACAGATACATCTTGGAGAGAAAGTACAGTAATAGTGCTGCCTGGAGACACCGATGACAAAGCTTCATCTCACATACTTTGGACACGTTGTCAGAAGTTATTCCTTAGAAAGAGAAATCACGCTTGGAAAGGTGGAGGGTCTACAAAGGAGAGGAAGCCCCTCAGTGACATGGCAGACACAGTTCCCGCAGCCACGGGCTCAAGTATGTCAGAGATGGTGAGGACGGCACAGGACAGGAGAGGGTTCAGATCTACCGCTCATAGGGTCCTAAGAAGCTGGAGATTGAATTTTGTACATTCGAGGACTGAGTCATAGTAAACACCTTTTGTAAGAAACAGATGGTAGCTGTACACGTGAACTCTACCTGACAGACTGCAGCAGTCACATTGTTATCATACTTTGCTTTGTCTTCCTCAGTTGCCTTTTGCAATCTTCTGTTTTTTCTCCCTCACTTCCGCAATCTGTCCCTTAGCTTTGGCCTCTCAAATTTATGAATGTTATGAAACAAATGTGTATGAGTGACTGAATGAAAACCAAGTCTAAGACAGAATTGAGGCTTTGGAAATTTAATAAAGGGTCAAGGAGCCAGAAGCAACTTGATGGTTGTGGTTGTTGTTGTTGTTATGTGCCGCTGAATTGCCTGCAACCTATAGCGACCCCTACAATGTACAACAGCTCGGAGGCCTGCCCTGTTCTGAGCCAGTCTCACTGATTCTGACACACTTACCCCCACTGCCCTAGTTACTGTATCAATCCATCTCATCCAGGGTCTTCCTCTCCTGTGCTGTCCCTCCACCCTTCCAAGCATGATGTCCTTGTCCAAGGAACAGTGCCCAAAGTTTATGAAACAGAGCTTCAAAATCCTAACCTCCAAGGAAAAACTTGGTTTCACCCTCTCCAAGACAGACCTATTTGTTTTCTTGGCAGTCCATGACTCTTCTCCAGTCCTACAACTCAAAGGCATCGATTCTTCTTCTTCTGTCGTCCTTAGTCATTGTCCAGCTCTCTGTTGGATAGAAAGAAATTGTGAAGACCATGAACTGGATCAGGCGCACCTTAGTCTCTAGACTGACATGGTTGCTTCTCAGTACTCTGGAGAGGTCCCTGACAGCAGATTTACATAATGTAATTTGTAATTTATTGTTATTATTAATTTTATACTGGTTTATTTACAAAGTTAGAACACATGTTTTTCACACGGAATCTTTCCCATTTCCTTTACATACCCCCATCAAATTGTGCAACTCTATGATTACCCCCCGTACCCCTCAGCCCTCTGCTTCCACCCTTCCCTTCCTTGGATTCTAATATTCATTCTACAATAATGGTTTTAACCGTTTGACCCAGCAATTCCACTCCTGGGAATATACCCCAAAGAAACCGCAACTGCCACCCAAGCATATATATGCACACCCATATTCATCATGGCTTTGTTCACAATAGCAAGGAATTGGAAACAAAAGAATGGATAGAGAAGCTGTGATATATTCACACAATGGAATACTACGTTGTATTGAAAAACAAGGAACTCATGAAATATATAATAGGTGACCTTGGAGGACATTATGCTGAGTGAAATATCTCAGTCACAAAAGGACAAATACTGTATAGTGTCACTGTTGTAAAATGCGACTGACATCGGGATTGAGGGGAGACTGAGAAAGATGGGTTAAATAATGAATACTGCATTGAAACAGATGAGGGAGAAAAAAAGGATATGTGATTAGGTATTTTTGTCATGACAGGAGTCCAGAACAAAGGCTGCATAGTGGAATGGACTTGTGGAGAGGGATTGTAAAACAATGAAAAAATTTTTCTTTTACTTTTCAAAGAGAAGAGTGTACTGGGGCGGGGGTAGGCAGGGAGAAAAATGCAACAATTCATTAAAATGAATAATAAAATAATAATAATAATAATAATACAACCAAACAAACCCTAAATAACCCAAAAAAATTATAATGGTTTTAGACAGTATTTGTCCTTATGGGACTGAGTTAGTTCACTCTCCAGGCCCTCTCAAGTTAGGTAGTAATTTACAGAATCATTTCTCCTGTATGCTGCATAGTATTCCATCATGTGAATGTACAATATTTTCTCAATCTATTTGATGTGGTTGCACATTTGGGCTGTTTCCATGTTCT
This sequence comes from Elephantulus edwardii, assembly GCF_000299155.1. NCBI lineage: Eukaryota > Metazoa > Chordata > Mammalia > Macroscelidea > Macroscelididae > Elephantulus > Elephantulus edwardii. The sequence goes on from NW_006399935.1 coordinate 4,301,681, forward strand.
TGCTATGGTGAGTAACACTCCTATGAACATTGATGTACAATTTTCCATTTGTGGCTCAGATCTCATTTTCTTGGGGTATATTCCAAGCTGTGAATAACTGGGTTATGCGGAATTTCTGTGTTCAGATTTTTGAGGAAATGTCAAACTGCCTTCCAAAATGATTGTACTATTTTACAATCCCACAAACAATATATAAGGGTTCCTATCTTACCACATCCTCTCCAATATTTATTACTTGCTGTCTTGCTAAACTTTGCCACTGCTACTGGAAGCAAGAGTGGCATCCACTTCCTAAACAACATGCCTTCAGAAACTCTATGAACTTTGATAAATGTTGATAGTTGTAGAGGGGTTTCAGGCCTTTGTTCATAGGGTCGATATGAGTCGTGCTTGACTTTAAGACAATAAACACAACACAACTGGGGTGAGATGGTATTTCATTGTGGTTCTGATTTGCTCCTCTCTTATTGCCAGTGATTTGAGTATTTCTTCATGTGTCTGTTGTGCAATATGTCTTTTGACTTCCTGACTGCTGGTGCCAAGAGTGTTTATTGTGCAGCTTAGCAATCTGTAATTGTTAATAACCTCAGTCTCTTCTCCATTCATCATGGTGCTGACAGTTGGCCCAGTGGTGAGAATCTTTGTCTTCTCGATGGTAGTGGCCCCAAAGCAGCCCCTTCCTCACACTCTCCTTGAGCACCTTGCGTTCTGCCTCCACGTGTGTCATCACTGAAGATCCATAACTTGGTACACGCTCGCTGGCGAGAAAAATATATGGCCATGCTGCCTGTTCTGAGGCTCTCAGGGTCCTCACTGTCCTAGGACGGAACAAGGCCACCCCGCACCAGAGAGCCCAGCAGGTCTGGCCTCGGACCATCTGTCCAACCTCTGGGCCATCACAGTACTCCTCCCCCCCAATCCAGGTGCCCCCTTAAAAGGAAACGCACTCCTGTCTCTCCTTGCTTCAGTGAACATCTTAGCTCTCCCCTAACACTTCCCCCCACCCCAGGCTACCCTGATCGTAGGAGTCCTACATGGGTGAGGGGCAGGCATGTGGATGAGTGAGTGGATGGATGGATGAAAAAAACCTACTCAAAGGAGGGTGGGGAGTGTGAAAAAACAATGTATACCAATTTTGTAAGCAAACCAAAACAATAATAATAAAAAAAAAAATAGGATGGTGGAGCATCAGACATCCCTAGATCCCACTGGGTCCTTAACCACGCCTGAGGGCCTCAGTTTCCTCTCGGGGCAAAGCCATGGTTCCATGCCTCTTGGCCCCTACCCTCTTGGCAGCTGGAGGGCCCAGCCTCGGGGTTGCCAGGCAACAACCTCCTGTCAGGTCTCTAGGTTCAGGCCACGCCCACGAAACGGAAGCTCCGCCCCAAGTCGCTCACGTGACCTCGGACACACCTCCCTCGAATTCTTCCAGCATCTCGCTAATGTGACAACCTTCCAGGCGTTCTACCCTAGGCCTGGGTCCTTAGTACCCTGCGCTGGCGCAGGGTAGGTCTCAAGGACCCCGACATCTCCTTGGGTCACCTTCAGGCTTCTCCGGACACCCGACATCTCTCTTCCCGCTGGCCGCCGGGACCGAACCGAGCCGAACTACAATTCCCAGAAGCCTTCGCCGGGACGCGAGCCTCTCGGCCTCTTTACAGGGCGCTGCTGACTACATTTCCCAGAAGCCCACCGCGGGGAGACTGCGGCGCTTGTGTGACATTTCGGAGCGAGGGAAGGTGTGTCCGCCTCCAACTCCCGGAGGCCTTTGTAGGTGACGGGAGAGACCACGCCTCGCCTCCCGGAGGCCTCTCGGGCGCCGACCGGAAGCGGCGGGCGAGGCCAGTGTCCTTGCGCGCGGAGTGGAGACCATGGTGTCCCGGGTGTGGTCGCTGATGAGGTGCGTGGGGCCACCGCGCGAGTCCCGGGGCCCAGGGAGCCCCGCTCTGCAGGCGTTCGCCACCTGCTCTCCGGTTTGGTTCCCACCTGCTGCGTTTCTCCCCCACCCGCACGCCGCTCCCCAGTTTGATTTCTACCTGCTTTTCATAGTGTTTAGGCCTTCAGGGACCAAATAGGGACACTGAGGGTGAGTGGAGTGTAGAGCTTGTCAAAGCTGCGCAAGCGCTACCCTCCTACCTCCTAGCGATCCCAGAGGGCTCCCTGTAGCCGAGACCCCCCAGACCCTTAGTTGTCTTCTCTGTAACATGAGAACACCCAGGAAGTCCTGCCACATGCATTTAATGGGCGCCCTATGTGATATGAGAGGGGCGCAAAGGAACACTCAGAACACCTGTCCCCAACCCCTGCACACACTGAGGTCGAGAGTAAAAGACTCCTGGGCTCCACGGCACCTTGAGTGACCCCTTGTCCACCTAGGGGCCTCAGCTCTTGTCCTACACATTGTTAACTCGATGTTGTGTCTCTCAGGGGTTGGTGTGGTGCTCGCTCTGGTTCCCCTCTGGAGGATCCAGCTGTGGGCATGGACCCCCGAGGGTCTGTGGCCAGCAGTGCTGAGCGTCTGTGGTGCCCACCTGTTCCCGCAGGTTTCTCATCAAGGGCGGCGTGGCAGGGGGCGCGATCTACCTGGCATACGATCAGGAGTTGCTGGGCCCCAGCGACAAGAGCCAGGCGGCGCTTCGGAAGGCTGAGGAGGTGGTCCCCCCAGCCATGTACCAGTTTAGCCAGTACGTGAGCAAGGAGACAGGCCTGCAGATACCCCAGGTACCCGGGGCTGGGGGAAGCTTGCGCTCTCGTGAACCCCGTTCCAAGCTGCCTGGGCCTCTCTGGCTCTGGTCACTTGGAGGGAGCAGGGTAGGGCCGGGGGGGCGGGGGGGCGTTGTATGTGTGCGCGCGCATGCATGCGTAGTGTCTCTCTCAACGGACTCTTTTCTTTTCCCAGCTCCCAGCCCTTCCAAAGTTTAACTTTTCTTTCCGGGAATCCTGGAATTCAGGTAGGCTTATGGGCCTTCTTTTTGGGCATCAGAGGTGGTCCCGTTCACTAATGTAACAGCCTTCCCTGCCGTGTCTGCGCCTACTTGAGTCTCAGAGAGATGGGATTTAGACTCTGGGGCAGGAGAGAGCCTTGAATGGAGGCCAGCGATTGAGGGGGGCCTGACCCTGTCATGTGATCTTTCATGGAGCAAGGCCACCACCCTCCGCTGACGCCAGGCCGTCACAGATGGTAAAATGCTCAGTTAAAGGGGAGCTCTGGTGGCCTAGTGGCAAGAAGCTGCACTGCAATCCCAGAGGTGTATGGTTTGAATCCACCAGATGCTCTGCCGGGAAAGGAGGGACAATCTCCTCCTGTACCAGTCAGATCTGATTTGACGGTACACAGACACACAAAATAATAATAAAATAAAATTTAAAAAAAAAATGCTCAGTTACAAGCTCAAAAGTTGGAACGCAGTGAAAAGACCTGGCAGTCCTTGGGAGCAATGCTGCCCTCATAAGCTCAGCTGATCTTGGCCTCAATTTCTCCGCTTGGAACTGCGAGGAGGAAATGGTGTATCCAGTGCCTTTGAGCCCCTCGGGGTTGGACTCCATCGCTTGCAGGCAAGGGCCTGGTTGGCAGGTGGCTGGCCCCTCGCCCTGACCCCACCCCCTTCTCCACAGGTATCATTACGGTGATGTCAGCGCTGTCAGTGGCCCCTTCCAAGGCCCAGGACTACTCCGTGCAGGGCTGGAACTATGTGAAGGAGCACACCATGGGGCGTTCCAAGTAGCCACCTGCTCTGCCTGGGCATGGGGACTCGGAGGCCATGGGGAGGAAGACTCCGGGCTGGAACCCCCTCTGAGGGCAGCTCACGACCCTGTGGACCCAATAAAGGACCTTGGAATGTTTCTCAACCAGGGTGCTGGGCCTGGGACTCGTGGGGGCTGCCCGCTAGGGCCTTCGCCCTGGCATGGGGAGTCTGGTCACATGTGGGCCCTGGCGCTCCAGAGACAGTTTCAGGGTGCTCGGAAGGCTGGAGGGGTGCTGAGGTGGTGGCTCCGTTCCTGGAAGGCTGAGCTCAGATAGGGGAATGGAGTGTCTGGGGCAAAGGAAGAAGGTGGAATCTATGCCTCCTGCAGCCCCACTCGTCTGCTGGTCTTACCTGGCCCCTAGCCTCCTGCCACCCTCTCCCTGCACCCTGTCCGTTCCTGGAGTTGGTGGGCCTGATGGGCACTGCCGTTCAGGATCTTGACCCCAGTGTCCCCCAGAAAACTTCTATAACACCTCTCGTCCTGCCTAGACTCGCTCCCTGATCCCAGTGGGCCTGGTGACTGTGTGTGGTGATAGGCAGGAGCCTGTGCTGGGAGCAGGCTCTGAGGTCCCCAAACACAGGGGCTGGGATGGGCTTGGGGAAGCCAAGGCCATGGTCACTATTATCCTCCGGTGTCTGTTGCTTGGTTGACGAATGAAGTTTCCCTGAACCAAGAGCTCGAGTAACTGATAAGGGGAGTTACGGCCCAGGCAGCACCCCTCTGAGCCAGGAGAAGGAGCGCACCCTTTGGACCCCAGGATGGGTGGGGAGGGCACCCTTTAACCTGGGCTCACTGGACCTCCAGGCAGGATAAGCATCTACAGTGAAAGCAAGACAGGTTGGGCTGGGGAGCAACTCTGACCACTGTTCTCAGTCCTGTGGTGAGGAATCCATGTTGGCCAGAGCATGACCATGTGGGGGAGGGAACACAGGCCCCCAGGAAGGAGCCTCAAAGTCCTGATTCGGAGGGGAGGCCAGAGCTAGAGTCGGAAGCCACTGTCCTCCCTGGAACACTGGCCCCTGGCCCGTTAATACCCTGTATTTGAGGGTCTACCCTATAATTCAGGAGGGGTCTTCCTGGCTCTGTGCTCCCTGCATTCTCATGGTACCCCGTTACCATGGCTGTTTACAGATTGGAGAGCAGGATAGACGGAGGCAGCAGTCAGCCTGCCAGTGGCCTCCAGTAAAGGGCAGGCCTCACTCAAAGTACATTTTTGTGCAGAGGGTTATGCAGTTTTTTCAGTGCACCCTGTTTATGCTGTATCTGTGTGTGCGTTGTTACTGTAAGCAGGTTATATACAGAAAAATACGGTAGGCATTAGTGGACTACTGGGTAACCTGACTCTTGCCAGGCTGGGTAACCAGAGAAGCAGTAACCCCGGCCCTCCGTCCTCGCCTGCCAGTTCATACACATGGGATGGGGCACAGCAGCTATTGTCACCAGGGGCTTTTGGGGCTCCTGGCCAGAGCTCCAGAGGGCAGCTGGTCCCTGGTACGGAGGAGAGCGTTGGAGAGGGTGTGAGACTGGGGCCACACTCCACCTCACCAGGACAAGTTGCCCGTTTTACAGATGAGAAAATTGAGGCCAGAGCGAGGCAGATTTGAGAGAGACTGACTCTGGGTCACTTTGTGTGGTACACGTCCCCCTCCCCAAGAAATGCCACCTCCCTTGAGGGCTCAGGCACTCCCTGCTTTTCCTGGAGGCCAACTGGGGCTCCCAGCAGTGCTCCCTCAGAGACCAGCCCCAGCACTTCGGTGGGATCACCAGGCCCCCCCCCCAGATCCCTGCGAGCTCTTGCTGCTTTCTGAGTGCCTGTTGACCCTCACTGTGGGTAGTGTGGGGAATGCGGCCACCCAAACATTGACAGGAATTCCTATTCACTACCAACAGCTGGGGGTGGGCTGGTTCCCCATGGCTGCCCCCGTCCACTCAGACCCATGCGCCTCTGACCCCTCCCATTCTGGGTCCCCTCACCCCCATACACATCTTTATGCTCACATGACCCTCAGGGCCAAATTACCTTTCTCCTCTGTGGCCACCAGGCCTCCCCTTCCAATCTGTCTCCCCAAAGCACCCCAGCTCACAGTACTGCTCTCCACCCTCCACACACACAACCCTCCTCTAAGCAGCCACCTGAGTGTGTCACACACCTGGGCTGAGTCTAGTGTCATGTGGACCTCATGTGTGGGCATGGCCAGCAGGCATCCTGTCTCCACCTGAGACCTCTGGAATGGGTGTGGTGGGGAGCTAATGTGGAACTAGGGCTCCCCCCCCAGATACACTGAAGACTCGGTACTCGAGATCCCTGGTGGGCTTCATGTGCAATGCAGGATGACAGTTCTGTGCAAGGGGCTGAAACAGAGTGAACCTGCTTCACCTGTGTGACAGGATAGGTGGCTTTAAAACACTGTGGAGGTATGGTGCTTCCAACAGTTCTGCTAATTTCACACTGTTCCCGGGATGTTAATTGTTAGGTACCGTCCAGTCATCCCTTGACCCATCGTGACCCTGCCTGGTCCTGTGCTGTCCTCACAGTCTCCACTGTCAGTTCATTTCACTGAGGGTCTTTGCTGGCCACTTTTCTAGACATGATGTCCTCCTGGCACAGGTCTCTTGTTACCGTGGCCCAAGTATCAGTCTCACCATCGTTGCTCTGACTCTAAGGAGCGTTCAGATTTACTTCTCCCAAAACAGATTTGTTGGTTTTGCAGTTGGTGTTATAGTCCGTAGTTATCACCAGCACTACGATCTTTAAATTTGCCTCATTGTCCAACGTTCAGACGCATGTTACTGTTGTTTGCTGTTGAGTAGGAGCTGACCCTCCAGTGGGTTTTCAGAGACAGTAAATCACGCAGGAGGAGACTGCCCATCCTTCCAAGGAGCATCCAGTGGATTCAAACCATGTGCCTTTGGGATTGCCGTGCAGCCTCTTACCATTAGGCCACCACAGGATGTGCATCTAACTTTATTTTTTTGTTGTTCTTGCAATCCACACAGTCAAATGCCTTTGGATAGTCCGTGGAACACAGACATTCCTCTGGTACTTTCTGCTTTTAGCCATGATCCATCTGATATTGGCGATAATGTCTCTAGTGCCACAGTCTCTTCTAAACCCAGCTTGCACTTCTGGCAGTTCTCCATTGATGTACTGCTGTTTCAGTCGTTTTTGGATAATCTTCAGCAAAATTTTGCTTGCATGTGATATTAATGTATTGTGAGATCATTTTCACACTGTTGGATCCCCGCCCCCCCCTTTTTTTTTAAGTGGGAAAAAATAAGGCTCTCTTTCCAGTCAGTTGTCCAGGAATCTGCCCTCCAGATTTCTTGGCACAGTCTGGTGAGCACAACTAGGGCTTCATCTGTTTGTTGAATATGTCAGTTGATATTCCACCAATTTCTGGGGCCTTGTTTTTTGCCAGTTCTTTCAGAGCACTGTGAGCTTTCTCTTTCATCACCATTGCCTCTTGGCCATATGTTGTTTCATGAAATTCTTGTGTGTCAGCCAGTTCTGTTGGATGCAGGGGCTCTGTGTACTCCCTCTTCTTTTGATGCTTCCTGGATCATTCAGTATTCTGCACATAGCATCCTTAAGTGTTCAACTCAGGGCTTGAATTTGTTCTTCAGTTCCTTGAGCTTAAGAAATGCCTACCTACCCCCTTCCCACAAATAATAAAAAAAAAGTCAATTGAGTTTGTCCTTTTTTATTTTCTAACTCCAGTGTTTGCATATTTCATATTTGGCTCTGTCTTCATAAGCTACCTTTTGAAATCTTCTGTTCAGTTCTTGAACTCCCTGATTTCTTCTTCTTATAGCTTCTCTATGTTCTAGGTTAATATCCAGTCTCTTCTGACATCTATCTCAGTCTTTTCTTTCTCCTCCATCTGTGTAAAGACCTTTTACATGCTTTATGGATGGTATTCTTGATATCATCTAGTTTTCATTCATTACTGTTGCAGGCCCCAAGCCTGTTCCTGAGATGGTTTTAAAATTCAAGTGGGATAGACTCAAGGCCGAATTTTGGTTCTTACAGATTTAATTTTCTTTGATTTCAGCTTGAACTTTCATATGAGTAGTTAATGGTCTGTCCCACAACCAGTGACTTGCCTGGTTTTCACAGCTGACACTGAGCTTCACTAATGATTCTTTCCGCAGACGTGATCAATCAGATTCTTGTGTATTCCATGAGGCCAAGTTCACGTTTATAGTCACCATTTGTGTTTCTTATAAATTTGCAATGAGAAAATAATTGGTTGTACAAAATTCTATCTCCAGCCTCAGTTCTGTCACCAAGTCCTTGTTTCCCGACCACTGATCCTTCTTCCCTGTTCCCAACTTTTGCATCTAGTCACTCATTATTATCAATGCATCTTGGTTGTACTATCGATTTCTGACCGCAATGTTGTTGTTGTTGTTATGTGCCGTCGAGTCGTTTGCGACTCATAGCGACCCTATGGACAACAGCCCTAAACCCTGCTCTATCTTGTGCCAATCGCACTGCCTCTGACACGCCCATCCCGATTATCCCAGTCACTGAATCAATCTATCTCATAGAGGGTCTTCCCCTCTTGCGCTATCCCTCCACCCTCCCAAGCATGATGTCCCTCTCCAAGGACCTGTCCCTCCTTACAACATGCCCAAAGTATGTCAGACGAAGCCCCAGAATCCTTGCCTCCAAGGAGTAGCCTGGTTTAACCCTCTCCAGGATGAATCTGTTTGTTTTCTTGGCAGCAATAGTTAGTAGAGATCACCTATTTCCTCCTCTTCGGATCTGGTGGTTGGTGTATGTATTCGAATGATAGTGGTATTAACAGGTCTTCTTGTCTGTGTGTGGATATTGTCCTGTCACAACACTGTATTTCAAGATGGATCCAGAAATGGTCTTTTTAACTATGAATGCGAGCCCATTTGTCCTCGCCTTTTCATTGTGCCGTTCCACCTCATTTCTCCTATAATGTCAGTATTTTATGAAATTGTGACTAACTTGAGAAGAATGTAAATTCCAGAACACCTAATTGTGCTCATGTGAAACCAAAGTTAGACCAGGAAACGGTCGTTAGAACAGAGCAGGGAAACACTGCATGGTTCAAAGTCAGGAAAGGAGTGCATCAGGGATATGTCTCCATACCTTTACAATCTGTATGTGGAACAGCTCATTCATTCGGGAGGCTAGACTTCATAAGGACTGTGGCATTAGGATTGGAGGAAGTCTCATCACAGTCTGAATAATGCAGATGACAGACACCTGCTGGCCACAGCTGAGGGAGAACTGAGCTCAGGGCTCTGGGGAGTCAAGTTTGTCTTTGCAATTACTTGTTATGCATCGGAGAGCTGGACAGTAACTAAAGATGTTAGAAGAAGAATCATTGCCTTTGAGTTGTAGTGCTGGAAAAGAGCATTAATGTTACCATGGACCACTGAGAGAACTAAGAAGTCTTTCCTGGAGAAGGTGAGACCAAGCTGCTCACTGGAGGCAAGGATTTTGAAGCTCAGTCTCACATACGTTGGGCATGTTGCCAGGAAGGACCAGTCCTTGGAGGAGGACATCATGCTTGGAGGAGTGAAGGGTCAGCGCAGGAGAAGACAACCCTGGATGAAATGGATTTACAAAGTAGCTCGGGTAATAGGGACAGGTGTAATGAGGCAGTGAGACTGGGTCAGGATAGGCGAGGGGTCAGAGCTACTGTGTATAGGGTTGCTATGAGTCACAGGCAACTCAACGGCACATAACAACAACTACTTTATTAAACTTTTTTTTTTGGGGGGGTGATTCTTTTTTTATATATATTTTTTTAATTCACAATTTTAATGAACATTTACAGAGATTTTGGATTTCTGTTCATTCATTGCTGCACTTTATTAAAGCTTTCTGAGTGAAAATTTATAAATCTTTTTATACATGTTTTTATACTTTTATTTGACCACTTATACACTGCTTCATACTGTTGTTGGAAGGTGGCCATTGAGTCAACTCTCCCAGTGACCCTGTGAACAGACCTGCCCTGCGCACCCTCACAGTCTCCGCCGTGTTCCTGTCTACTGTGCCAGTCTTTTCAGTCCCTCTTACTAAGGCCCTTCCTCTCATTCTCTGACCCTCCTCTCTTCCCAGCGTGATGTCTTTGTCCTAGGATAGTTCTTCCTGACAACATGCTCAAAGTAAGTGATAGGAAGTTGCATCATCCTTACCTGTAGGGAGCACTTGCTTGTATTTTCTCCAAGACTTTTCTTCTGGCAGTCCAGGGGATATTCTGCACTCTTCTCCAATAGCACAACTCAAGGGCACCAATAATTCTTGTCATCGTTATTCACCACCATCCAACTTGCATAGTAAGTAACGGTAAAAATCGTGGCTTGGACTGGGTAAACCTGTCTTTAAACAAGCACCCTTTCTCTTTAGCACTTTGGTGAGACTCTTTGGTGTTTTTTGGATCTCGTGGTGTAATCGATATTGAAGGCTGTAGGCTTTGATCTTCTGCAGCATTTTAAGTCCTCTTCACTTTCGGCACGCAACGTGCTGTCATCTGCATAATGTGTTATTGATGACTCTTCATCCTGTCATGCCACATTTTTCCTTATACTGTCAAGCATCTTGGAATTATTCAGCATAAAGTATGAATAGTTACGGAGGAAAAGTATTATGTTGACACGTCTTTCCTGATTTTTAGTCATACAGCATCCCATTGTTCTGTTTAGACAACTGCTGCTTAGTCTATGTGTATGCTTCACATGAGCTTAAGTAAATGTTCTGTGATTCCCACTCTTTTTAATATTAGCTATAATTTATTATGATTCAAAGGCCTTTGCATAGTCAATAAAACATAAACAACCCCCCCAGCATCTTTCTGATATTCTTTTTTCAGCAAGGTCCCTCTGACATCAATGATGATATCCCTCATGCTACAGTGTCTTCTGAATCCAGCTTGCATTTCTGCCATTTCCCTCTTAGTGTACTGTTCCAGCCAGTCTTAAATAATCTTCAGCAAGATTTACTTGCATGACATTGATATTGTTACTTCCCTCATCTGTTGGGTCTCATCAGTCAGCTGTTTAGGTAGGTAACTCTCTTCTGGACTTCTTGGCACAAACTAGTGAGCACACCCAGGTCTTTGTTGAAACATGGCAACTGCTGTTCCATCAATTTCTGGGGCCATTATGTTGCCAGTATTGTCAGAAGGGCTGGAATTCTTTCCTTCAGGACTGTTGGTCACAGAGCCACTCCTGAAATGCTCCAATACTGTCCAATACTGACCAATACTTCCCAGTTTCTTTTGGTGCTTCCTGTATCATTCAAGATTCTACCTATAAAGTCCTTCAGGACTGCAACTCCAGGCTTGAATTTGTGTTTCCTTTCTTTCAGTTTGATAAATGCCGCATATATTCTTCCCTTTTTCTTTTCTAATTCCAGCTCTTGCATATTTCATTATACTACTTTGTCTTGAGCTGCCCTCTAAGTCTGTTCACCTTTTACCTCAGTATTTATTTATTTAGTCTGTGCTCTAGGTTTTTTTGTTTTTTGGTTTTTTTTTAAGAGGTTCTAAAGGACTCTCCTTCATAGGGTCACTAGGAGTCGCCTGCGACTCGACAGTACTTAACAACAATAACATCAACATAGAGAGATCAGCTGGGCCAGTGGACAGAAGGTGATGCTACCAAGCCAAAGGTGGGTGACTTTTAATCTGCGGCCCTCCGGCCTGTCTTTCATTGTTTTTGTTCAGACATTTCCTCTAGGTTGTATAGCCCTGGGGTGTCCACTTGCCATATAGTGGTAACTTGTGGTTGCTGTGAGGCTGAACACTGTGACACTGATGTGTCAAATGCGTTAATGGCTGGTTACCCAATGCAGACAGAGAGTGGGGTGGAGCTCCCTGATTAAAACAAGCTTGGAAGGAGGAGTGGCATCCACTTCTGTAATAGCTCCAGAAACCCTATAAAACTGGAGAGAGGATGCGAGACACCCAAGCGTTAAGGAGTTGAGGACTGTCCTTCATAGGGTCTCTATGCATCACCTGCGACTCGACGGCACTTAACAACAACAAATCCCATTAGCCCATCTTTCTACCCTGGACCATCGGGTCGTTTCTAACCACACACCTTTGGGTTGGCAGCACAGCTCTAGTAACAAGGCCACCAGGCGCTGTGTCCTTCAAGCTGACTCGTAGTGACCCTCTGAGGAACACACCTGAACCGTACCGTCTTGCGCCGTCCTGACCACTGCCGATTTACTTGAGCCCACTATTACAATCATGGTGTCAGTCCATCTTGTTGAGGTTCTCTTCTTTTTCTGACCGCCCCCCACCCCTTTCCCAGGAAAGACTGGCCCTTCCTTACAACATGTCCAGCATATGTGAGGTGAAGTTTCACCATCCTTGCCTCCAAGGAGCACCCTGATCACACTTCCAGGACACATTGCAGTCCGTGGGATATTCTGTACTCTTCCCCCCGCACCACATTCAGAAGCATCAGTTGTTCTTCTGTCATCCTTATTCACCATCCTTTCAGATGCATAAGAAACGAGTGAAAATACCATGGTTTGGATGAGGGATTAAGCCACCAGAGCTCCCCATAATGGAAGTATTTAACGACAATGGCTGATCAACCCTTTATTGTAAGATTGCCTTTTCCTTGACCTAACTCACCTCTTTTAATAGTTTTTACTCTCCTGACCCTTCAGATCTCTGGCAAGCATCCAAGACTGACTCTGTGTGTCAGCTTTTCTTCGGCTTTTTGTAATAGTGCTTTCCTATCATAATAGACCTTTGGTGACTAATCCTGCTTGGCATAATGTCCTCTGGACGCATCCATGTTATTCAGCGCCTTCCAAATTTTTTTTAATGATTTTTCAGCGTGGCCCAGTACTCAAATGTAAATGTACTATATTGTTTTTTGTCCATTAGCAGACACCTGAGCTGTTTACATCTTTTTGTTACTGTAAATTCAATGCATGAAGCACTGAATGCATCAGTGAATGAAGGTATGCATCTCACCTTAATCTTTAAGCTGGCATCTTTGCTGTTTAGCAATTCAGAGGTCCCTGGAGGCAGGTTTGTCCAATGCAGTGTTTTTTCATTTCTTGGCAACTATTTCTGTGGGTGTGAATGGACTTAAATAACAAAGAAATTCGTAACAACTTCAATCCTTTCTCCATTGATCATGTTGTTGCCTGTTGGTCCAGTTGTAAGGATTTTTCCTTCCCATTCCAAAATAAGATGGCCCAACAGAATGTGGAAGTTACCGAGCAGCATCTTTATTATGACAGGCTTCTTTATAATGTACATAATTCTTTGAAGTGGAATCCATACAGAAGGCTACAGTCTTTGATCTTCTGTGTTCCAAGAGCTCTTCAATGTCCACCTCCCGAAGTCGTTCAGTGTCCACCAATTCTTTCTGGTATGTTGTTGTTAGGTGCTGAGTACAGCTCCCAGCAACTCTGTGAAGAACAGACTGAAACCCTGTCCTGTGCCATCCTTACCATCTCAGGAACCCTGCCCTGTGCCAGCCTCAGCATCTGTAGCCTGTTGCTGCACTCAGTGTCAACACACTTGGTTGAGGGTCTTCCTCTCTTTTCGCCGTCCCTCCACCTTTCTGAGGGTGAACACAATGCCTCTCCAAAGAATAACCTCCATTTAAAAAAAAATTCTGTATCATTCAAGATTTTGTCCTTAGAAGCTTTCAGTATTGCAATCAGATATGACGTTCTTCAGTTTGGGAAATGCCAACTGAGTTCTTCTGTTTTGATTTTCTAACTCTAGGTTCTTATTTTGTTACTTTCCTCCTTGACCTGCCTTTTGGAATCTGTTCAACTGTTTTATTTCATCATGTCTTCCTTTTGCTTCCTTATGTTTAAGAGCAAGTTTCAGAACCTCATTTTAGCCTTTTCTCTTTCAATGACTTTTTGCTTTCTTCATTTTTGTCTTTGATGCCATTCCCCAATTCATCTGGTCTTTGGTCAGTAGTGCTTACTGCATCAAATCTATTGATCTGATTTTAAAAAAAATTTTATTATTTGTGTACATATGGTTTTTGAACCCTGTGTACACAAATAATAAAAATTCTAAAAAAATCAGATCAATAGAGGAGGACCTGAAGCACTTGCTGCAGAAGGTCAAGGACTGCAGTCTTCAATATGGATTGATTGAAGCTCAATATCAAGAAAACAAAGATTCTCACCACTGGGCCAATTGGCAGCATCAGTATGGATGGTGAAGAGATTGAGACAGTTAACAGTTTTAGTTTGCTTGGCTCCACAGTCAACACTCTTGGTAACAGCAGCCAGGAAATCAGGAGACGAATTGCATTGGGAAAGTCAGCTGTGAGGGACCTCTCAGGAGTACTAAAGTGCAACGACATCAGGCTGGAGACTAAGGTGCGCCTGATCCAGGCTATCGTCTTTGCAATTACGTGCTATGCATCAGAGAGTTGGACAGTGAATAGGGTTGATAGAAAGAGAATTGATGCCTTGAATTGTGGTGCTGGAGAAGAGTGTTGAATATACCCTGGACTGCTAGGAGAACAAACAGGTTTATCCTGGAGAGTGTGAAGCTAGAATGCTCCTTGGAGTCAAGGATTTTGAAGCTTCTTCTGACATACTTCGGGCATGTTGCAAGGAGGGACTGGTCCTTGGAGAGGGACATCATGTTTGGGTGAGTGGAGGGACGGCGCAGGAGAGCAGGACCCTCAATGAGATGGATCGATTCTGTGAGTGGTTGGTGGGAATGAGTGTGTTTGAGACAGTGAGGCTGACACAGGATAGAACGGCGTTTAGGGCTCTTGTACATAGGGTCATTATGAGTCGCAAACGACTCGATGGCACGTAACAATTATTTGTGTGTGTACCATCAAATCAGCCTGACTGGTACAGGAGGAAAGTGTCCCTCCTTCCCCCGCAGAGCATCTGGTGGATTCGAACTGTGCGCCTCTGGGATTGCAGTGCAGCTTCTTGCCACTAGGCCACCTGAGCTCCCCTTGATCTGATTTTTAAAGTCGAGTTGAATTTTGGCTTTTGTGGACTTCATCTACTTCACCCTCAGCTGAACCTGTCTATCAGCCTGTGATGGTCCTGGAGTGGTTCCTTCCTTTTCTTGAAGGACAGGAGAAGTTTGCAGTGAAAGCCCTGCGGAAGAGATGCAGCAGGAAGCAGGCAGCTGCCCTTCCGTTTTTCCCCTTCAGTCTAACATGAGGGTGGGCCAATCTCTGTGGGTTATTGAAAGGAGACCTGTCAGTAAGAAGCTTCATTTCTTAACAGATTGTGTAGCCAAGACTTTCATGTTCTTAGTATGCAGTTCCAGATCTTCAGGTTCTGGTTCCATTTTGCACTTCTCATTTATTTCTTCCTTACCTTCACTGTAGCAGCAAAGCACAACCATGCTCTTTTACCTTGGCCACACATGTATGCTCATGGCTTGTCTTCCATGAACTGTTCACAGGAACAAGTTCTCTGCTGCCTTATACAGAGCGGCCTCATTATACCCATTCTGCGTGGAACATTATCATTTTTGTTCTGTAGAAAACATACATCCCTACCCCTGCCCTCAACCGTTTGGTCCCAGTGTTATGTGCCGTCCAGTCGCTTGCGACTCATAGCGACCCTATGGACAACAGCTCCAAACTCTGCTCTGTCCTGTGCCAATCTCATTGTCTCCGACACACTGATCCCGACTGCCCCAGTCACCGCATCAATCCACCTCCCAGAAGGCCTTCCCTTCCTGCGCCTGTTCTCCACCCTCCCAAGCATGATGTCCTTCTCCAAGGACCTGAGTAGGGTTCAAAAAAGAAACCGAACAAGCCTGCCAAGCCTGTCAAGAGCAGGCGTGTTTGTTGTGACCCCGGAGTTCGAGAGGCATGCTTCTCTCTCCACATCAGTCCACAGTTGATGCTCCAGGTGGTCATGAGGGGCTGCCAATCTCACTTCTTCCAAGGAGCTGGATTCAAAGCACGAGGCATCTCCACTGGGTTACCAGCTCATCTTTCTACTCAGCCACCAAGCACCCATGTCAACCATCATAGAAAACTACCCTTACAAAGGCCCTGCCCTTACTAAGGCCACGGGACAGGAACACCATTTTATCATTTTTCAAGTTCGTGACCACTTTGTGTCAAGCAAACATCTCTTGTCCCCCTATCAATTACTAGAATTTTCTTCTTCCTGTTTTTTCCATGTTACTGCATACTTTACAAACTACAGTGCACACTAAGGTTTACATGTACTTAGCAATCAAGAAAAAGGTACCAGACTTGCTGTGTTGCAGTTATCTGCTTTCCTGCTGGGACCTGGAACCTGGGCTGCAGATCTCCAATGTATGCTTGTGACTGGGGATGAAGTAGCTGATTTTCAATTCAAAGTGACCTTATGTGACAGGGTTTTCCAGGTGGTTGGGAGCAGTGTGGGGCCTCTCTCCTTCAGGTCACTCAGTGGGCCTCTGGATCAGCACCCTAGTGCTTTCCGCTGCTCGAGGGCAGTGTGTACAAACAGCCTAAGATCTCAACATGACCCCCTTTCCACAAACAAAAAAGCTCATCATCTTGCAGGAAATGCCTTTAATGTTCCCTCCCTTCAGTGCTTCCCAGCATTCACATGCAGTTCACACACGTGCATCAGTACATCTGCACAAACGAGGCCCCACAAATGACGGTGACTCACACACAACCATGTAGTTGCCGTCCAGCCAGAACCAACTCCTGGGCGAGTGGCCACTGCGCTCTTGTGATTACTGATCACCGGGAGAAAATCCACTTTCTCCTGCAAAGCCTTTGGATTAGCAGTGCTAGGAAAGCTGCACCCCGAGCCTCTAGCTAGGTGGGGACCCTGCAGCCAGGTCCCAGGAACAGAGGCAGCTGGTGGTGGGGTGGGGCAGGAGTCTCCATGCAGCCCCCTGAAGAGGCCCTGCCACCCACAAATCAGTCAAGGACTAAGCAAAGCACACTGCCTGGAAAGTGCTCCCTGTTTTCAGGAGTCCTGGTGGTGTGGAGGTTAAAGTCATGTGCTCATGAAAAGGCTGACCAACACCATGACACACGGTGAGAGTGGTGCAGGGTGCTTTGTTCTGCACACAGGGCCGCTGGGTTGGAACAGACCAGACAGCATTTAACGAGCTCCAAACAAAAGGCTAGTGGCAGGTCCCATGGGTGAAGGAGCTGAGTCACAGCCTGGGGTGTTTGGGTGGCAGGTTGGTTCTCTAGAGGGCTGTGGTCCACAGGTGTTTGGTATCACAGGTTAACAATAAAGAGAGGTCACACATTAAATAAAGGGTATGTGAACAGAAACACATTTATTACAAAAAACCAAAACAAAAAACAAAACGAAACCCAGATTCACATTGTATTGAGCTACAATATGGCAGCCGATTAAAAAAAAAAATTGTTTTTACACAGTTTAAGAGAACTAATAGAACAGGTTCTGGTGGCCACAGGCAGGCGTGGGTGGAAAGCATTAGTAGCGGCGGGTGAAGCGGGCTTCGTTCGGTCTGTTCCCTCGGGCCTGGCCTCCAAATCCTCCCTGCATCCCGCCGCGCGGCATCACGTGGCCCCGGGAGGCTCCACTGGGGGCAAAGCTGCCCCGCCTAGGAACAAATTCAGATCTTGTGTCCATGAGGCCCTCCCACCGGCCAGGCGCTCTCCTCGACCCTTGTCCTGCTCTGCAGCAGCAGCGTCGGAAGACAGACTCACAACCGTTTGAGGAGCAGAGAGAGACACAGGACCGAGCACACATCACAGGTAAGGGGAAGGTAGTACTGGTTGGAAAGACTTGACTGGTTTTAAACCTTCACCAAGTGAAGCAACATGCAAAGAAGAGACTGGTAAAGGCGGAGAGATGAAGCGTCAAGGGAAAGAGCCCGCGCCAGTGACAAGGTGCCTTACCCCGACATCCCGCCCCGGCTCATCATGTGGCCTGGCCCAGAGTGGCCAGACATGCTTCTTTCTCCACCTGAAAAACAACAAGCGACTGCCACATGGGGTACCTGCTACGGCAAGGTGCCCAGATGTGGTCCACTCCAGCCCCCTGTGAGATCTGGGCTGGGGCCTCCAGCCTATGCAGGATGGACGAAAGATGCGAGACCCACTACAGTAGGTTAGTAGCAGACTCCTCGAAGGAGCCCCAGCAGGGATGAACCACCGGCACACCAGCCTGAGCAGGTGCCAACTCCAGCTTTTGAGAACATGCCAGGACCACAATCAGTTCCTTACCTTGCCATCTCTTGTGGTCCCTGTCCATCATGCCTCCCTCGGCACCACCTGGCCATGCACGGTCATCATCCAGTCTTCGGCCATGGTCCCCCCAGTCACGTCTGCCCCTTAGAAGACAGACATCTCTGATTTGGACTGCACCTGGCCTGGGGCTACATTGTGACAGTAGTGGGGGACTTGGGGGAGCAGATGTGAGGTTCTATGGTGCCCAACCCCACCCCCAAAGAGCAGCAGGGGCCACAGAAATTAAGTGCAGCTTGTCAATCCTTGACGCTGGTCCTGGTCTGGGGACACTATACTCAAGGCGGTCAATCTTGAAGAATCCCTCCCTCCCCCTCAGGCCTGACCCAACTACACATTCTCTGAGATTCCTAGAGTAGAGCTCACTGCTTGAATGTGCTATGGGGTGACACACATTCCCATCCTGGCGTGTGGCCTGCAGGATGCAGGCGACACAAACCTGGGTGGGGGAGGCAGCCCCCTGCCTTCACTCATCCTCTTGTCAGAGCCGTAGCCACCCCATCCATCTCGGGAGTCTCGGCCGTGGCGCTCTGGTCCTCCATGGCGATCGGGGTAATGCTGGGTGTTGGAAAGCCAGGGGAGACGGGAATGTGAGTATGAACTCCTAGGGTGCAGGGCCTTGTTGACAATGACAATATACTCAAGGCAAACATGGGCGTGGGTTCAAGAAAATGCCAACAGCAGTTTACACACCACCCAGGGGGCCAGGTCACAAGTTCAACATGACGACAAGACTGCAGGGACTGGATCTGTGTGACACCAGTTGGTGCTCAGTCCCCGCAAAGCGGGAAGGACCACTAACTACTGAGCAAGCTGGTGGGAGAGGAGGCAGCCAGTCAGCAGGCATGAGCTGTGCCTGTCAACAAACAAGGTCAGCCCTGCAAACCCTTCCCAGAGGGAAGGCACACACTGACAGCAAAGGAGCAACATGCTGTCCCCAAACCCCCAACTCCTACCACCTTGTTCTTTTACTCTATCCCAAGAGCTTCCTACAGACCAACAAACATACCTCTAATGATCTAATTTAGATAGCATTCATCACTAATTCCAAGAAGAATGCCCAGTAGATAAAGTGACTTTGTTCAAATGGGAAATAAATTTGGGGAGATACTGGTGAAGTGAGGAGCCCTGGTAATGCAGCAGTGAAGCGCTCTGATGCTGACCTCAAGGACAACATCCTGAACTACCAGAGGACATGCTCCCATAAAGGCACCATCCAGGAAAGTCTAGAGCAGGACTACAAGCAGGAATGGACTGATACACAACAACATGGAAAAGCAACCAATCACTGTAACTTAAATAACTAATGACAGTCTTCCTTACAACCACTTCCAAGCCCAGCACCACCGCCTGCTAGTCACTACGTTGGAAGGACAAACCAACCACAAACAAAATTAAGTCTCTAATTTTAAGGAAGGCTGTATGAATCAAAAGTCCACCCCCCCCCTTCAAACCTTTTATTCTGTTATTGTTGGTGCACAAAAGTCCATTTTTAAGGTATGAAGTCTTGCTTACAGACTCTGGAAGGGTGGGCTGGTAACCTACCTCTGGATTATCCAGTTACTGAAAACCCTACAGAACACAAATCTAAATCTACCCTGAAATGTGGGGGTTGTCATGATTAGACAATAAATGGCTGAAGACAAACCCGGCTCCCCAGAGCCCTGTGCTCCTTGGGGTCTTTGCAGGTGATCTGCAGTACTGGTAATTCTGCCTGAGTCATGTTGTGAGAAGAAATCTAGGAAGGAGACCTGTGTGGGGCCTACACTCTGTCCCAAATACACTGCAGTGGACAGGGCCTCTTGACATGCTCATGACCACTGTGAGGCTAACATTCCAAATGTAAAAGCAACACCTCACTCAACACAGCCAAAGAGGCTGAATGGGTATTTTTTTGGGGGAGAAAAAAAGCAAAAAAAACCCCAAAATAAGCTGTGATTTAATTTTGGAAAAAGACAAAAGAGTTTAAGCCACAAATATTGTCACTTGCCTGTGGCTTAAGAAAAACCTGGCAAGAGCAGCAATGCTGTCTCTTAAAAGAGTCAGAAATCATAAAACTTCAACCTGTTTCATATTCCCACCAGATTTTTTGCACCCCCCCTCCCCAGCCTCTTTTCTGTCAAACAACTTGTGACAAGGCCCTAGTGCCTTCATTTTTTGTGTGACAGATTTCCAGATAACAAGGTGACTGATGACTTGTGATTGTCTAAATGGGGGTGGGGGCGAGACACATTCCTATCTTATAAAGAGTTACTCAGGAGGAACTGCTGACAGCAGGTTATCACATACATACTGTGTTGAGAGAAAGAGTGACTCCCCAGCTCCAAAGCTGGAGAAACAAGCTCCAAAGCAATGGTGATGCCAGGATGAGAGAGCAGACTCAGCATGAAGTGCTTCACTGCTGTTTCCAGAAAAGCCCGAGAAAAATGTGTTTAGATTGTGCTGTATGAACAGCAGGCTGACCGGGGGCAGATGTTCAGGCATCAGGGAATGACTTGTGGAGCTCCCTGTCCCCACACACCAAGGACAGCAGCTATGGAGGCTGTATCCTTAAGGAAGTGAACAGTCAGGTCCACGAGAGTCAAGGACATGCTGCAGAGAAAGGACTCCAGAGACAAGACCTAAACACACCAGCCCCCCTTGGCCACCCTAGGCTGAACAAGCAAACCCACTGAAGAATCAAGGTGCCTACGGGAAATTCTCAACTAAAGTATAATCCAGAAGGGAATTTATATTCCTTTTAACAGTAGAAGAGGAGTTGCTCAATGGCTGTTCTTTGGTTAAACTAGGTCCCGGGGATTAAAAAGTACACCCATTTTCAAGTCTCGAGAGCACAGAGTCAACAAAATCACTAAAGGCCCCCTAGCACCTAAAAACCAGGCTGTCAGCCAGAAGGCATACAGGACCTTGGGGAGGCCCAAGAGAGTTGAGGCTCTGGTGAGTAATCAAAGCTCAGTAGTAATAACCCAAATCCTCAGCTCTAAAACCCATTTCCTGAGCCTTAAAAGAGGAGGAAAAAAGTGAATTCAATCAATTCTTGGGAAATGTGTGGCCTGACTCACCTGTCCATCTCTGTCTCCCATCATCGATCTGGAACCTTCTCTCCTGAAAAAGGTCATTTAAATGAAAACATAAGGCAAGGAACAGACTTGATCAGAATCCCAAAGCAGGACTGCTGGGGGCTAACTAACCTGTCTACCGAGTGGTCGGAGTAGCGGCCACGGTCACGGTGGTCAAAGTCATGGAAGCGGTCTGAGCGGCTGAAGTCAGAATGGTAGCGGTCATCCAGAGCAGCCCGCTTGGCTTCTGGCCAGTAGGCATCATCTCGTCTGTAAGGGTATATGAAAAAAAGGGTTTCTTTCTCAAGGAAGAGCACAGAAAGGACTTGCCAGAGGGTCCCTGGCTGTTACCACTTCAGAGCGAAAAGGCCATGAGAACAAATTCTCCTGTGAGGCAGGGAGAGAGCATGGGACATGCCCGCTGACGGAGGACAGTGAGGGATAATGGAGGGGAAACCACGCAGCACACTCGGCTGCTGGGCAGAAGAACAGACTCACCGGCCGTCCAGGTCATAGGGCCGCCGCACGGAGGGCCGCCGCTCCTCGTAGCGCAGCTCCTGCTGGCGCCGCAGCTCCTCACGCTCGCGGTGGATGCGCTCCTGCTCTTTGCGGCGCTCATGCTCCACGTGCATGCGTTCCCGCTCCAGTCGCTCCCGTTCCCAGCGCTCCCGCTCCAGCCGCTGCCGCTGGAAGGCCAGCTTCTCACGGGCGATCTCCAGCCGCTCCCGCTCCTCGCGTTCCCACTGGGCCTGCATGCGGTGCTCCCGCTCGCTGCGCTCACGCACCCTGCAACACATGGTGGCGGCTGAATGCTCCCAGCCCAACAACAGACACATACATGGAAACAGGAGGCCTGGCCTTCCAGGACCAAAGACACAGGAGTGTGGGTGTGTGTGTGTCACCAGTTACAGGAGGAACTGGGACTCGTTTTCTAAACTTGAGGTTACCCTGAGCGTGAAGGGAAGTGACAATGACAAGTAGGGAAGAGGAGTCTGTTTCAATTAAACCCTTTGCTTCCTGAACCTCAAATGTTCTATTGTGAACCCGAGCTCAACCTATTGAGTCAATCCTGCCCTCGGCAACGCTACAGGACAGAGCAGAGTTGCCTTACAGGGTTCCTGGAGCTGATCTCATTACAGGAACACATGGCTACTGTGCTGCCAAGGCTTCCTGCCACAGGGCTAGTGGACTAGAGGTGGAACCTGCTGGCCTGCCTATGCTCCATCTTCACATTTACAAGTCAAGTCTTGGCATCAGCAAAAGAGTACTGGGGGAGCAGTGACTGAAAAGTGAAGTAAAAGGTCTTTGAACTGTAGTTCAAAGGGAAAAGATAAGCAGATCCCTCCTATAATGATTTACAACTCCAGAAACAGAAATGTTATCAAAAGACAGAAAAACCCAGAAGTTAGCTGAGAGAAGAGAAAAGGGGGGGGTGGGGTGGGGTGGTAAAAAGAATACAGCCTTGGCTCTGGTTAGACCAGAGCAGGGAACAACCTACACCAGGGACCTGGACTCACCGGCGGGACTCTGAGTCCCTGGACTTCCGAGGCTCTTTGACTTTATCGAAAGATACAACAGACCGTTTCTCTCTGCTGCCTGATTTGCGATCCTGGCTCTTGGATGCCTGATTCACCAAAGAACATTAAAAAGTTAGGGACAGAAAGATAAAATAACACAGCAAATCAGTTCCCCTGGACTTTGTTATGACTTCCTTTATGGAAGCAGATTATGTAGCACCCCCAGGTAGGCTTCAACAACAAATGTTCCCACATTAGTGGAGGAGTTGTCAACCAACCGCATCCTCAGAGGTATAGAAACACAGTACATCCAGGATTGAGCAGCAAACTGGAAGAATGTTTTCACAAAACCATCAATAATGCAGGGTTAATGTCTGTTTATCATAAATGAAAGTTTCACAGCACTCCAACAATCTGCTGATTCGCTATGGACAAGGCTGATGGGACAATTCTCCCCCAAGACTTCCCTAAGAGCAAGTAAGTTTGTTTTTTTAAAAAATTAAATAATTTTAATGAGCATTTACAGAGATTTTGGATTTCCATTCATTCATTGCTGCACTTCTCTCCCTGCCGAGCCCTCCCCCTCCCGCAGTTTGCTCCTCTCTTTCAAAAGTAAAAGAAACACTCCCTCCCTGGTACACAATCCCCCACCCCACCCCTCCCGCTGCCCCAAGTACATTCCAGTATGCAACCTTAATTGTGGGCTCGCAAGTAAGTTTTCATAAAAACATTTTCATTAAAGGGTAAGGGGTGGGGAACACTACAGCACATGGAAACATCAGCAGAGATATGCCAGGACCGGGCTAGGGCACACGGACCCTGACCTGCCCTGGGGAAATACTTGCTTCTGCTCTGTGATCTGACTAGGCCCTAGGAAAACTTAGGGCACAATGTGCCTGAAAGGTGTCCCTGGGAATAAGTCCTTTTCACTACACTGAACACCCAAGGAAAATAATGCACATGGACGCTTGCATCAGACCCTCACTAAGCCTCAGCAGCAAATCTCAACAGTGGGAATAACCCTGCTTCACCCAGGGATCATCAACAACTACTTATGTAATTAACGGCCGACAGTGAGGGCCTGGTTCATAGGACAGGCTCACTAGGGTCACTGGTGTGGGACAGATTTAAGAAGGAACAGAGAGGCACCCAACTTTAGGGAGAACCAATGAAAACAGCAGTAGGAATTGCTAGAGGCTGGCAAGTTACCCCCACATTGAATTTAAGCACTAACTTGAGAAAATACACAGAAACGAGTACTGATCATCAGAGTAATGTAAGAAAATCAAAGTCCAGACTTTGACATTTAAAAAAAGTATGAAATAATTCTCTATAAAACATATATAAAAGTACAAACGAGAACAATGTAAAACGTAGGGGAAAAAATCCTCCCACACTAAGTTCTGCACACTAGTAGCCAACACTTACTCTTTCTTTAGATCCAGATGTCTTGACACTGATGACAGGCACGCCCTTGGACCTATCCATGACAACAGTTCGCTCGGTGCCCCGACTCCCTACAGGAAGAGAACAGGCAGTCTAGAGAAAGAGGCGATCCACCCCAGGAAAGGGGACTACAGAGAAAATCAAGGCGCGCTTTTTTTTGCCCACTGATCAGTGTCCTCCACAGAGCACACCGGCTGAGAGCAGCCTCAAGGGCAGGCCCGTGGGCCTGTCAGCTGGTTGACTACCTGACTTTGTGGATCGAGAGCGTTCTGAGGGGCCGGATTTCTGCTCCTCTGAATCTTCACCCTTTTCGCCACTTCCGTCTTCACCCTTTTTAGCATCGTCTTTCTTGTCAGCTTTCTCATCCCTTTTGAGGTTTGCAGACCTGCAAAGGGACGTGAATACGCGGGCCTGTGAGATCTGGTACCAACGGCCACAAGGAAGCCCCTGGATGTGCACAGTGCTGAGGTGGAGCCTCACGGTCACCAGCAGGGGCAAGGGGTCAGCAGAACAGCCCAGCTCGAGTGGGCCTGGAGGAGGACTGCTGGGAGGAAACCACTGCCCGTCGCTGGGGGTGAGGGGGTGTGTACACACCCCCCCTTCATCAGTAAAGAATAAAGGTGGATCCAGACATGCCTGGCTTCCATTTGTCCTTGGTGACAAGATGACCCTGGCCACAGCACTCACCCTGAGTCCCCAAGCAGTACCTGTCACTGGTGCTCGACTTGTCTTTTTTCCCTTCGCCCTCTCTCTTGTCAGAGGTCTTCTTGCCAATAGGTTCATTTTTGGCCTGAAATCATTTAGTGAGGGAGATAAGACTCAATAGGAAGTACTGTTGGGACTTCCTCAAAACCCACCACGTCTGGTAAGCCGGGCTGTTACCTTCTCCACCGAGATCATCTTGCCATGGAGCTCCGTTTTATGGAGGTGGCTGATGCACTTCGTGGCCTCCTCTGCAGTGGACATGGTAACAAAGCCGTAACAGCGAGCTCCAGGACTCCGAGCATTTGTCACAACCTTGGCTCCCACCACCTTGAAGGGAAAGGTACAGTTCAGACACCAACACCCAAAACTAACTTGCAGAGGACCAAACAAGAAGTGCTCCATTCTTGCCCAAGAGGAGATGATACAGGGCTGGGCAAGGGAATCCCTCGGTCTCAGAGTTGGCAATGGGGACTCACTCTGTGCAATCCCACCTACAAACTCAAGGGGCTGACATCATTCCTCTAGCATTGCTCCCCAGAGCTGGACAATGTGGCTCAGACCCAGAGTGGGGTTTTAGCCCAGTCTATTTCCCGGACATGCCCTGTGGAGACTCTGTGAGGGTGTACCCTCCCACCCTGAGGAGCCAAGGCACGATGACAACGTCTCAACAAATGTTCCTTAGTGTCTCTGATCAACACCAGGGAAGCTGCTGGTGCTTTTCTGCTGAAATCTTAACTGTTTTGACTTGGGTTTCTCCCAAAAGCAGATTTGGAGAGGGAAGGAGTTTATTTGGCTATAATTCCCTCGTGCATGAAGGGATGGGGAGAAATCTCAGACAGCCCCTCGCCGACTCTGGAGGTTTGAGGTGGTGAGAAGGCGAGAGGGGTCGGGGCACAAGATCTCTGCCCTGGCTGTGTACAGGGCCTGAGTGGGGCATTACCAGGTAAGATGCCTATTTAAAGTGTGAACTGTCATCCTATCACGGTGGACAGATTTCAGAAGTTCCAGAATAATGGCTACCATGGGTAACCTGCTGGTATTTGAAAATGGGGTGGTATAGCTTCCAGCATCATGCACACCACCAGAGTACAAAAGACAGACGAGTGGTGGTACATACACCTTTGATGGGTAGGCGTTTGTGTCCTTTAAGCATGTGTGTGTGTGTTGGGCTTGTCTGGCCTCTGACCCACCAGTCTTAGGTTCAGCCCAGCCTTAGAAATATGGGTAATATTGTACATGTATCATTTAAAACAAAAAGAAAGGCACATGGCATTCTGGCTCTTACCTTTCCATATTTGCTGAAAAGATTCTTCAAATCTGTAGCTCTGGTGGTAGAAGACAGTCCACTGACCCAGAAATTTCTACCACAACTGCTGCGACCTAAAGGAAAAGAAGGTTCTGTTGCCATCACAGCACCCCCTGGAGGTCTTCTGCTCTCATAGGGGCCCCACAGTGTACCCGGGCCTAATAGGGCAGGTACAAACCCGCTTCACAAAGTTCCTCAAAGGATGCCAGTATCAGACCACCCTCAAACGTCTCACACCTAAAGAATTTCTAAACTAAGTATTATTTTAACTGAGGCCGAGATATTTGCAATGTATCATTCAGTTGGAGGAATTAAAAAGTCCTTCAAACACATACACTGCCACGGGACCTACCCTTTTCGTCTTTGGAAAGCCGTTTTGTATCTGAGTCATCTTCGCCAGAACTAGAGACAAAAAATAATGTTACTCCAGGAGGAAAAGGCACAGAGAAAACCAAACTCAAAATTTTAAGATACGTGCTGAGACTGCATACCTACCCGAAATTTAGTTTTGAAAAAAAAAATAAAAAAAAATACCCCGACCAACTTAAATTAGAAATCTGACCTAATCATTAGATTGCAGACCCACAGAAGTTAATTCATTCTCTTGGGCTAAAGAGAATTAGGAAGAATTAAAGAATGCAACCATGATAGGTTGAGGAAAAGAAAAGATTATGTAATCAGCTGACAATACAAAGATATATAAAGCACTCTTTAGAAGTTATTAACTAGGACTGCATCAGTCTCGATGGCCAATTGCAGAAAACAAACAGCTTATGTGTGTCATTAAGTGACCAATGAAAAGAAGATAGCATCTGGTCTAAAACTGAGAAAAAACAAACCTCATTTTCTGATCAGCGCCCTCACTGGCTGAGGACTCTTTAGGAGCTGGAGGGACTTCATTACAAGCTTCAAAATCAAACTTCTTCACGTCTTCTTTGCTATCTCTGGGCTCAGGGCTTGAGGCTTCCTGGGGCGCCTCCGTGGTCACCTCCTCGCTGGAGGCGTCCGCGTCTTCTGGGCCTTTACTACTCTGCTCAACTGGCTTCTCTAGCCCCGCGGGCTCAGAGTCCGCGCTCTCGCCATCGCCTGTCGGCTCCGCGGGCTCCCTTTTCACTACTGCTAACAGGGTGTCTGCCTTGCTCCACTGAGCGTGTGTTGACTCGCTGGCCAAATCTAAATCGCCCTCCTCCTGCTCCTCGTCCGCGTGGGCGCTGTCAAAAAGGTCCTCTTCCTCCGCAAGCTTGCTGTCTGGCCCCACGCTACTTGTATCCTGTGCCAATGGCTGCTCCAGCTCGGAACCTTCTTCTTTTACTGGCTCAGATTTACAAGTTTTCCCCAAAATGTCGAGTATTTTCTCATTTTCTACGGATTTAACAGGAATAGAATGGCACAAGGTTTAATTACCAGGGAAATAAAGCAATCACAAATGCGGATCTGGCACGGCTGCCACACTAACATGAGGAGAACGGCTAGCTACACAGAGATTGGAAAACCCAAAGTTATACGTTAAGTTACCTGCTTGGACTACCTTTGTACGCCAACTGACTACTGCATCAATCCTCTAAGCTATAGGAAAGAGACAAGCATCCCAGAGAGTTAACCCCCAAAACCTTCTGGCTGATTCTTGACAGTCTTCATTCTGTCGCCGTTTACTTATGACTCTTCCAAATTTAGCTTCCGACGTCCAAGGTGCTTAAAATGAACGAATTGCCATTCACTGAACAGCTCAATTTCCAAATGGCTTTGTATTTCTTTTAACAGAACCGTCCAATAGGAAAACCAGAACATCTTCCAGTGGTGCTGAGATATTTGCAGTCCAGCAAGTGAATTATTTGTTTGGAATTCTCATGAAGAACTCTTGCCTCTTCAGGAATCCAGATATGTCTCAAAGTTTAAAATGGATCTCCCTACAACTAACTCCCTGCACTGCCCGAAACACCAGAAAATTAATTAGGTTACTGCCAAATATCACAAGATCTGTTTTGTGGGATGCAGCAGTTTTAGTTTTTGACAGACATGCAAAGTCTTTCCACATATATTTACTTGTTACTTTTGATTAGAAAGTTATGAGAAATTTCATCTTAAAGATACCTTTTACAAAATTAGCAGACAGCCACTTTGACAGATCTGGTGATATGGCTGGGTTTCCAATCTCTATGACCCTGGCAATGATCTGAATTCTAAAACTTCAGAACAATGTACACTATCATAAGGGAACTTTTTAAAATTTAAGAATTTAAATAAGAGAAGATGGGAAACTAGAATCGCTCCAAACCCCCACTGGTGAGTTCTCATTTAACAGTACCTGGCTCCAGGGACGGCTCCTCAATTTCCTGCAAGAGAAAAGACTAGTGAGACTAGACATGCTGGGAACCCTGCTCTGTCCCCATCAGACACCAGGACTAAGGCAGTGTGGAAAAGTCAGTCTTGACAACGAGTGTAGCAGGTGGAAAGGCATTCATTCATGTTGAGTGCTCCCCAGCACTATGCCTCCCCCGTCATCCTGGCCTAGGGCCCACTTCTCTGGAACTTGCCATCTGCCCTCCTTTTGGACAGCATTCCCAAAGGGTCTGACCTGCCTTTGCCCATCACATGGGACGGGGAGTGTCAAATCGTGTCCCTCACCACAACAAGATAAAGGTAAACAATCCAATAGAAAAATGGGCACAGGATATGAACAGGCACTTCACCGAAGACGACATTCAGATGGCTAACAAACACATGAAGAAATGCTCAAAATCCCTAGCCCTAAGAGAGATGCAAATTAAAACAACTATGAGATATCATCTCACCCCAGTCAAAATAGCAAAATTTAACAGAACAGCAAGCAACAAATGCTGGCGAGGTTGTGGAGAAACTGGAACCCTGATTCACTGTTGGTGGGAGTGTAAAATGGTGCAACCCCTGTGGAAAGCAGTATGGCGCTTTCTCAAAATGTTGCAAATAGAGATACCATTTGACCCAGCAATTCCACTACTGGGAATATACCCTGAAGAGACCATAGCTGACATCCAAACAGATATATGCACACCCATGTTCATTGCAGCTTTGTTCACAATAGCAAGGAGTTGGAAACAACCTAAGTGCCCATCAACAAACGAATGGCTAGAGAAGCTGTGGTATATTCGCACAATGGAATACTATGCTGCATTAAAAAACAAGGAACTCATGCAATATTATTCAAAATGGTTGACTCTGGAGAACATTATGCTGAGTGAAATATCCCAGTCACAAAAGGACAAATATTACATGATGCCACTGTTGTAGAATGGGACTGTCCTTGGGGTTAGGGAGACACTGAGTAAGATGGGTTCAATAATGTATACTGCACTGAAGCAGAGGAGGGAGAGAACCGTCTAAAAGAGAGATGTAACTGGGTATTTCTGTCATCACAGGAGACTAGGGCGAGGGCTGCATGGTGGAGGGGACCTTGGGGAGGGTTTGTAAAACAATGAAAGAATCTTTTCTTTTACTTTTCCATAATTTTTGGACTCATGTACTTATAACTTGTTAGTCAAATTTGTGTCTTCTAGGTTGCAACACCCCCATGATACATCTTGAAGGATATGTACATGTACAACCAAGCACAATCAATAAGAGTGCATCTGAATTCCAAAATCAATCTCCATAATAGTCTATGTGTTTCCTACTGCCAAAGGGGCCCTTTAGAGTAGTGAGAGAAGATCTTCACCCTGAAACCCACAGCGTCCCTTTTCAGCAGGAAGTAGCTAAGAGAATACGCCGTCCCCTTTTCCTTATGACTCAGGGTGAAGTCTCTCTCAGGGAGGAGTGATAGGGAATGGCAAAGGATACACTGACAAAGAAGATTAATCAGAACTGGCTTTGACAAGCACTGTGGCATTTGGACAAGAACAAACTGGGAGGAGGGTAAAGAGAATAGTGCAACAATGAATGAGTGGAAGCCCAAAATCTCTGTAAATGTTTATGAAAATTAATAAAATATAATTATAGAAAAAAAAAAATAAAAAATCGTGTCCCTCAAACTTGAGCTAGTCCAAAGGGCACAGGCTATTTTTCTCCTTCTGCTTCTAGTGTCAGCAATCATCTACTAAACCTATCAGTCTCGAGTTAGTTCTACAAAATCTGTGACACAGACAGCCTGACTCCTGTCCCTGGACTGTGTAGACCAATCTCTGCCATCTGTGTACTCTGTCTTGTTTTTTAAGTCAGTGTCCTCCCTGGGCTTCGAGTCCTAAAGAGCACTCAAACTCTTCCTGAGAGGCCCCATCAGTTTAGGCTACACAGATTCCTTGCATCTGGTTTTTTTCCCCTATAATTATATTTTATTAATTTTCATAAACATTTACAGAGATTTTGGGTTTCCATTCATTGATTCTTACACTCGAGTATTTTCTCATTTTCTACGGATTTAACAGG
>NW_006399935.1:4332157-4346830 GCF_000299155.1 Elephantulus edwardii
TCCCTGAGAGAGACTTCACCCTGAGTCATAAGGAAAAGGGGATGGCGTATTCTCTTAGCTACTTCCTGCTGAAAAGGGACGCTGTGGGTTTCAGGTTGCATCTGGTTTTATTCACCTCAGCCCCAGTGGTGTGCACCTTACTATGGCCCTCTGTGGCCTTCAACAATGGATGGAGGATTCTGCCCTCCCCAATGCCCCTTGTAAATCTCATATCCTTCTTGGTCTTCAGCTCAGAGATAATCTCTTCTGGAAAGACTTTCCTCACATCTTCCTCTCTATTCACATTTCCACTGGTTCCCAAGCCCTCATCCTCCTCATTCAAGCAAGGGAGTAACAGCCAGGGCTGACTGCCACCACCAAGGCTGCAGCAGACACACATCTAGGCAGTTCATATTTAATCACAGAACACAACCCAGAAGACTGGTAGGAATGAGGATTCCTGGGAGCCAGAACTATGCCCCATACGGAAGGAGAACAGCTCTGCAGTCAGAAGCAGCACCACCATCTGTCTCCGGGAAGTCCTATTATCTCCCTTCTTAAGGACCAGATCCCTTCATCCGTTTTTTTCTGACCCAGGAATAGGCAGTGCCATTCTGTCCTGAGAGGGGGAAGACTATCAGCCAGCAAGCTGGGGCTCTGGCTCCTGGATGCTCCTGGCCAAAGCACACACTTGCAAATGTTGACTGTCCCGCATTTCCTCAAAAACTTAACATCGACGACCAGCCAGCTCCCAATCAAGACTCAGGCCAACAGCACAAGAGTTTGAATATATACACAGGTTAGTGGGGGGAAAGGGAACAGCAGGTGCCCATTTGTATCTTGCTTATTTTCACCTAACATTTAATACTGACACAGTAGTAGTGAAACAACAAGGAAGTGACCAGCAGAAATAGGTACATTTTCTGTGAGCAAAATGTCCCAAAGGGAGGATGGGTCAGGTGCAGTTTGCATCCATCTTTACCTGGGCTCCACTACCTTAGCAATGAGGTGGCCCTGGTGTTTCACTTAAGTGTTCTGAGAGTGGATATCATTCAAATAGAGCAGGTAGGATGCCCCTCCTCAAAAACAAACCCGAACTTCTCAATACATGCTCTCCCATGAACAGCAGGGCAATCAGGCGGGGAGAACAAGCCAGATAAAGAAAAGCAGCCCTTTGTAAGCAGCACATTCTGTTTAGGAAGAGTAGAGAGCAAACCACACTCTATAGATAGTGAAGAGTAGGGATTGCCATACAAGGTCTGAAATGGTGTCCAGAATCTGTGGCCTAACCCGACTTGAAAACTGAGAGATTTACCTGTAATATAGTGAAATCAGATGATGAAGTATCTAAATTATTTATAGTGTCTTTGTCCTCCATCTGTAAGATAAATGGAGAATAAAGTTTATTAGACCAACATTAAGGTAAAATACACATCTGACAAACAAGAGGCTGCTGTGACTGTGGCCCCCTCAGCTGCCTTCTGGTAACCCCCCAGGTAACTGTAGAAGCTGTGCAGCTGGCAGCACCTCAAGGAGAGCTGTGTGTCTGAGTTTACGGCTGTAGTCACTGTGTTGACCCATCTCTGTAGGGCTCCCTCTATCAATCATGGCATGCTTTCCTAGTCATTACTTCATACTAGGGACCATTCTACATCAGGGGTCTATCACAGTTTTTCTGCAACGTTGGTAAACATTTTTAGCTTTGTGTTTCTGTGAATGGTTTCCTACTGAAGTGGGAGAACAGCAAAAAAAATGGGTGTTGTGTTATGTCAACTGTTTATAAAACCAGGAGAAAAACAAGACCAAAAACTAGGAGACTGTTCAGACTGACACTCTTGGTCAGCACTTATCCAATGAATCCTCCCAAAACATTATTTATGCAGGTAAGTGTCAGAGATTAAGTAACTTGCCAGAAGTCACAAACAAGTGGCAGACATCTGAACTATACTACTTATAATTCAAACTACAGTTCTCGAATTACTATAGATAGGTAATTAGACATGTCTAGTCTTTTGTCGCAGAATATACTCATTTCTAACATGGGGTTGGGGACTGGGCCCATAAAAACGACGTTTCATTTAGCAACCCTATGAACAACAAATCTAAGTCCTGTCTCATCCTTACAATCTGTGACATACTGGAACGCAATGCTGCAGTCACTTTGTCAATCTACCCAGTCGAGGGGTTTCCCTCTCTTTTGCTGTCATTCCATCTTTCCAAGCATCATGTCCCTCTTGAAGAAATACTATCTCCTGGCAATATCAAAGTATGTGAGGCAAAGCTTCGCCATTCTTGCCTCTAAGAACACTTTAGTTGTACCTTCTCTAAGACATATGTTTGTTTTTTGTATTGTTACTTTGACTGCTGTTAGGCAGGTACAAGTAGGTTCTTAACAGGAAAAGATCAACTTAAAAATTTTGATGTTAGAATTTTCCTATCATCTTAAGCCACAGCACCAGAGATTGTCCTTGAAAGTTTAATGCTGCCCCAACAAGTACAGCTTTCAAACTGTCTGCTTTTTCCATGTGAACAGATTCCCCACCATCCAAGAACTCAGCACCCCCACCGCTCCCTGAAGAGACCCCCCCCCCAGCCCTCCATCTCAGCATGCTCGTGGAGCGTCTCTGGAAGCTCCTTCATCTCCCCCTCCACCAGTTCTCTGCTGTCAGATAAGGACTCCTGCAGATTGTCAGTGTCCTCGTCCTCCACACAATCTGCAACGCTCCCATTATCTATCTCTGCTTCATCCAAAACACTGATATCCATCATGTCGATGTCCTGCAAGTTCTCCAGACTTGTTTCAACGTCCTCCTGTGACAAATAAACATACCAATCAGGTGAGCACTCAGTCCAGTCCCCAACATCAAGCAGAGACATCTGCTGCACATACCTGTCCATCTCCAGAATTTTCCTCCAACCCATTATCTTCTGCACCCTCCTCTTCTGGTTTACGTCCTGACAAGAGAATCACCAGAATACAATGACACATTAACTTTCATTTGCTTAGATGTCAAGAAGCCCTTTCTTTTACAAAGATAGCATGCATCTACTATAGCATGGACAGATTCAGAGCCCCTGAGGGCTCTCTGGGCCCTAAGGAAACGTGTGGGATGAACTGCGGTACAAGCAGACTAGAGCTACAACCTTCTAGTTAGCAGTCAAGTACGTTTTCAGTGCACCCAGGAGATAACAGTAACAATGCACAGTTTCTCAAGTGGGGAATACTCTGCTAACACATGAATGGTTAGGCCACTAAGGATGAAATATCCTTCTTCACTGCCCCGTGGAAAAGAATGGGATTTGTTCTTGTAAAATGTCTGGAAAGGAATGTTTTTCAGTAAGAGGGCTGAAAAGATGTGTTTTGGGGAGTGTTTGCTTATTGAGAGCTTCACTGAGGGAAGGCAGTCCAATGAATCTCTACTTTTCAGATACTCAACATGGAATCTGTTTTTCATTAAAATAAGATAAACCAACTATAACACAGAGTCACCTCATATTATTCTATACATATACATCTCTTTTTTTTGTTATTAAGCTTTTTTTAACAGATGTTTTGGATTTCCATTCATTCATTGCCTCAATTTTCTCCGTTGACCCCTCCCCACCAGCTCGCTTCCCCCTCTGAAGAGAGGGGGAAAAATTCCTTCATTAGTATACAATTCCCACGTCCCTTTCCCCCACCCCCCACCCTGAGTACACTTCTCTATGCAACCTTAATTCTGGATTCCTGTGCTAACCATAATACTCATTCATATATCACTTCTATAATCTGTTCTTTTCCTCATCTGTTTCAATATACATTAATTTATCCAGTTTTTTCTGCCATACCCCCACCCTGATGTCAGACCCATTCTACAACAGTGGCACCATGCAGTATTTGTCCCTTTGTGACTGAGATATCTCACTGAGCATAATGTCCTCCAGGGTCACCCACTTTGAGTAATATTGCATGAGTTCCTTGTTTTTCAATGCAGCGTAGTATTCCATTGTGTGGATATACCACAGCTTCTCTATTCATTCGTTTGTTGATGGGCCTTTAGGCTGCCTCCAACTCTTCGCTATTGTAAACAAAGCTGCAATAAACATGGGTGTGCATGCATATACATCTCTTAAATGAAGCTCTGCCCCATAATCTTTTGAGACTCACAGGACTGGATGGGACTAAAGGTGAATTATTGTGGACTGAATTGTATCCTCACAAAATCTGTCAGCCTGGTAGTCCACAGTTAGTGTCATGTGCTGTATTCCATTTTGTAATCTGATCAAATGATCCTCCACATTGTGATGTGTTGCTCTACCTTCTACGCCTGTGCTTATGGGTCCACTTTGCAGGGAGTGGTCCATCTAGTTGAAGAGGCAGGAGTCAAGTGGGGTGGATATTATCTCAAGTTTTCATCATATTAGAGGGTGTTCAGGCATTTTATTTTACAGTAAGAGAAAGCAGAGGGTAGAGCCCTGTTATCAAGAAAAATGACTCAGAAGTGGAATATGCATTTGGAGACAGCATAGTGGCCCACTGATATGAAACATGGGCCTCAACTCATCATTTTATTACCATCATGCCTGGAACAATGTGTTTCTATTCTCTTCCAGCTACTGTCTGAACAGAACAAGGGTACTGTTTTTTAAAAAAGTAGAAAAGAAAGGTCTGGGTCAAGGCTGTATCCTTTTGCCATACTAGTCAATCTGTATGCTGAACAAATCATTCAAGAAGCTGGACTCTATGACCTGAAGCATAGGCTGAAGATCAAAGACCCTAGTCTTCAACATGGATGACATCTCACCATCAAGAAAATAAATTTTCACCACTACACTATCTATCAGACAACATAATGACAGATGGAGAAGGAACTGAAATTGTCAATTTTTTAAATCTTACTTGGCTCTACAATCAACAACCTTGGTAGCAGCAGTCAAAAACTCAAAAGACATCACACTGAGAAATTCTGTGAAGGACCCCTCCAAAACTCCAAGGGGCAGTTTAAAGACTAAGGGACACCTGATCCAATCTATGGTTTTTCCCCCCTCCTCATTTACTTGCTATGCCTCTAGAAGTTAGAAAATGAATAATGATGATATAAAAAAATTGGCCCCTTTGAGTGGTGGTGCTAGAGAAGAGCACTGAATATCCCATAAACTGTGAAAAGAACAAATGTCTTGAAGAAAGTACAACTAAGGGTGCTTATCAGAGTAAGGGAAGACATGCTGTTAGAGGACAGTCCTTGGAAAAAGACATCATGCTTGGAAAGGTGGAAGGTCAACGGAAGATTTTAACTCAATGAGATGGACAGGGTTCATACACCTGGGCTCACCATAGCGTTGCAACGGGCCATAGCTGACTCAACAGCACCTAACACCAACAATTCCACGGATTTGTTATTCTTGTTTAGTTGAATTATGTGGCCTGATACAGTGGTTAAAGTGCTCAGTCACTAGCCAAAATGCTGGTGGCTTGAACTCACAAGACCAAGATGTGGCCGATTGCTACCATCGTTATCCACAACCTTGGTAGACAGATCATTGAGACTTCTGGCTCAATTCTGATCTTCACCAGTTGTACTGAAGATCAGGAGAAACATACAGCCCTACAGATTCCACACACCTAGAACTGGCTAGAAAGATGTTCCTTGAGGGCCCAGATCATACTTTCCAACACTACTCTCCAAAAAAGAATACTTGACTCCTGGAAGATATGGTTGATGAGCCTGGAACTCTCTCTCAGGCCAGAAGCAGTAATTCGGTTAATGCAATACTGTCTCAATACTTTGTTTGTGATGGTGTTGCTTATTTGTTCAGCCGTGAGGATTTGAGGTTGATTCCTCATTGTAGCCTTCTTCAGTAAGTACTTCAAGTCCTTACCCCTCTCAATAAGCAAAATTGTGCCATCTATATATTACAGAATAGTAATGACTCTTCATCCCTAGAATTATACTCTTTTCCATACAGTCCAGCTTCTCAGATTATTTGCTCAGTATAAGGTATAGTGAAATAATAACCCTGATGTACAACTATCCTGATTTTAAACCATGCTTCTGGATTTGTTCTTTTTTTCTGAACAGGTAATGCACAAGTAAGGGTTCCAGAATCATCCTTTTTGATGGCGTTTTAATTTGTCACAATACATACTGTAGAATGTGTTTGCCCATTTAACACAAATCTTTTTGGTAGTCTGCTTTCAGTCAAGGTCCACATGATGTCAACAATACTATCTTTCACTTCCAAGTCCTCATCTCAATACTGTTTCTATCTCTGACAGTTACTTGTCAAAGTACCACTACAATTGTTTTTGAATCATCTTGGAAAGGTTTGGTTGTGGGTGGTATTAACTGTATGATTAGATCATTTCTATGGAATGGGATCAACCATAGAGATCAAAGTGGCAGCATTTTCCTAGAAGCAATGTTAAGAGGAAAGAAAAAGATAATGAAAATAGGAAATATATGGAAGAAGTAGGATAAATACGGTTACTAAGCGACAGGGCCAGGAAGCCTGTTGGAAATTGTGCTGGTAGCCAAAGCACGCTCTTCTTTGGGGGTTTGAACCCATCAAACCCTGGGGAAAAGATGGGGCCAATCACATCCCATTTGATTTGGCCTCAAGAAATCGGCTGGAATTGTCAGCCTGAGTTGTTTCCGAGCAGAGAGCAATGATTTTTTGAGTCAGGGCGGCTGGCAATCATCATGGAACAAAATATGCATTTTTTTTTTAATTGAAAAGTAATTTGCTATGTGGGAATTTGTATTTTTTTTTTTACAATTTCTTTGAGTCTGAAATTATGCTGCAATAAAGAAAACACAAAGCAGGTCCATCAGGCAAAAGCTTAAAAAGCCAACATGTATATGTGTGTGGAGAAGTCAACATGTGGACTTTGTGTTTTCAGTCATAAAACTACAATGTTCTCAAATGTCATAAAACATGCCATTAACTTACATTTTCTGATAATATCTATATAAACTATTGACAACTGTGAGACTTACTAGATGTAAAACTTTTGAAGAATGTAAAATTTACTTTAAAAGAGATTAAAAGAAAGTTTCATTATCAATTAAAATAGTAATACAATCTAATGATAAAGCATTTAAAAAGGTTATTCAAGAAAATTTACACACTAGCTCCAGTACCAAAATGAGCATTAAGTATACGGAGGGAAAAATACTGTGCATTAAGATAATGGAGTTAAGTGTACTGGGCCAAAGGCAGCACACCTAAGAATTTATATTGCATTATAAGAGTTTGTACGGTCTCGGTAAAAGCAAAACTAATCCAAGATCATCACAACAGTGGCTGGAGAATAACTGGAAATGGAGTGAGGATTTTTCTGGGGTCTGTATTTTGAACTCTACCTACTAAACACTGGATAAAAATGGAATTTAGAATGATTTAAAAATTCAAATGTAAAATTCAACTAATGATCACGATAATTTTACTCTTAAAACAAAAACAAAAAACTTGAAAAAGAAATTAAAGCTTAAATATCCCAAACACCATAGAGAAAGGAAGTAAAATGTCAGACTAGCGCGCAAAAAAAAAAAAAAAAAAGTCAGACTGGTGGCAATAAAAGCATTTGAGGAGAGTGTCCTCACAACTCAGGATAACCAAGCGGAAAAATAGGCAAAGGGCATGAAAAGGCCAATTAAAAAACCCAGAAATTACCAATCATGAAAAAGTTACTGGGGAGTGGGTGGGAGGAGGAGGAAAGCAGATTACAATTAAAATAATCTCCCTCTTTACACTAACATTTGTTGTTGTTGTGTACTGTTAGAACCAACCCACAGCTGACTCTTCTGCAGGTTTTCAGATACAGTTAATCACACAGAAGGAGGCTTGTATTTCTCTCTAGGAGCAGCTGCTGGTGGCCTTGAATAGCGCGTGTCTTTGGGATTGCAGCGCAGCTTCTTGCCATTAGGCCACCAGAGCTCCCTGTGTAACATTTAGACAGAAAAATTATATTCAGTGTTAATGAGTCTCAAGAAACTGTATAGTATTAGGAGCCTGGAATTCTACTTTGAAAATTTTATGGAAAAATATAACTATTTAGAGATAGTTCTAGTTATTGGTAGCTCTGAGAAGTAGAAATGCCCAGTGAAAACTGGAATTCATCACAGCAGTTTAGAAACAAAATGTGTAAGCTAAATTGTGCCACCACCATGGTCACAGAGGGTTAACATTAAAATGTCAATGAAAAATGTGCCCTAACCAATCAACTGCTTAAGAAATCAAAGGACAGCCTTGCCCAGAGATCTGAAAACGTGAGAGAGAAAAATGGTAAATGCAAACAGGAAGCAGGAAGAGTGCTGCTACAACAGAGATCATAATTGATGTTACAAATCAAAATACGTTTGAATTATTGAATGAAAATTCAATGTGTTCCTGACCTATTAAGTGTAAAAAGAAAATTATAAAGCAATATACAAGGGAGGAAAATATGCAGTAAGGATTTGGTTAATGACCGTAATGAAATTAAGCAATTGTAATAAAATTAATCAGTTGTAATGTTCTAAAATGTCTGTGATTAAAAAAACCCCAAACAACCAAAAAAACCCCACAAGGATATGCAAAATTTCAATTAATGGGGGGGAGGGGGAACCCAACCCAAAAACAAACAAAAACAAACCCCACTCAAACAAAAACACACAAAAAACAAAATCCAAACCCAACAAAAAATCAGACTGTTTTGGGTAACTGTGTTTAACTCCCTCCACAAGATTTTTCTACAGTACAAACAAACCACTTTCTTTCCCAACAGAAAGGGGTGGATGGGAAACCCCACATGGCCCATTGATTACCTCTCTACAGTCCCCTCCCCATTCATGTTTGTGTTAAAAAAAAAAAAGGGAAGAGAAAAAGAGAGCAAAAAGCCAATGTTCAGATTCCCCCCATAAATCCAAGTCTTTCCTTGAACTAGTGAGTTTTATTTAGTATTGCGTTTCCAGTACTGTTTTGGCACCGACATGGATTTGGCAAAGCCAAAAATGACCAATATACTATGGAACACAGAATTCATGTCAAAGGGTAAGCGGCTGTGGTCACCCAAGGTTTATAGCCAATCATTCATCCAATACTGCGTGCCTCTTAGGTTTAAAACCCAGTTCATCACCATAAGGCAGGCACAGAGCATAAAGATTTTACTTTGATTTGAGGCCTGAGCGCATGGTCTTTTTAATGTGCGTCAGCTAATGTACAGAGGACCAAGAAGAGTGAACCCTGTGTTTGGGGTTGGTCCAAAGTTTAAGGAATAAAGGGAAAGGTCATCAATGATTTTGTTTGGAGGTGGTTTCTGAAATGTCTGTAAATGTAACATTTCTCTTTCAGTCAGGTGGTATTTAAGACGGAAAGGTAGCATGCTTCACAAGCCAAAGCACTGTTGTGTTCCAATTTTTAAGGATCTGAGCAAGTTAACGGCAGCTGACAAACCAACACAGAAAAACCAATGAAAGCACTGATCTCCCTTCCATCCAGTTACCCTTTAAGGTTTCATTTACAGGACAACTTAAAGTGTAGACCTAGCAAAACAATTGCTAATAAAACAGTCCCTACCTTTGCTGGATCTCTTTGCTGTTTTCTTGTTTCCTTCAGAGGTAATTTCAATTTCATCAGGATTACCCCCCTCATCTTCAATTGCCTAAAGGAAAAAAATGAGGGGGAAAATGACCAAAAATGCCATCACACAGACTGACTTTCATAACCTCCAAGTGAGGAGATACAATACAGGGATTATAAAGATTAAGCTAAAGATTCTAAGAGAAGATGATGTCTCTCCCTACCCTACACAAACCCACTATCATCTCCTAATCTGAGTTGGAACGGGCAATGGAGTTAGACTAGGTTTCAAGGTAAGCTTATGAAATCACTCTAAATTCACCTTTCCTCTGGACCATGGATTTAATTATAGTCTTTACCTGGAAAACTGTTGTAAGGGTTTGTTAATCTATGTAAACAAGCATACTACAAACACTGGATCTGAAATAGTCTTAAAACCATCACAATCTGACCCATT
Organism: Elephantulus edwardii; assembly: GCF_000299155.1. Lineage (NCBI taxonomy): Eukaryota > Metazoa > Chordata > Mammalia > Macroscelidea > Macroscelididae > Elephantulus > Elephantulus edwardii. The sequence continues at coordinate 4,342,134 of NW_006399935.1, forward strand.
CTATTCTTGATCCGTAACAAAAAAGGTACAGTTTTTTATTTCCTAGGACTTTACCAGCACTGTGCTGTTAGCCTTTCTCCTGTCCTGCTTGCTACCCATACTGGTTAGATAAACTGTGACCACTCATTGGCCTCTCAAGTTTCTACTGCCTGGTAACTGTGGTATCAGACATCACCTTATCCGATCACAGCTGCACCTGTGATGACTCCCAAAGACCATGACTCTACCTCCCTGACACTCAGTTATCTTCTCTGTGCAAGCCTGCCTCCTACACCGTGAGTGGCAGGACGGGCACACATCGGCGATGAGATGAGCGTGTCTGTCTGTGACACCCCTAGGTTTCACTGTTTAGTCTTTCTCTTGTTAGATTCTGGCCTGTGAGCACTGGCTTATCTAAATTCTCATCAAACCTTTTTAATTTAGAAGCAGTTTTCAAACTCAAAGGCAGTCTGGATGGTGCAACGGTTAAAAGTGCTCAGCTGCTGCTAACGCACCAGCCATTTTTTGAGAGAAAAACATAGTAGACTGATTCAAGATGGAGACCGTGGAAACGCTATGGGGTAATTCTATCTCGGTGTTTTAAAGGTAGTAGCTCCCCTGCTCCCCAGCCAAAAGTTTCAAAGATTATCAGGGAGTTAAGAGGTCGCGCAGCAGATGAAGTACCCTAGTCCCAAAGAAGAGTGCTCCTCTCACAGAATCCAGAAAAGCTGAGGTTCTGACATCGGGTCAAGGAAAACACGCCCATAAAATCCCCCATTCTCTTCTCCAGTAAAGTCAATTATGCAACACTGAGCAGTCAGCAGAGCAGGAAAGAACTGCCCCATGGGAGGTGGCCCATTCCACCCCTCAGCGTGTCTCCCGTGGGTGCAATGTTTACAGGGTCATCTCTGGGGAGACTGTGCTGAGTCATCCTCATTCGATCATTGTTAGCTGCTCTTGACTCAACTGAGATGCATGGATACAAAAAACAAAAACTCCAAATGACCCACTCCATTTGCCTGAATTCCTACAGGACAGAGAACTCTGGAATAGACCTAGGCAAGTTACTTTACACAGTCCCTTGAGCTCTAACCCTTCTTGGAGAAATAATCCACGACAGGGACACTAACTAGATGACAGTGAAAAGATTCGTATTATTTTGGGACAGGACAAGTGGTCCAGAGAAAGAAACAAAACAAAAAACATGAAGAATGAGCTTGTCCCTGAAGAGATGATAGTGGTGGGGGATTCTGGACGCCACCATTCATTTCTGAACCTTTAAAATGACCCAAAGTTCAATGCCATCCTAACAAATTGTGGAATATAGGTCTGCATCCCCCCACACTCTTGGGTCCCATATTGGTCAGAGAAGTCCCTCCAGCACAAAGAGGAAGGAAGAAAAGAACAGACGGAATAAGCCTAGACAAATACGCACTAGTGAGCTGTGAACTATGCACTACTGAGCTCGGGCTTCCTCACGAGAAAATAGGAAATAACGGATCAAAAAAAATATCTGGATCCCCAGATATTCAGGAGACAGAAGGAATGAGTCAACAAGTCACAGGTCTCCCTGATGGCGGGACAAGGCGTGGCTGGGGGCTGAGCAACCTATGACCTGGGAGAGGACCCCAGAGCCTGGGGAAGCCAAGACAGGCAGGGAGAAGACTACACCGAGGGAGCGCAGCAGGGCACCGTGGTGAGGTGACACAGTAAGTCGGCCTCACTAGCCCCCAAGTTGGTAAGAGCAGACGAGCTCTGGAGGGTCCTCTTGTTGAAATCTTTACAAAAGCACCACCAGGCCTGACCTCTGTCAAGTTAGCGCTTTACTGATGCACTTAGAAGCGCACTCGAGGTGCCTTCCAGACCCAGCATTCGGGGAGGCTGACCATTCTGGGAGAGGTTACGTGTATGACCATTCTGGGGTGGGGGGGTGTGTATGACCATTCTGGGGTGGGGGGGACCATTCTGGGGAGGGTCACCATTCTGGGAAGGCTGACCATTCTGGGAGAGGTTACGTGTATGACCATTCTGGGGTGGGGGGGACCATTCTGGGGAGGGTCACCATTCTGGGAAGGCTGACCATTCTGGGAGAGGTTACGTGTATGACCATTCTGGGGTGGGGGGGACCATTCTGGGGAGGGTCACCATTCTGGGAAGGCTGACCATTTTGGGGGAGGGTGCGTGTATGACCATTCTGGGGAAGGTGACCATTCTGGGGGGGGGGGTTTGACCATTCTAGGCAGAGTGATCATTCTAAGCAGGGCTTTAGGAATCAAATCCCGTTTCGCAGACAACAAAATGGTGGAAAACAGAGAAAGCCAAGTCACATCATCTCCACCACTTGTTCACCGGAGAAAACACACAAGAGAAAAAAAAAACACGCCATCTCATTTTTCTCTGCAATAAAAAGCCAAGGGGCCTTTCTGTGGCCAAGACCGGGCGGCCGAGCCCCGGGGGCACCCGAACCCCTCGCCGTCCCCCGCCTCCCTGCAACCGGGGGCCCCGCGCGCCGAGCACCCGCCGGCGGACTCGAACTGCGTGCCTCGGGGACTCGGCGCAAGAAAGGCCTGGGGCTGCGCGGGAGCCGGGAATGAACCAAATCCAACCCCAAAACGCCAACCTGCTGGGGCGTGCCCCTCGGCGACCTCCCGAACCCCGATCGCCATCGTCCAGGACCCCCGCCCCCGTCCCCCGCCGGGCGTTTCTTTGTTTACGCCCCCGCGGCCCCTCCTTTTCCCGGCGCCCTAACGGTCCCTGCGCGGCTCCGAGAGGAAAATGGCTCCAGAGACCGGGCGGCCCGGGTTCGAATCCCGCCGCCGCGTGACCTTGGCTGAGCTTCCCCCTCCCCCGACCCCGCGCCGGCTCCGGACCACGGCAGCGGACAATGGACGCCGAGGCCCCTCGGCGCAGGGCCGCCGCCCGCCACCATTTTCCACCCCGTTGCCGCTGCGTTGTTGTTTTTTTTTTCTGGGGGGGCTCGCTCCCCGCTCCACCCTCCCCCGCCCCGACGCGGCGGTGGGACTTGAACCCGGGTCCCCGCGTTGGCGGCGTCGGATCACGCGTCCTCGGCCTTCAAGGTCCCGCAGGAGCCCGGGGTGGGGGGTGGGGGTCCTGCCACGAAAACGAGGGGGCGCAGGGCCAGGCCCCGCAAGGCCGCTAACCGGGCCCCCTCCCCGCTGCTCGACCCCCGCCGCGCACCTTCTTCAGGCGCTCCATCAAAACGCTCTTGTTGCCGCTAGAATCGAGATTACGTTTCTTCAGCTCCGCGCGCAGGTCGATCACCCGCAGATCGCTCAGGCGGCGTGTCCCAGTCTCCGACGAGGCGGAACTCAGAGCCGCTGCGCCCGCCGCACCCGAATCGCCTAGGCCTGAGAGAGTCTCCGCCATTCCAGGGACTCAGGCTCCGCCGCCCACTTCACACAGAACCGGGCCGGTCGCACCTCGGCTCTTAGCACAAAATGGCGCCGCTAGAGAAGGAACCGCTCCAGCCGCCCAGCGCGCCTCGCTTCTGAGCACGCGCAGGCGGTGTGGGGCGGACGCGGTGGGCCGCCTCTGCGCATGCGCGGTGCGCGCCGCGGTGGGCGGGGCCGTGTGCGCAAGCGCGTTACGGCGCGGGAGCCTCCCGCCGCGCACATCCGGGAGACATGCGTGCTGCAGTTACGGCGCATGCGCGCTGCGGCCGCGGAGCGTGCGGTGGGCGGACACGCGAGCGCGCCGGCGGCTGAGAGAGCGCGCGCGTGTATCAGCGAGGCGCGCATGCGCGGCCGGAAAGCGGGGCGGGAGGAAGCGAGTGCGTTTTCCTCTAAGGCGGCGCCATTTTGTGCTTAGACCGCTACAGCCGCCGGCGGTGTCGGGGAGTGGAGTGACGGAGGCCGCGATCGCAGCATGGCGGAGGCTCTGGCGGACCCAGGCGATTCTGTCTCTGGTGTGTCTGCTGTGCCCGCCGGCGAGTCCGAGACCGGCACCCGTCGGCTTAGCGACCTGCGGGTCATCGACCTGCGGGCCGAGCTCAAGAAGCGGAACCTGGACACGGGAGGCAATAAGAGCGTCCTAATGGAGCGGCTCAAGAAGGTGAAAGGCCGCCGGGCCCCGGGCGGGTGCGGGAGCGAGGGCCCCGCGCTGGCCTGTCACGGCGGCGACCCCGGCCCGGGGGGCCCCCCGCGCCCCCGTGTGTGTGTGTGAAAGTGTGACCTTGGCCCCGCTCCCCTCCCCCGCGCGCCGCCCGGACCCCGAAACCCGGCCGAGTCCCGCCCCGCCCCCACCCCCGGCGGCCTTTGGGCTCCGCGCGCGCCCCGGGTCCCGGCCCTGTGACCTTGGACCGCGGCCTCGGCCCCTCTCGGTTTCCTCTGCAGCGGCCTCCGCGGGCGCCCGGGGCATGGCCGCGATCTCGGGCCGGGAGGCCTGGGCCGGCCTGTCCATCCCCGCCCTGTGCACCCCGCGGCCCGTCCACCTCTCGGTCCGTCCACCTCCCGATGACCCCCCCGGCCCGTCCACCTCTCGGCCCGTCCACCACCCCGGCCCGATCACCCCCAGGCTTGTCCAACACGCGGCCCGTCCATTTTTCGGCCCGTCCACTTCCCGGCCTGATCACCACCCCGCCCGTCCACCTCCCGGCCCCATCACCTCCCGACGACCCTCCCGGCCCGTCCACCTCCAGGCTTGTCCAACACGTGGCCCGTCCACCGCGCGGCTTGTCCACCTCCGGGCTCGTCCACCCC
>NW_006399935.1:4346930-4349403 GCF_000299155.1 Elephantulus edwardii
CCCTCCCCCACCCCTGCCCAAACTCCCTATCCTGCCCCGTCCACCCGGCCTGTCCACCCCCTGGCCTGCCCATCTCCTGGCCTGTCCACCATCCACCCAGCAGCTTGGCTGCCTCCTCCCAGAGCCCCCCACCAGGTTACCCCGACTCTGCAGAAATCCAGCTCCATCCCCAAGCTCCCCACTGTGTCCCACCCTGCAGCCCTGTGCACAAGGCTGGGGTGAGGGGTGGTCTCCCTCCTCCCGGGAACCAGCTTTCCTGAGCGCGGAGACCTTGTGAGTTCCCCGGAGGGCAGCGCCCAGCCCTACCCCAGGCCCACAGGAGCCCCCCCAAAAGGCACCTGTTGAGTCCAGCTTCCCACCTTGCCCTGGCTCTGGGTCCTGCTTCCTCCCCAAGGCTCAGGGTGTCTGGGGGGGGTGAATCAAGTTCGGCCTCTTCCTCCTCAGCTCTGGGCTCACCCAGTTAGGACAGTGTGGGAGGCGAGGCTGATTAGTGACCTCCAGGCTCCAGCACGCAGCTCCTCTCCAAGGGCTTGACCAGACCCTCGCCTGCCGTGTTGGGCCCGTTCTTGTGGTTCAGATGGCGGAACTCAAGTTGTGTTTTGCCTTTGTTGGCGGGGAGGTTGCTCCTTGTGAAGAACCACATTTACTGGACAGCATTTGATAACACCGTGTCTCTCCTCTCCCCCCATAGGCAGTTAAGGAAGAAGGGCAGGATCCTGATGAAATTGACATAGCTTTAGATGTTACCACCAAGAAGACCCCCAAGAAGTATGATAAAGGTACCTTTTTATACTTACTGCTGCTCAGAGCCAGTCAAGTGGTGAGAGACTCTGGGTGCCTTGGAGTTGACCGAGTGGAAATGCCTCATAGGGTTTTTGAGGGGGGAGGAGCCATGGTGGTGCACTGGTTAAGTGCTTGACTGCTAACCAACAGTCAGCCGACTAAACCCACCAGCAGCTCCACAGCAAACTCCTGCTCCCCTCAAGATGAAAGCCTTGGAAACCCTACGGGGTGTTTCTCCATCCTGTGGGCTTGCTGTGAATCAGCTTGAGGGCACACAGCAAGTCTTTCACAGGCCTGCGGGGTAAGTTTGCACGGCCAGTCTTTGAGTTGTAACTATTGCCTCTCCAGAGCTCTTTTTTGAGAACTTGAAGTATTGCCTGTTAACAATTTTCGTTTTTTTTCTGCCAGGTCCAACAGGAGAAGGACCTTTTTTTATATATACTTCCCCCCCATACCCCCCTTTTAGTGTCTCTTCACCGCCTAACAAGTGAGTGTTGAAAGTGGACAGGAGGAGAAAAGAGAAGCACAGGGTCAAATAAGTGTTCTCATCACTGATGTTGAAACCAGCTGGGGGAGGACACATTGAGACTGCTCCAGCTGGTCTGACCAACCAAAGGCCCCCTGCTTGGCTGCTTCCTGGTTCAGAATACAGGTCTTCAGTCAAGGAGAATGACACCTGCCCAAGACTGCATGTAGCTAGTAGGTGCTGCTGAGTAACTCCTGCTCATAGGACCACTCCATTGGGTTTTCAACACCGGCACAGATTGCCAGGTCTCTCCACACGGAGCCTGTGGGTGACTTGCACAAAAGTACTTTAGTTAGCTAGTGAATACTTTTTTTTCATCGCACTACCAGGGACTATTTCCAGCTTTGCTAGATCTAAAAAAAAAAATGCCCTGTTAAGGGTGTTTGCGCTGGTTTAGTATCTTATCAATGAGTGATTGTGGTGAATACATCAATAAGGTGTTTGTCTGCATTTTAAAAATAAGTACAAGTCAATGACCTGTATTTTTTTTTTTGTTGTTGTTGTTTTAAATTTTTTTGTTATTTTTTGTGCATGTTCCGTCAAATCAGATCTGACTGGTACAGGAGGAAATTGTTCCTCCTCCGGCAGAGCATCTCGTGGATTTGAACTGTGTACCTCTGGGATTGCAGTACAGCTTCTTGCCACTAGGCCACCAGCACGCCCCTGACCTGTAGTTTCTAGTTTATTTAGTGAGCATATAGCCCAGTATAATTTTAGAACATCTTCCTCAGCCCTGAGAAACTCTGTACCCATTAAGCTCCCCTTGTCACCTTTCCTACCTGAAACCAAATGGAATAATGCAATGTAGCCTTTTGTGACTGGCTTCTTCAACTCAGCATAACATTTTAAGACATATCGTTACTTAATTGCTGGGGTTTTTTCCTTAATTACTTTTCATAGCTGATACCCATGCCTCCCCCCCCCCTTTTTTTTTTTTTAAGGCATTGAATTGCCTACAATGCCCAACCTTGACTATCTTTACCAGTTGGTCATGATTCTCAATCTATTTTCAGTGATAAAATCTAACCCACCCCACCGCCATCTAGTACAGTCTGGGTCAGAACACTTAAGTTTCCCAGGCCGTAAATCTGTGAGAGGAGACGACCTCTCATTCTCCCCTGGATTGGCTGTTGAACATGGGCCTTTGAGTTAACCCAGCAGTGT
>NW_006399935.1:4349503-4369762 GCF_000299155.1 Elephantulus edwardii
TGTGTGTAACGTCAAATCAAATCTGACTGGTACAGGAGGAGATTGTTCCTCCTCCAGCAGAGCATCTGGTGGATTTGAACCGTGCACCTCTGGGATTGCAGTACACCTTCTTGCCACTAGGCCACTATTTATTTTTTTTTAAGAGATAAGAACAATAATGCAAAACTTGAGCAGTCTGGAGGGGTTTTGTTTGATTTTTGAAAATGTATAACAAATTCTCAACTATTTCAGAGTGTGGCGTACAAGTAAATAGTAAGTAGAAAGACTTAAGTTTCTCATGGAAGGAAAACTTAATCATACTGAGTTTAAATTTGAATACATGTTTTAAAAAGTTTTTTAGGTTTTAGGCTATATAACTCAATGTAAGATGATGCACAGCTGTCTGTGCTCTGAGCTTTGATTCACATGAATACCAATTGTGAGAAACAACATTTTGTGGTTAGATTTCATACACTCTAAACATCTCTGAATAATTGTGAAAAAGACTTAAAAAAAAGACTTAAAAGTGGAGTTGAAAAATTTTGTGTAGCTATTCACTTAAAAATGAGGTTCAAGACCTGTAGTTTTGTTGTTAAGTGCCGTCGATTCGCAGGTGACTCATAGCGACCCTATGAAGGAGAGTCCTTGATGCTTGGGGTTCAAGACCTAAATAATCAGAATATCCTTGTTTGTAACAGGGATTCTTCTCATCATAAAAAATGTTAATTGAATATGCTAAATACTTTGGTTGAAACTTAGGCCAAATAAAATCCATTTGGAATTACAGTAAGTTATTGTCAATGATAGAGAATTTTTTTTTTTTGATAGAGAATTCTTATATCCTCATTGCCAGTCCCTTTCTTTTCTAGAGAAGGAGATAAGTCTGGGATGGAGTTCTCTCTGTCCCTGATAACTTGCCTCTTGCTAGGATGGTGAACAAAATGTCCCCAGAACTACTAGACTAAGGTGGACCAGGAAGAAAGGCCTGGCCATCCCTTGCCAAAAACCAGCCAAGGAAGACTGGATCATGATGGTCCTCCCTACAACTAATCGTGAGGTGCACACTGAATCAGCATTTAGTTCTGTTGTGCATGAAGTTGCTGTGAGTCTAGGGCAACTTACTGGCAGGAAACAGCCACCATCTAGGCTCGTGGGAAGAGAGGTGGCCCATGGGACACAGTCCCTCCAGGTACACCACGTCTTTTGGGTTGAGCTGCTTGTATGCTTTGGAACTGTGTCAATATTTCGTTATGTGGCTGAAAGGAGATCCTCCTATTTGTAGACTGTTGATTAGGACGTAGTTAGTAACCAAGCCTGGGTTGTTAAGAGCCCTGGTGGCATAGTGAGTTAAGTGTTGAGTTGCTAACGGAGAGGTCTGTGGTTTTAACCTAGAGTTTCGTGTAGGAAGGAGGAGGCAGTCCTATAAAGATTCATAGTCGCAGATGTTTTGTAGCTACTACAGCCGAGTTAGATTGATTATAGGGATTCTTAGTTATAATTGCTTTTCTTGTATCTCTTTGCCAAAATGTAAGGGAGTCACTCACTTTACTGAGGAAAAATGGCTTTGTGACAGGTCTGAACAGGAATCCTCTCCCCAAATTCCTAATTCCTCTAGACAAGAATAGCTGGTAAAAGCGTGGGTGTTTTTGTAGCTGGCATTTCTAGATTGGGTCCATACAGGATGAAAATGTCATTTTCCGGACTCTCTTACACACTTGATCAGCGTTGGCCCACCTTAAGCCAGTCCTGGGGTAGTGGTCTAGCCTGTCCACACTGCATTTCTGTTACTCCTTCTTCGCTTGTACTTTTTGATCTCTTGCTCTCCTTTATTCATCTTGTGTGGGCACTGCAGGCTGCTATGTAGAGGCCCAGAGATGGGGTGCAATTATCAGATGTTTTTAGATGGTGTTTCCAAAGCATCCTCTGTGGTTGGGTTTAATGAGAAGTGGTACAGCCGAGTTTTGAAGAAGCTCCGCTTTGGAGCCAAATCATTTGTCCGTGTCAGGTGCTGATCATAAAATCTGGTATTGCTGGCGGTAGTATTACATAACGACCTTTAAAGATCACAGCAGTGGTCGGGAGGGAGGCGCAGGGCCGGGGTAGTGTTTCGTTCTGTGGTGCATGAGTTTGCTATGAACTTGAAACCAGGGAACTCAAGGCATGCCGTTCGGATTCACCCACTGATCTTAGGGAGACCATTTTCTCCTGTGTGATTTACAACCCTTGGAAAACCCTTGGAGGGTCAGCTATGAGTCAGTTCTAACTCATACCAACTAACAGTTGCTGTTGAGTGGACTCTGCCTCCACAGAGTAGAAATGGGCTCCTTCATACTGTCGGTGGTGGGTGTAGAACTCCTGGACTCTCTCACAGTACTGCTGAGTGAAGTCAGCCTCCAGGCCTTTTGCTTAACCGTACATGTGCTAATCACGTGCCCCACAAAGTGCCTCCTATGTTCTGAAGCACTTTGTGAAGTACTTGGTAATAGCGGGGATGGTAAACTACCCAAAGCTGATTGATTGATTGATTGCTACTAGAAGTTCCTCAGGGTTTTATTATTTTTAATAAAGCTTAGAAAATTTTAGGTCATCTGGTCATTGTAAAACACGGGTAAAATAAAATCACCCCATTGACAGTGGTCGCATCCATGTCCATTTTACAGGGCGTGCAGTGTGCGTGGTGAACTCATTGGATTCACACTGTTGGCACTGGATGAGCTGAGTACATGATCATTTGTGTAAAGAGGTGTCATTCTTAGGATATTGTGTAGCATCATTGGCCAGCACCTGCTAGGTGCCCCCCTCATTCACTGTGACTCCCAAGAATGCCTGTGGCTCACAGTGAGGTCATTGACAGTCTCCATTAGCTCACTTGGAGTAATAGATCGCTAGGCCTCTTCTCTGTTTTGACTTGAACCAGAAGTTCTTTTGTGACACATCCATGTCCCAATTGATGCCGTACAGAGAACACTATGCTTTTCCATCATGGCATATTTGCATCATGATTGACGTATGACATGTGTACATTGATTGTGAAAACCAGAAATTGAATGTAATCTGATTGAGCAATTATCTTGTAATTAGGACAAAAGGCAGAGGAGGAAGGCATGGAAGATAATGGCCTGGAGGACGATTCCAGAGATGAACAGGTGTGTATGCTGTTGACTGTAAAGGTGACAGAGGGTAGCTCTGTACTCTGGCCCTGTGCTCACTGGTGGTTTTTTGTTTTTTGTTTTTGTTTTTGTTTTTTCCCTTATTCCAGGAGGATATGGAAACTGGTTTGGAGAACTTGCAGCACATCGACATGATGGATATTAGTGTGCTAGATGACAGTGAAGTTGACAATGGCAGTGCTGCAGACTTCGGGGAGGATGGCACGGACAGCATCCTGTATTCCCTGTGTGACAGCAAAGACTATGTGACTGCACAACTGAGACAGCTTCCTGCTCAGCTTACCGAGCACACTGTGGGTAACTCGGAGGTGTGGTGACATTGTAGCCAGTGTGGCAGTGTGCTTTTATAAGAGGAAAACACAACGATAAGAGGGTTAGACCACATCCAGTCCAATTGCAGTAGGCACTTAATTGGGCAACAGGACCTTGGTGGTAAACTGGATCCATTTCAGTACTCTACTCCTCTGGTCGGCTCAGATGTACTAGAGAATACATTCTAAGCTTAGCGTTAGCTCTAAATTAAGAGGTTAACATGATTGATAATATTTCCTTTTACTGATTAAGCTTAAACTGTTGAGTATGTACAACAAAACATAAACCATTTGAAATTCTATATATGTACATTTCGGAGTTCATGGGCCGATTATATTCTTGGAATTGTGCAGCTGTTCTTACCTCCTTTTCCATGTTTCTCTCATTAACGTAAGTTCGCTGTTCCCTAATCATCTCACCTAACCTTTAAAGTTGCACTTACCGGTTTGATTCCATATAGGTAGCTCCTTGAAGGTAACTCCTTGAGTTGGCATTTTTTACTAGTTAAACTGATCTCTTGTTTGGTTTAAAGAAAACTAGAGAAGGCATCTTTGTTTTAAGGTATAAAGATTGTCTCAACAATGGTTTTGAGGAAATTTGTCTGTAGACTCTGGTATCAAAACGCTGAGTATTGGTAAGCGGACACTATCCAGTTCTGGATTGATAACTGGACGCGTTGTTTTCTTCCACGCATTCCATTTCTTCCTCTTAGTCCTGGCTCACCTACCTCTCTGTCCTAGTATTGAAATAGTGTTGAAAACATACTTGCATAACCCCATGTGCTTGCTCCTCCCTTGCTCTTTCTGCCATCTTTCCGTGCCAGCTACATTGACGAATCTGGAATCATCAGTGATCACCGAGCAGGGAACATTTTGTTGTCAACCTCATACACAGGTTGAACAAGTGTGTTTTCAGCTGCAGATTTGATTGCAGCTTGGAGATCTAGAACAGTGGCAGAATCATCTCCTGGCCCAGCAGTTTTTGGTTTTATTGTGCTGACGCCCCCAGTTGGCATCATGGACCATGAGGAGGCAAGATGAAAGCACACAGGAAAAATCCTGGGAGTCTTTCTCTAGGGATGTAATAAACAGTGCAAATAAGATGCCTCAGTGGGCTGTTAAAAAAAATTTATGCAAATACTATAGTAGGAAACAAAAGTTGTTCTTAACCTTACTATCCTGTTAATAAGACTTTAGTATACCTGAGAGCAGATACGTAACACAAAACCGTAATAGTAATGGGAAAAGATAACCTGCTGGCTCAGCAGCTGAGTGACTGACTAACTGCTGGAAAGGTTGGCAGTTTGAACCCACCAGTGACTCTGTGCGGAAAAGTCCTGGCCTTCTCTGCCAGGTAGACGCAGTATTCTCTGATATGTTAACCTTCGGAACAAAGGGGCCTTGTAGGAATGAACCTCGGTCAAAAATCAGGTCCTGAGCTGTCAGTGTTTCACATATTCCCACCCCCGACCAAAGGTTGACACCAAGCACCTGACTTCACCCCCTCTTAGGGTGACAGGTACTCCTTTGTGAGAGCTGTTTGCAGAACGTCTCCAGGCTTGCCACATTTCATTCATTGACTGAAACATCTAGGCTGTAGGTTCAAATTTGCTAGGTGCTTCAAGATCCCCCTCCCTTTTTTTTTTAATGTGTGTGTGTGTGTGTGTGTGTGTGTGTGTGTGTACTGTCAAATCAGATCTGACAGGTGCAGGAAGAGATTACCCCTCCTTCTCCAGCAGAGCATCTGGTGGATTTAAACCACGTACTTCTGGGATTGCAGTGAAGATCCTTTTTTTTTTTATTAAAGATTTTTTTTAATGCAACATATATATTTTTTCACAGCATATTCTTTCCATTTAATTTTTTCCCTATTCATTCATTGTTGTACATTTTTCTCCATGCTCACCCCTCCCCCCAATTCGCTTTTCTTTTTGAAAAGGGAAAAAAATTCTTTGCATTGTTACTACAATCCCTCTCTAAGACCACCGTGTACTTTTTCTGTAATTTTGTCATGAAAACACCTAATTCTGTATTCCTTTTATCTGTTTCAACGTAGTAAACATTACTTATCCCCTCTTAGGATCCTCTTAACCCTGATGTCAGTTCTGTTTTACAACAGTGGCACTGTACAGTATTTGTCCTTTTGTAACTGAGATAGTTCCCTCAGCATAATGTCCTCCAAGGTCACCCATTTTGTATAGTATTTCATGAGTTCTTATTTTTCAATGCAGCATAGTATACCATTGTGGGAGTATACCACAGCTGCTCTATCTATTCGTTTGTTGATGGACACTTGGGTTATTTCCAAGTCCTTGCTATTGTGAACAAAGCAGCAATAAAAATGGCTGTGCATATATCTGCTTTTGTGGCAGTTATGGTCTATTTGGTGTATATTCCCAGTACTGGAATTGCTGGGTCAAATGGTATCTCTGTGTGCAACTTTTTGAGAAAACGCCACACCACCTTCCACAGTGGTTGCACCATTTTACACTCCGACCAACAGTGAATAAGGATTCCAGTTTCTCCACAACCTCTCCAGCATTTGTTGTTTTCTGCTCTGTTGAATTTTGCTGCTATTACTGGGGTGAGATGATAGCTCATAGTTGTTTTGATTTGCATCTCTCTTTAGAGCTAGGAGTTTTGAACATTTCTTCGTGTGCTTGTTTGCCATCTGAATGTCGTCTTTGGTGAAGTGTATCTTCATATCCAGTGCCCATTTTTCAATTTAGTTGTTTACTTTTATTCAAGATCTTTTTTGACTCATGACATAGGCTGTGCCTATTGGAGCAGGTGGGTTCAAACCTCCGACCTTTTGGTTAGCAGCCAAGCTTTTTATTATTACACTAATAGGGCCTTTTGGTTCAAACCTAGGAAAGGTACTAAGGGCAAACAAGGTTCTCTTTGTATTTCACATAAAAGGGCTTCACATTCAATAATTTTCAGACCATAGTACTTTAAGGATGTGTTGGAAAAATGCTGATAAATAGAAGTGACCTAGAAGGAAGTGCCAGGTTACCATAAACCCAACTATTAAGTCAACTTGCACTCAGGGCCTTCTAGTACAGAATGGAACCTTCACTTAGGGCTCCCAGAGCTGTCATCTTTATGCCTCCTGCCTCGTCTGTATCATGTGGGGCATCTAGGAGATTCCATTCACCACCTGTTTTCTTACCAGCTTGTCACTTTAACCGGTGTACCACTCACTAGGTCTTCTCTGCCTGGTTAGTGCTCTTTTAAAAAGTATTGCAAACAAGGCAAGGTGGAGGGGTTACAGAGTCTGTCGTGGATTTCCTCTGGGTCAGATGGGCCCCTGATAGAAACATTTAGAAAGTGGATTTGTTTATTGACTCAGATTTGTAGACATTGCAGCAGAGTCTGGGTGGTGGGCGAGAAGTCAGATGACAGAATAACCCAGCTGTAATGCCCAGCTTGGTAATAGCACGTGCTGGGAGGGGAGTAGACCCACAAGGCTGCCGGAAGAAGAGCAGAGTGTTGGCTTTGACGTTATTGTGTGTAGTCTCCATGAAGTTATCTTCCATCTTACTTGCAGGTGGATGGAGAAGGCTTCGGGGACACATTGGATACTTCATCGCTAGACTTCAAAGTAACTTCGGTGAGTCTCCTACCTGATTCTGTGCTGTGAGGAGGTGTGTGTGTGTGTGTGTGTGTGTGTGGTATCGGGTCCTGGTGGTGCCCTAGAAAACCCTTTGAGACAGATCTATTCTGCGACACTTAACAACAGCTGAATCAAATGTTAAGAGTAACAGATAAGCAAGAAAAATCTCAGTGTGCAGTGAACGAGATAGGCATATCTAGAAAGCAAAGTGGTTCAAGAGCGGGCACTGTACTGGCCATGTAGGGTCCTTTGGACTGGTATGAAGCTCAGGAGTCACCCCAATGAGGTGGGAAAGGAGAATTGGGGAACTATGTGCTCTGGCCCAAAGACAGCAATGGGTTCACTGCCAGCTGCAGAGGTTAATGAAGTGTGGGGTGTGGTGACAAACTGGGAGACTCAGAGCATTACTGCTGTCTGTCTCCTTGGGCCAGAGAGAAACTAGCAGATTGAATCTGTCTTTAACAAATTAGGGTTGAAGGCTTTTTGAGTCGGCGTGGTGTTTTTGAAGGGGATGTTTATTTACTCCAGGTCTTTGAGACAGTTCAGTCATGTCATTGAAGCGGGACCCTTAAAATTTTTAAATTTGGGGGAGGAGATCAAGAATGACAACCAGAATGGGAACTCTGCAATGAGAGGGTTGGGAGAGGTGTGGTGGGGAGCTTGGTGGGACTGTGGAGACCCTCATGTAGGGAGCAGGCCATCAGCTGCTGGCTTTGCATAATTCAAAGCTGCTTGCCGTTTAGAATCCAGAGGCAAATAATTGCTCTGCAGCTCACACTCTAGTCTTGTTGCTTCACGGAGAGATTAACTTTATAGCAGGACTTGAAATTGTAGCTTTTTCTGTTCTGGATTTCCTGCGATGAACCACTTTGAAGCCCTGATTTTTTTAACTCTTAACTAGTGACATTGTTAGCTCTGAAAGGGAGACCCTGATTGTGCAGTGCTTAACCATTCAGTAGCTAATGGAGACCAGCGGTTCACAACCTCTAGCTTCCATAAGGTTGACAGTGGGTGTTTGCTGGGGAAATTGACCTATGGTTTAAAAGTACTGTGTAAACTCTTTTTTTTTTCTTCTTTTTCTTCTTCTAAATAGGATATTGAAGAACCTCTGTTGGAGCCAGGTACTAATGAGAAACACGTTAGTTATGGTTTGCAAGCTTTCATGCTACTGTTCTTTTGTAAGCTGTCTATATTTAAAGCAGTACAGGATCTTGTAAGTTGTTTTATTGGTGGACAATCCAGATCGGACAAGGATCAGAGATTGGAAACCCATTCATATCACCAGATCTGTGGAATGCTGTTAGGCTATCTTGAGGTCAGACCTATTTGGTGAGATGGAGGGATGGACTTTTTCCCATCTCTAACCACACAGTATGACCTTAAGTCATTTCCCCCATGATGCTTCCATGTGTTGCTACACATGAAACAGATCTTGTGATATTTGTGGCAGCCATTGTGGTTAGTGCAGTCAGGGCAGGCTGATAGCAGTGAGTGGAGCAGGGCACTTCTAACCCTTGAAGTGACTGGATTCTAGAAGACGAAACCATTTCTTCAGAAAAATTTCCAACATTTTATTCCCCTTCTGGACTTCGTGTCTCTCCCACCATCGGACGAGTTTCTGTTTTCATGTTGGACGGTTCTGTTAAAAGAATTTCAAAGCTCTGTGGAGATTGAGCTGTTCCGTGAATGGTTATTGGTTCGGTTCAGCACCTTGGACTTTGGAAACTCAGTTGGAAGACCCAGACTTGAACAAGCACGTGAAGAAGACTCCTGCAACAGCCCAGTGGTTATAAGTGTTTAAATCTTTGGGGGTCCTGTTTCTTCCTTGTAGCATAGAGGCTTGATGCAGTAGTCAGTTGGCGTGCAGGTAACTATGTGTAACTTTGGGTTTTCCAATCTCTGTGTAGCTAGCCATTCTCCTCATGTTAGTGTGGCAGCCGTGCCAGATCCGCATTTGTGATTGCTTTATTTCCCTGGTAATTAAACCTTGTGCCATTCTATTCCTGTTAAATCCGTAGAAAATGAGAAAATACTCGACATTTTGGGGGAAACTTGTAAATCTGAGCCAGTAAAAGAAGAAGGTTCCGAGCTGGAGCAGCCATTGGCACAGGATACAAGTAGCGTGGGGCCAGACAGCAAGCTTGCGGAGGAAGAGGACCTTTTTGACAGCGCCCACGCGGACGAGGAGCAGGAGGAGGGCGATTTAGATTTGGCCAGCGAGTCAACACACGCTCAGTGGAGCAAGGCAGACACCCTGTTAGCAGTAGTGAAAAGGGAGCCCGCGGAGCCGACAGGCGATGGCGAGAGCGCGGACTCTGAGCCCGCGGGGCTAGAGAAGCCAGTTGAGCAGAGTAGTAAAGGCCCAGAAGACGCGGACGCCTCCAGCGAGGAGGTGACCACGGAGGCGCCCCAGGAAGCCTCAAGCCCTGAGCCCAGAGATAGCAAAGAAGACGTGAAGAAGTTTGATTTTGAAGCTTGTAATGAAGTCCCTCCAGCTCCTAAAGAGTCCTCAGCCAGTGAGGGCGCTGATCAGAAAATGAGGTTTGTTTTTTCTCAGTTTTAGACCAGATGCTATCTTCTTTTCATTGGTCACTTAATGACACACATAAGCTGTTTGTTTTCTGCAATTGGCCATCGAGACTGATGCAGTCCTAGTTAATAACTTCTAAAGAGTGCTTTATTTCTCTTTATCTTTTAGTGGGTGATTGACCCCTTTCTTTCTCTCAACCTAACATGGTTGTGTTCTTAAATTGTTAATTATCTTCAGCTAAATTGAATTGACTTTTAAGAATGTCATTGCATTTTGGGGGAGGGAATTAGAATTCCAGTATAAGTTTGCACTGATGTAAAAATTTTGTTTCAGACTAATTTCCTGGTAGGTATTCAGTTTTAGCACATACACTTTAAATTTAGTTCCCATTCATTCTTTCCCTGTGTAACACAAACTTTTGTCTCTAGCTCTCTAAAGGAAGAAAAAGACGTAAAGCCTGTCATTAAAGATGAAAAAGGTAATGGATTTACTTTGTGGAGGAGAGCTTTCTGGGGCTTCCTTATTTTTGAGAGGGAGGTGCCTGCCACTGCCCACATTAAAGGTCCAGTGATTTGTTTTAATCTTAGAGAGGTTCTAGTACCACATTTCTCTGACAGTTTTTTGTACTTGGGTAGGAAGAGGATTGACCATCCAATAGTGAAAGAACAGGTCTTTGAAAACCCTATGATCACTGGAGAAACACCAGTAGCTGCTGGAGGGAGAACCTAGATTAGAAGTCACAGAAAATGACACATTGTCTGTACCAGGTCACTGAGTATAGCAGAGGTGATGAGGATGGCATGGGATAGGGCAGGGTACAGATCCATGGTTGATAGGGATGTTGTAAGTCCTAGCTGACTCTGAGGCCCCCAGCAACAATACAGGCCTCAGTCATGCAGTGCTGTTGGGACACTTCGTCTCCAGTGTAAGGTCTGTGCACACCGAACAGGACAAAACTTTTCTTGCTCAGTAATGAGAACTCTAAAATTCTTGTTAGAAAGAGGTTTTGCTTTGTTGTCAGTCAAGAAAAATACTGCAGTGTTAACACTGAGATGGACATGATTATTCTATGAGTAACGAAATGGTGAAATACATTGCTGCATAAGTAAATGTCTGAAGTGGTAAGCGTCTTAAGTTGAGGGTGGTTGGGATTCGCAGGGCGCTTCCCGTGAATGGCATGTTCCTGCTGTGCACTGAGGCGGGGGTCTTCTCCCTCTTGACCAGGTCGCGTTAGTAGCAGCTCTGGGAGGAACCTGTGGGTTAGTGGACTGTCTTCAAGCACCCGTGCCACCGACCTGAAGAACCTCTTCAGCAAATACGGAAAGGTATGCACTCGCTGTCTGCCGTCTCTGTTCATGCTCTGGGCGTGCTGTGTTCCTTTATAACACAAAACGGGCTCTGGTGGCACTGGAAGTCAGCTGTGTGACTCCAGGAGGAGAAGTGCCGCAGTCTGCTTTTGTAAACGTTTGTAGCCTTGGACACCCTGTCAGGTAGTTCTGTTCTGTCCCAGGGGTCTCTGGGTTGAACTCAGCTCGATGTCAGTGGCTTTGGGGTTCTTAAAGAATTGTGACTAGGCCTCTTCTAGTCTGTCCTATTGTTAGTTTAATAACATCTTTTAAAACTCTCTAAACAAGATCACATTCACAGAGCCTGGGCCTTTAGCTTCGGCATATCTTTTTTGAGAACCCCATTGTTGATTTGGACTTAATTTAGAAACGTATTTTCTGCACTAGTTCATTTTATTGGGGCTCCCCTCCTTTATTAAAAAGATAGCCCAGGAGAGTCACTGCAGTTTTGTGTAGTGCACTTTAGTTTAATGAGTTTGTTAGAACAGGCATTTGAAAAAGCAAGTGCGTAGTTTACTGTTTTCTAGCATTCTAAGAATGTTGCTTGATAAATAGAACGTGCTGGTGGTTTGAGAATAAATCACTGTCACACTGCTCTTGGAAGAAGCAAAACAAACCATAGTTGAGGAGGAACTTGACAGATGTTTTAGTGACTCCATCACCCTGGAATTAGGTCATGGCGTAGTCTTACTGTAAGTCTTTGATGCCTCCTGGTCTCCTGGGTGAAGTGGCCCCCAAGGGATGTGAGCTTGGTGTCCCCCCAGGTCAGGTTGACACGTGGCTTCTAGGCAAGGTGCCAGAGCTGTCTGCTGCTGTGTGCCACTCTCCGGGCGGGGCTTCTGTCTCAGTGTTGTTATGTCACTCTGTCAGATGTTCGTATTTCAGTGATTTAAGCAGGTAGTCAGAAAAAAGCAGCCGTCACACTGAATTCTTAGCGCAAGTCTTTAAGAAGGGCTTTGAAACCCATTACAGCATCTCACTCCTCTTAAAAGCTTCCAGTCCGAAGGGGTAATCTGCCTTCTAGAAGTTAGAAATAGCATATCCTGCAGGCCCTCGTGTGCATGCTGAGGAAGATGGTGCCATGAGGGGGGTTTAGAGCTTGGGGACAGGCTCAGTGAGCCTCGATGGGATGGGACATTTCAGCTGAGACCTGAGTGATTCTAGAGCACGCCCTGCCATCAGAGCTCTGCTGTGGACACTGGGGACAGGACAGGAGAGGGCCTGGCAGACGAGCCACAGGTACACACACTCAGATAATTTAAACTTGAGCCTTTCCCAGATACTGCCTGTGTAAATGTGAGTAATACCCTGAGAGAAGTCAGGGTTCCTCTCCAGCCCAGCTCCTGACCTGTGGAGAGGGAAGGACAGGAAGCATTGTGTCTGTCAGGGCTGACCTGCGCTGGGCACAGTGCGCACAGGGGACGCCTCGAAGGCCACGTACTGCCCCATCCACTCAGTGCTCGAGAACAAGAAGTGGATAGGCCCTGCCTGGCCTCTGAGACCCATAGAGGGAAACGTGGCTTGTTTGAGTAGACTGAGCCAGAGGTGGACCAGAAAAACGAGAAGGCCGGGCTCCTAGGTCTGGGACTCTGTCCAGTTCCTAGCACTGCTAGTCCTGAAGGCACAATTGTGTTTTGTGCTGTTGTGACTCTGGGGCTTTAAGCCCACCTTCTGACTCTTCTCTTGATTTCCACTTGTTGTTTGGAATCTTTTTCTTTCTCGACCTGTTTTTAAATTTTCTTTGTGATTTTATTTGGTCTCCTTTGTTTGCTGTTTGGTTTTTTGAAAGAAATTTTAGTACATGTATTAACTGGTCTCTCTCTAAGTGAAATTCCAACAGCTCGTACAGGATTTAGGCAGCAAGCTTCCACTTCTCCCATCCTAGCCTCTGGGTCATTGTTCTTACTCCTGTCACGTCTGTGTCACGAACCACACATGTAAAGTCCTGGTCTCTGCCCCCGTGTTTCTTGTTCTCAGTGCTGTTCACCCTTTGTGTAGCAGAGTTGGATGTCCATTTGGTGTCATTTTCCACATTCTGCAGGGACCTGGCAAAGGCTTCTTGTAGGGTAGGGATTCTGTTGCTGAGCTCCTGTGGCCTTTTCCTCTCTGGGGACATCTGTTTTGTCTTTTGGGAGGCGGTTTGCATTGGGTGTAGAATGTTGTGCTGACTTTTTTCTCTTGAGTCAGGAGATGTGTCCGTGTCTTCTGGATGAGAATCCCCAGTCTTTTGTTGTGTAGGATCTCTGCTCAATTCCATGCAGTCTAGTTTTCATCTCTGGCAATTTGATTTGGGATTTCAGGATTTTCTTGGTGTTCCTGGGCACACTCAGTCATCCTTCATCTTGGTCACATAAGTCCTCGGGATCAGAATCCACTAAAATAGCTCAAGTGATGCCTTGTTGTTTTCTAGCACCGTTGCTGGGTCTTTTTCTGTTGAATATTTTCCCTGCATCTTGGGCCTAGTGTTCTTGTCTCTCTGTATGATGAGTGAGTTGTATTGTGGATTTCACCTTCCTGGGTGTTGGTTTGGGGGGACCACAGGTAGATCACTTGGATAGAGTCTGCATTGTGATGCCTTGTTGCATTGTGATGCCTTGTTGTCAAGACCGGAGCAGCTGTTACCTCAAGGCCAGTCTGCCCACCTGTCCCGCCCAAGAGGACAGAGAGAGCTCAGGTGGCCTGGGGGTAAGGAGTCACTGTCGTCACAAAGGCGGTTTGAATGCTGGCTTCGGCAGCACATATAAAATTGGAACGATACAGAGAAGATTAGCATGGCCCCTGAGCAAGGAGGACATGCAAATTCCTGAAGCCTTCCATATTTTTTGCAACAAGTGAATATGATTGTGAGACATTTCTTGCTGAGTCTATTGTTTCTAAGTAAGAGAAAATTATGTAACCTTGTAATGCAGACATAAATTGTTCGTTATACAGATATTTTAACCTGGGAGTTTATTGTGTTAGAAGACAGTAAATTTGATTTTATTTGGAAAGAAAAACAACAAACAAAGGCGGTTTCAGTTCACCAGCTGCTCTTAGCTGAAAGATGGGAAGTTTCCAACCGTGTGGCTTCCAGCCTCTGAAAACTCTCTGAAGGTTCCACTTTGAATTAGTTCTGTCTCAGTGGCAGTGAGTTGGAGAGGGTTTTGGGTTTTCTACTGAAGCCACAAAGGAAACTTGACTATGGATGCTGTGGGGATTACAGCTTGTTCACTCTGGCTGGTGGTGCCCTGAGTGCTTCCAGGGGTATTACCTCTGCTCCTCACAGGTGGAGGAAGGTTTGCTCACATGTGGGCTGGTCTGCTGGTCAGTGCTCCACTGCCATTAGGGGCCCCCTCTGCTGATTCAGGGGTGCTCTGTGTGCAGCCCTCTCTAGTGCTCTGATCTGTGATTGCCCGCCTGTCTCCTCAGACAGCTCTGGATCCTCGTCACTTCAGTCCTGTCTCTTGCCCCGGGGTCTGGAGACCAGGCTCTAAAGTGAAGTCACTGTCCTGATGTCTGAAAATTGGTTACCTTGGCTGGCATCTCCTGTGAGCCTGCACAGAGCCCCGTGGGCCAGGCTGAGTTAGTGTCGAGGTCCCCTTGGCTACGCCGGCTAAGGAGGCTTTGGAGGAGGTGTTCAGAATGGGAGGGATGATTCCCCCCTTTAATTGGTGCAGTAATGTAACAAACCGTTTGTCAGTTGAACAGTTTGTACATGAATGATTCAGTGACATTGATCGCACCCATCATGCTTTGCATCTGCCCTCAGTGTCCCTCTCAGATCATCTTTCCACTGCCCACAGAGGCATTCCTAGGACGGGAATGGTTTGGCTAATGAGCAGTGGCGTTTAATTGTTTGGTGTGGTTTGCACTACAAGGGATAATCTTAGAAGTGTTGTAATCAACTAAAGTTAATTAGAAACAAATTAATAACTCAGAATGAAGCACTAACAGTTTGTAGAGAAGTTAAACGCAGTACGTGGGGGTGCTTCTCTTTCTTAGTTAGCACTGTTAGCGTTATTTGTCTAAGAAAACAACAATGTTCTTGTTTGCAAAGGTTGTTGGGGCCAAAGTGGTCACCAATGCCCGTAGCCCTGGGGCGCGGTGCTACGGCTTTGTCACCATGTCGACTGCGGATGAGGCTACCAAGTGCATTGGCCATCTTCACCGGACAGAGCTGCATGGAAGGATGATCTCCGTGGAGAAGGTGAGGTGCCACTTGCATCGGTGATATTTGCAAGTGTACAAATCGCTTCACCCTCATTCCTTGCTGCTTACATGTTTTGGTTTGGTTCTTAAGGCTAAAAACGAACCTGCTGGGAAAAAACTGTCCGAGAGGAAAGAGGGTGATGTGAAGAAGGAGAAGACATCTAGTGCCGACAAGCATCATGCGGTGGAGGTCAAAGTGGAAAAGTAACGTGACTTTCAAACCCTTTCTCTTGGGGTACCTGGGAGGGGGAGGGTAAGTGACCAGCTGTCACTTACACCTGAGCTCCATTCCTTCCTATACACGCCCAGCCTCTTCACGGGCTTATTAAGTTATCGAGATTTTCCCATCTTTCTGTGTTTGGCTTTGTATGTGCATTTAGTGAAGGGAAGGGGCCCTGGTTGGTATTTTGAGCCCACCTTGTGACTCCAGGGTAGAAACTTCTTTCTGTTCTGTGAGGATGCAAACATTGTCGTGTGAGTGGCTGTGCGTTGAAGTCAATTCAGCGACAACCCAAAACTAGTCAGAGGAGATTTAGGGAATCCAGAAGACACGTTTTTGTCCTGATCTAACTAGTTGTTTAAGAGAAAGACATAGAAAATGAAAGAATTGTAATTGTAGCTGGTTCTTAAACAGCCACTGGGCCCCACAAGGCTTCTCAGACCTCAGACTCCCTTCCTGACCCACACTAACTGGTGTGTGTGCTTGGCCGGGGAATGCAGCCTGACCTGGTCTGGTGTCCAAGTGAATGGCCTCCAGCTGGTTGCGCATATGTGTACATGTGTCCATCCAATGCCAAGAGTGACTGTTGGCCTCAAGAATTTCATGTCGTCATCCCCAGTGATTATCTGGGGGTTCAGTGAACCCAGGGTGCCTCGCTCAGTAGTTGGAGCACCACAGGTCTGTGGTTGTGTTTTTATTGACAGAGAGCTTCCTGTCGTTAATCAGCAACTGGGACTTGGCCTTTGAACATCACATTGCTTGCATACACTGGCAAAATGGGAGGTTTAATTTAGTGGAGGGAGAGTTGGGGATGAGCCTCTTAAAAGAGGGAACTTTGGTGGTATGGTCTGTAGGGAGTTGGCAGTGCTTTGAATCCACCAGCAGCTCTGCTGGGCGAAGCTTGGCTGTTTCCACCTGTGCCACTTCCAGTCTCAGAAAACCCTCTGCAGGGGCAGCTGTGAGGTGGGTCCAGCTCAACTGCAGTGAAGGGGTTAGAGTTTGAAGAAAAATTAGACACTCTTTAGAGTGTCAGTCTCGCAGTGATTCCATTTTTGTCTGTTTTATGCAAGAAAATTGTAGTTCAGTAGGTTGACCTGACAGCCTCGTCAGAACTCACAAGTAGAACTAGTTTTCGAGGGGGTCACTGCCACTCTTCATCTGGGCCAAATTGGACACAACATTCTTGTGAGTAATGGGTGTCAGACTAGCTTTCATGGCCTTTAGAGGAAGACCAGTAATTTTATTGGCAACTTTTCCAGAGAAACACCTCCTGTCAGCATTACTGATGATCGGTCTTGGGAGGAAATGGGCAGCAACTAGGGACAGCTTGGTGTTTCCAGTGTGTTGGAAGTGCATTTTATGCTTCTATTTTCTGGTCACACATTGAGACATATTTGTAGAGATGGGAAGATGGTAATGGCAGGCTGATTCTGGACAGTCCAAAGTGACCGTTTAGTACTAGCCATCGCACAGTCTTGGGAAGTGAGGCGGAAACCAGCTCAGACACCTGCCTTGCCCCAGTCAGCTCTGTCAGGAAGTGGCTAAAGGCATAGGGCTTATTAAAACAGGGCTCTTGGCCCTTAACCGCAACTCAAGTTAAAACCAATGACTTTCAGGTTGCTTTCCTAGGACTTTACAACTCGTCACAACTCTGCAGAGTATGTAAGTATAGGGTTTTTTAGACTGTGACCTCTTTGAAGCAGATCCACCAGCCTGTCTTCAGAGGCCTCTAACCTTTTGCCTAATACAGCTTAGTCATGTGTCCAGCTTTGTGACTTGAGTTATATTTACCACATAGGGCAGCCGTCATCAGGGTTTATTTATTTATTTTGAATAAAAGCCCTTTGGACCTTAGCAAACCACTTAGAGTTGTCAGTTCTCATGTACCCTGTTGTATAATGTGCATTTTAAAAAATGACATGAATATTATTTAAAACATGCAAAGACTCCCCGTTAAAAACCCCCTCTGTGTTTTGGTAGTTGATGATGGAGAAGAGCTGGGAGGTCCCCTAGACCTGGCCATCTCTGACAAATGTTGATGGGGCAGGACCCGTAGGGCCCAACTCTCCTAATGCATGGCCAGCATTTAATGCCTGTGGAGTTTAATAGCCTGAGACAAACGTCTTAGGGGGATGTGGGAGATGGGTTTGAATAGCTGAAGTGATTTATTTCAGCTCTTAAAATTAAATTGCCTTGCCTTGAAATGTTGCTAATAAATTCCATAGTCCCGGGCACATAACAAGCTACTTTACCCCCCCAGACGTGTGCAGAAATTACTGGACGAGGTATGTTGGTTTTCTGGGGCGAAGGCTTATTGCTCATTAATTCCATGGGAATTTCACATCCTCTATTGCTCCCTCACTCTATATATTAGACTCTCAATTCAGAAAACTATTTCTTAAATATAATGTAATTTTTTTTTAAAGAGGTAATCCATGCCTAGCAGGGTTGAAAATCTGCTTCTGGTTTTAAATTTTGCCCTTGTGTAGTCAGTTCTAGCAGCTTGCATGTGTGTCTTGTGCACATCTTGCATTTGTGGACAGCCGCCCCACAGGCCTCCGGCCTCGGCCAGTATGTGTCTAGATAGACGTGATAGTGCAAGCGGAGACTCTACCCACACGTAAAGTGTCCTTGGTTTCCAGACCATCTCCCACCTGGCCACAGCCAGGTGTGCTTCCATCTGTGTGAATGATGTGCGTAGGAATCCAAGTGCAGCAGAATTTCAGCTATTTGAATTTGTTGACCATATTTTCAAACAGAACTGCCATTAAGAAGGAAGAGAAGACTGAGAGAAAGGAGGAAAAGAAGCCAGAAGACATTAAAAAAGAAGAAAAAGACCAAGATGAGCCCAAACCGGGAACTCCCAGTCGGTCCAGAGTCACAAAATCAGGTGATTGGGGTGACAGATGTCTGTGGGAGGGGCAGCTAGGGCTCCAGAGGAGGTGTGGCGCAGCCTCGTGGGGTGACCTTGCTCTTGGCGGGTGCTCCCGAGAGGTCCAGCTGGGGTGGGGGGCTGGAGACTGCACAGCAGGAGCTCTGACCTGCCTTTTTTCCCTTCCCTCTTTTATCTAAACTTCTGATTGTGTCTCGTGTAAAACTTAGGGAGCACACTTGTTTTCCATGTAGCACTCTGCACGTTCTGTTTGGTGGCGTGGATTACAGTCCCCTCCCGGTAGCTGACCTCTTCCCGCTGTTTCTAGTTTCTCTTCATTCCTGTCCCTTCTGCCTTCTGAGCTTTATTCCTGGAAAAAGGCTGCTCTTTTGATTTCACACACTTGGTTGGGAGGAGTACCCTCCTGGGGTTACTGCCACCATATAGGTTTGTCTATTGTGTTTCTCAAAGTTTTCATGCTGATTTTAGAAGTCCCAGCAGGGCCTTGGTTAAGATTTTGCGTTTTGTTGCTCTTCACTGTGCCCGTGTGCCCTACTGCCCCTCCATCCCGTTCTGTATGTTTATTGTTGAGCTTGGGAGCTGGATTCTTGCTCTTCCTGTCTTTAGCTGAGTGTAGTGGGCAGTCAGCATGAGGCGGCTGCCCTGGCTCCTTGTAACCGTCT
Source organism: Elephantulus edwardii (assembly GCF_000299155.1). Lineage (NCBI taxonomy): Eukaryota > Metazoa > Chordata > Mammalia > Macroscelidea > Macroscelididae > Elephantulus > Elephantulus edwardii. The sequence continues at coordinate 4,368,419 of NW_006399935.1, forward strand.
GTTGCCAGCTGATGCTTCAAGGCTCTTGGCAGGTTTTCTTTGACTTTGATAGAACCGTGTAAAGCAAAAAAGGTAGGGGACATCTACAACCTTAGAGCATCTTTACTCACCGACGTGATTGTAATTGGGAGCATACCATTTAATTTAGATGGTCGTTTTCTTCAGTTTATTGTGCTCTGCATCTTAGAATTTGGATGAGATTCCACAGAACATTTTGTACCAAAAAAATTAAACCAATCCCTACAGAACACAAAAAACAAAACAAAAAACCAACCATCTGGAGCACTGAAATTTGGTACAGCACATTGAACGTTAGATCTTAAGTGTTCAGGGTAATTTAGCAGCAATCTCCTGAGGAATGGTCTTTTACAACACGTCCAAGTATTGTAAATCTCCCTAAATAAGTTCTTGTTGCAGTGGATAGATCCTGGTGGTGTGCTGGCGGGAGCGCGGGCCAGTGGGAAGCCCCCCCTTCTGTGCCGGGTGAGGGATGCTCCCACTCACCCCCACGCTGTGCACATGGGCCCCGACTCTGCAAGATTTTGCACATGTGTGGGAGGAATCAAAATCTTCTTATCCTTGAGCTACTAGAATTCCATGTGAAGGGCAAGGAATTGCGGGTGGACGTGTGCATGAGTGAATGGCATCTTTTCTTGTAAGACTTGAGGAAATCACAGGTTTTTTGCCACTGCGGAGACTGGTCCAGCTGCCTCATACCTCGTGTCAGTGGATCTCTGTGCACACTGCAGGCCAGGCAACTGAGATACAAGCAGAGGTCCCAGAGGGCAACACCAGTTGTCTGGCATGTCCCACGGGTCCCACACACAATTCTTGACCAGGTGCAGTGACAGTTGGGATCTTGGCATGTTTGATGGGTGTTTGTGTTTCTCCTAAAGGAAGCAGAGGAATGGAGCGGACAGTTGTGATGGACCAGTCAAAAGGCGAGCCCGTCATCAGTGTGAAAACTACAAGCAGGTCAAAAGAGAGAGTGAGTATTCATCTAACCGTCTCTTGACCAACCTCCTCTGGTGAGGGTTGTAGAGCTGTTTTGAAGATCCTTTAGTCTTAGAAGAGGGCATATGTGGTGGCCCTTTAGGTTTTATAAGCACAAGTGTTCACCTCTCAGGCTACGCTCCACTGAGGCCCTGCCCTTTTGCTCACTTCTTTGTTGAGTGGTTGCAAATTCTTCAGCAAGTGATGCCACCTGGAAAGAGAATAGATTCACACAGTGCAACTCTCCTGGAGGAGAAGGGGCAAGGCCCAGGCTTTTAAGCTGCGAGGGCAGTGGATGGTGGATCAAATTTCTCTGTTGTTGTTGTTGTTATGTGCCGTCGAGTCGCCTGC
>NW_006399935.1:4370182-4395562 GCF_000299155.1 Elephantulus edwardii
GTACCTTGGTCTCCAGAGAGACACCATTGCTCTTCAGTACTTTGGAGAGGTCCGTAACAGCAGACTTTCCCATGGCAATGCGCCTTTTAATTTCCTGGCTGCTGGTGCTAAGACTGTTGACCTAGTCTATCTCTGGGTGGTGCAGTGTGGATGTGCTCAGATGCTAATGTGGAAGAGTGGAGATGAACATTGGTTTAGAGTTACCTGGGAAGAGTGCCCTGCAGCTCCCCTTCCAAAAGGCTGGCCATGGAAGACCTGGCTAGAGCTGGACTCGGCACCATCCGTGGACTTGCCTGCTCTCTCCATTGGGGTTGGATGTTGTTTTGTTTTGGGGGTGAGTTAGGTGGTGGTGGGTTTTTTTCCCCTTGTATATTGGGCAACAGTTTATACCACAGTTTAGATTCCCACTGAGCCGTTTCCACACTGGTTATTCAGTGACATTGGATACATTCTTCGGTGTGTGAAGACTCTCCGCTGGTTCTGTTTCCTGACATCGAGTTTTCTAACTCTTCATCACCTGCTCTCTGATCTCCTGTAGAAACAGGTTTTTTGTAACTTGGTACTGTCCTTTGTGTGATCCTCTTTATTTCGTGACGTCAGGCTGGTTTTGGTTCAAGACTTAAAGAACACCTTCTTTAGTCTTTGCTGATGTGTGGATTCTCTAACTTCTGAGGCTCGAACTCTGGTTTTCTTGTCAGGACCCGTGTGTTTTAGCCCTGGTTGTCCTGGCCACTTCAGCCAATTCTCAGGGTCTCTGCCTTCTCTCCTGTTAAAAGCTGATGGGCATTCATGGATGCCCACTCCTGGCACCCCAACATGTTTGTAGAACTGCTTTCTCGACGTGTTCTAGGTGGTGTCTGTACAGCAGCAGGTGACCAACTTTGTCTGCTGAGGCAATCTCCTGGGTTAGCAGTTGAGCTTGTTGGCCATTTGTACCCCTCCAAGGACTAACCATCTGCGTAACTGCTGGGTGGGTTCAGACCCCCCCCATCCCTTCAGATAGCAGCCACCTGCTCATTGCTGTGCCGGCAGGGCTCTGGGGCACATCAAAAGATCATTGCACAGGAAAGGGTCTTTGATTTGGACTGTTACTGTGCCCTGTGCTAGCTGCACGTGACTAGTGTGGCTCCCTTGCCTGGCTGTCCACACAGCTGTTTGCCAGCTTCATCCCTGGGCCGTTTTGGTACCATGATGGGCCCTGTGTGACTCTGAGAAGCCATATCTTCCTTAGAAAGTCCACTTGCCTCTTCACACCGTTATGGCACTTTGTTCACATGCCTGACCTGCATTTGAGGGGAGACAGGTTAGACGAGAGGCCATGTAGACATCTGAGTTACGATGTCTTTTTCTGACTATAATAAACGATTTTTGCCTATCAGAGCTCCAAGAGTCAGGATCGCAAGTCAGAAAGCAAAGAGAAGAGAGATATCCTGTCGTTTGATAAGATCAAAGAGCAGCGTGAGCGGGAACGCCAGAGGCAGCGGGAGCGCGAGCTGCGGGAGACGGAGCGGCGACGGTGAGCGGGGCTGTCGGCTGGAAGCCCTTCTCCCCAGATGGGCTCTGCGAGGGGCAGCCTGATCCTGAGGAGAAGGGTGACTGTATCTGGTAGTGACCATTGGGCATGAGGGCATGGTACACATGGAAGCCCACTTGGGCCAGGCGGCATTTCCTCAGCAGGGTGGGGCCTGGGCCTCTGAGCTATTTAGTGCCCCATTCAGACCTTTGCTAACCAGCTAGAGCGGCACCTAGAGCTCAGTTCCGTTATGTTGAGGTGTGCTCTTCATAGGCCCAGACCCTCCGCCTTTGAGAAGTAGGACAGCGTGCTGGGCTTCTGCAGCCATAGCCTCTTGGAAGACCAGAGCCCACCCCAGGGCCTCCTGGTTCCCTCACAGGCCTTTGGCTCCCTGTGGGGGCAGGGAGGGGCCCCTCTGCTTGGACTCTGTGCCTGGTGGTTCACAGCTCTACACAGTTCCTGGCACCCATGGCCGGAGACCTCAGTTTGGGCCAGTGTGGCCGCCTCTGTCCTCACATTGTCCCAAGCTGCTTTAGTTAAGCACACAAGGCAGGCTCGTGACAGCCTGTGAAGTAATGAAGCCCCTTTTCCACACCATACACACAGCGAGCGAGCTGCCTCTGTAGGGTTTATTCTGTGCACAAGGCAGCCTTGCTTGTCCACTTGTTCTGCCCCATGGGACTGGGCTACACTGTGCTGCTTTATGCCTCCACCCACTTGGTCATGATCCCTGTGAGGTGAGACAGTCCACTCAGAGGGATCTTGGATGATAACATCTGCTGTGACACACGTTGGTCCCTTGCGAGTCAGTGACTTGACACAGCTGGTGCTGCCTTTTGGAGAACTGTCCTAGTCCTGAGCAGAGCACAGACCTTTGTCAGCCTGTCTTTGAACATCCCTTTTGTTTGGCAGAGGAACAACTTGAGTTGGTCAAGCTGTTTGAACTACGTAGTGAATCACTCACTACCTGATAGCTGCTGGGTCATAGTGGGAAGCAGAACACATTCAGCTCAGGATCCCCCAACTCCCGCAAAGACGCCGCCTGGCACCCAGGTGTCCGCGGGGGCTTCAGGAAGGCCTGTCCTGTCTTCCAGGGAGCGGGAGCAGCGGGAGCGGGAGCTGCGCCTGGAGGTCTTCCACGAGCGGAAGGAGAAGGCCCGGCTGCAGCGCGAGCGGATGCACCTCGCCTGCCAGCGCGAGCGGCTGGAGCGGGAGCGCTGGGAGCGGGAGCGGCTGGAGCGGGAACGCATGCGCGTGGAGCGGGAGCGCCGCAAGGAGCAGGAGCGCATCCACCGCGAGCGCGAGGAGCTGCGGCGCCAGCAGGAGCAGCTGCGCTATGAGCAGGAGCGGCGGCCCGCCTTCCGGAGGCCCTACGACCTGGACAGCCGGTGAGGGGGCCAGACTGGGGAGTGTGGTCCTGGAAACCGAGGCCCAGGCACCGGAGGGCAGACTGGCAGCAGGGTTAATGCCCATGCTCATGGGCAGTGTTAGGTGGTTATGAAGCTGCCAGCTGGAGCAGCTGGCCCTACGTCTGTCCACCTCAGTGTGGCTGCTCGAGAGCCCGAAGGTGGAGCCTAGCACAGCTGTGGACACTGCCCCAGTCTGTAGTTAGCACCACGGGGCAGCTTCTCCAGATCACACCAGTCCTGAGGGACGTGTGCTGCCCTCACTTGGCTGTCCTCTCACTTGCTGTTGATGTAGAGCCCAAAGAGCCGGCACCCACAGCATTCTCTGGTCTGCCTGAACTGCTGCCAGAGGACCATTCTGGGTTTCTGGTGAAAAGGCAGGACGTGGTCACGGTCAGTATACAAAAGCTACAACCTACATTAGACAAACCAGTTAGCAAGGATCTTCCACCACCGTGAATGACGAAAAGTGGTCAGGCTGCCCTCTGACAAAGGCTGGGAAAGGCTACGCCATCTCAAGTTCTGGCTCTTGGGGGTTCCCTCTGCAGACAGGCTCGGAGTAGGGGCTCGGGTGACGCAGGAGTGAGCCTCTCTGGTGCCCGTCCCGCCCCTGTACCCGTTGGGGGGTGGTGTTACTAGGCTTGGTGAGAGTACGCACAGCCATCCCCAGGACGGCAGACCTCTTGGCTATTTGGGGGTTTAATGCACCACATCAAAGCAGTAATGCTCGAACATTAGAGATTAGCTCTGCAGGACACTCGGAATGATACACAGGCTGGAGGGAGAGTTTTCAGCCTCGCCACCACCCTTCCCTGCTCTTGTTCACAAATGGAATTTGTATTCTTTTTAAAATGAACCAACAAAACCCCACAGGCGAGATCCCTACTGGCCAGAAAGCAAGCGGGCAGCGCTGGAGGACAGATACCGCTCTGACTATCCTCGGCCAGACCACCGCTTCCATGACTTTGACCACCGGGACCGCGGCCCATACCAGGACCACTCCATGGACAGGTTGGTGCCCTGCCCTTGCCTCGACTGCTGCACTCAGGCCCTGCTCTGTTCAGAGAAAGCCACTTTATTACAGAGGAGCTTTAGAGCTTTGGACCCTTGGATATGGGGGTTCAGAGCTCGAGCCTGGTGTGGGATCTGGGCTCCTTGACAGGAGGGCACGTGAGGGGCAGTGATTCTCTGCAGGGCCTCAGCTGTGTGTACTCACTGGGCTTAGTGAATGGATGGGTGTGGACTCTTAGGGTTAGTCCTGTGCCATGGAAGGGCACATTGAATGCAGGGCTGGAGCCTCCTCTGCTAGGCCTCGTTTGTGTTGTGAGGGCCTAGGTGGGATTTCTTGACCTGTACTTTACTTACTGTGAAGTATATTGATTTTAAGGACTCTTTGGGGGTAAAGTGTGTTAAGGGGCTGGCTGCTAACCAAAAAATCATTGGTTCAAATCCCCCATCTGCTTGTAACAGCAAGAAAGATATGCAGTCTCCTCCCATAAAGATGTTTAGCCTTGGAGACCTGATTTTGGGGGGGTGTCATTGGGATTGGGATCAACTCCGTGGTGTTGGGTTGTTAGCTAGTTTGTGGGATTCCTGCTGGTGCAGTGATTTAGCACATAACTGCTAACCAGGAAGTTAGTGGTTTGAGTCTCACTTGCTCTTGGTGAGTTAACTGAGACGGAGCACTTCTGCTTTGTCCTGCAGGGTTGCAGAATCAAAACTGACTCAATGACAGCAGATTTTGGGATTTTTAAACTAGTGTGTGGAGTCCCTGGGTGTTGGAAATGGTTAGTGCTTGAATGCTCTGTAAAGAGGCACCTCAGATGACAGGCTCTGAAATCTCAGCCACTAAACTGCTGTGGAGTGCAGTTCCACAACCTCGAGGCTGACTGAACAAGGATGAGGTCACAGGGCCTCCAGGGGCCTCCCCTCGTGGAACCCACGCTGAGCGCTCAGCTGACACCAGGGCTTCCATCCCAGTGTCTCTGACCAGAATCAGAGTGTCCTTGAGGTGGGGAGGAAGGACTTGTGGGCAGCACGTCCCGTCCCAGGTCAGCAAGAGACAGATGTCAGACACGGGTTTAGTGGGGTTTTTCCCACCAGCAGGTATTCACACCTTCTGAACACGAGGGCCCTCGCCCAAGCTGCTTGGCTCTGGTAGACCGTCCTGGGCGGCCAGGGGCTCCAGGTTTCCCGTCTGTCGTAGCCTCTCTGGTTGTGCTCCCCTGGGCAGCATTCCCTCTAGTTGTTGAGGTGTTCTGTAAGAATAAGACCGAGGCCTTGGCGATTGGTTTGTGCTGGAGCTGTTCTAGGGTCTGGGTAAGCACTCATTCAGTGGCACAGGTACTCAAGCTGACCCACCCCAGGAACGGCGTGCGTGGCCCCTTCGCAGCGATGCTGTGCAGAGGGCATGGGCTGTTTTGTTAGTAAGTGACCTGAGGGGAGTTGGCTGTATTAGGTGAGACCACAGGGCTGGTAGGTCTCCTAGGTTTTCTGCTTGTCCCTGTGTTGTCTTGTCAACCCTGTGTGGGAGCAGCCCACCTGTGACAGTAAAGCTGCCTTCTGGGGTTTGCAGGGTGCAATCCGAGGAGAGGAACCACCAAGTGTCCACAGCCTCACAGGTTCACGCTGTGACCTTGTGATTAGCTTCACTGAGTTGTGACTCAGCTCTGACTTCATTCTGCTCCTCTCCTAGTAAAGGCTTACAATTTAAGCTAGTTTTCTGCCTCGCCTCAGCTAATTAAAATTATTAAGTGTTGAATAGAATAAAGAGGACAATTACGGAACCCTTTTGTGTGGCCTGCAACAATTCCACAATACTCTTTAAGTGAGAAATTTCTCTTGTAGGAGAGATGGTTCCAGATCAATGATGGGTGATCGAGATGGGCAGGTGAGTAGACTTGGCTGGAGAATGGGGGAGCACTGGGTGGCAGGGCCCCGGGTCTGACCAGCAGCTAGAAGTGAGAGTGTTGGGTGGTGGTCAGCCTGTGGGGTCAGCTCCAGGTTTCAGGGAGTGAGGAGGCCCCCACCACACTAAAATCTGATGAGGTGGGCAAGGGGGCGTTCTCAGAGGATACAGGGTAATGAAGAGTGAAAGGAGAGAAACCTTCCCCACGAGGGAGGCTCCTGGCCTCGGGTTCCCACCAGAACCTCAGCAGAGACACTACTTGGGGGAACTTCCAGTTCTGCTGTCTGGCCAGAAGAGGGCAGCAGTGACCTGGGCTGGCTTCCCAGAGGCCTACGAGGGGTCCCTGATGTGTGTGTCCCCGTCCTCTGCCTTGCAGCACTATGATGATCGCCATGGCCACGGAGGGCCCCCAGATCGCCATGGCCGGGACTCCCGTGACAGCTGGGGCTACGGCCCAGACAAGAGGCTGAGTGAAGGCCGTCCACTGCCATCTGCACCCAGGTTAGCATAGAGCTGCCCCATGCGGGTGGGAGCTGGGGGGGTCCTCCCTAGTCAGAGGCCCACCCTAAATCCCTGACTCCCAGAACCAGGGTCCTAGAAGAGGCTTGGCGCCTCTGTGCATCAGCGTATCTCTTTCTGATAGAAGAAGCCTTTTGGGGTTTTGTCCTGTCTGTGGTCTAGCAGCTCAGAAGAAACACTCCCTCCCCCACCCCTACACACTGAAGCCCTTCAGTCGGTTCAAGCCATGTCCTGTCTCTGCCCCCACCCCTGTTGCTCTGGATTGGAGTGTTTCCTGCCAGTCTACATGTGTGGTGTGCACCACCTTCCCTGCCTGCATTCTAGCTTATTGTCTGAGTTGGAGACCCTGGGCTGGGTCCTTCAGGGTGTTTCTAAGACCACCTTCCTCGCTTCACACTGAGCCTCTTGCAGTGCAGCCTCCATCTTGCCCCCCAGTGGTCACCCCACTGAATGGGGGGGCAGCACTTTGCTCAGAGTCGTGCCTCCATCATCCTCAATCAATTTAGGCCCTAAAGCTCCTGTCCTGTGGTCCTTCCACCCTACATTCTTGTTGCTAGGTAATTCCTAGCAGCCTCAGGTGAGAGTTCCAGCCACATAGATTTTCTGGGTTGTCATCTTAACAGAAGCAAATCGCCAGACCTTTGCTCCCATGGGCGTGCTGTGGGTGTTTGAACCGCTGGCCTGTTGGTTTCTTGGTGTGAGGCCTCCCTCCCATCCACGTCCTTTGTGGATGACTTTCCTCACTCAACTCTTGCCAAGGGTCGTTGCATCTCTTGTGACCAGTATCCATGTGTGGAAATGCCTTGTTCTTTCTGGATTTGTTTGAGGCTCCTGTGACTAATTTCTCTGTGAGAGCACCTCTGGAAGTCTGTGAAGCGGGGTCTGTAGGCTCTCGGTGGTGTCCCACGTCCTTGCCAGCTTGTCCTTTGGTTTCTGCCATCCCAGGGGAGCAGCAGTTTTGAGTTCCCATTCCCATGGGGAAAGCCCTGGCCTCCTGCTCCTCACTGAGGTGACTGGGGAGCCCTCTGGTGCACATTCAGCTGAGAGCTGAGAGCTTGGAGGTAGAACCCACCTTAGGTGCCTTGGAAAAAGGTGTGGGGGTCTGCTGCTCAGGAACTGGCCTGACACCCCTCTGAGAGCAGTCTCCTGACACCTTGCAGCCTCCTGTTTGAGTCGCTTGGTGTTATCTTGTTGGCGTCTGTTCTTGGGCGACACCTCTCCTTGTCCTTTGCATATTCTCCTCTTTGCTCCCCTGCTAAAGGGCCATGGGGCCAGGGAGGCCATGTGGTGTGACCTCTGCAGCCTCTCTGGACAGTCCTATGTGTGCTTTTTCCTGCCAAGGGGTGGACGTGATTGGGGAGAGCACAGCCAGAGACTGGACGACCACCAGGAGCGTCCCTGGCAGGGTGGCGTGGACACAGGTGCAGCTGGCCGAGATCATGCACAGTGGCAAGGTAAGGGGGGCCCCATCTGTGTCCGTGCACAGCCTCTTGGGGGAGCAGTGGGCAGTCCTCCACGTTCTGCTGCTACAGACCACCAGGCTCCTGGGCGGGGGGTTTCTGCAAACTCTCTGTCCTTGCAGGTGGGGAGAGAGGCCCATCCAGCCCATCGGGGCCCGGGCACCTGGCCAGCCGGGGCGGCATGTCGGGGTAAGGAGTCTTGTCCAGGATCAGAGGGCTTTGTTCCTGCTCCCAACGCCTCCCCTTTTGCATGTTTGTTCAACTGCCGGGTGGCGTGTTTTGAAAACAAACCCAAAGAGGCTCTCTGCAACTTAGGCAAATAGCGCTCTCCGGCCCCCCGGAATGCGGCGTGTGATGATGGCTGTCTCACCTGGACAAAGCCCGGCGCGCCCCAGGCTGCCGCGTCGCGTCGGCGCTCAGCAGTGCGGCCGAGCAACGCACGCCACTTCAAGGGGGAACCGTCTGCCTTTGTTCCTAGGCGAGGCGGCTTTGCACAGGGTGGACATTCCCAGGGCCACGTGGCGCCAGCAGGCGGACTGGAAGGTGGAGGACTGACCGGCCAGGACCGGGGCAGCAGAGCCCCCCACCCCCACCCATACCCCCACTTCTCCCGCCGCTATTAGGCCCCACCCGTGCCCTCCTGTCTCCAGGTAGGCAGCGCACCATCGCGTCTCTTAGCCAGCGTCACCTTGAACTTACGGAGTCCTCTCCAGAAGAAGCAAATTCTGCCCTGGTTGTAGCTCAGTACAATGTGAACTCATTTCCTTCTCTTTTATTTCTGGGTTTTTCCTCCTTTTTGTAATAAATGTGTTCTTGTTCTGCTGTTTCTAAAGACCAGGTTTCTGTTAACAAGGCATTCCATTTTCCATTAATAAAAGTTTACGGTTCGCACTCTGTGTGAGAGAGAGTGTGTGTATGTGTGTGCTGCAGGGATCCTGCTGTGTAACCGGGGCGTTCAGCCCATTAAATCCTCGCAAACACCCTTTTGGGGCAATGCCTGCATCTCCCAATTACTTAGAGGCAGGAGATACTCTGCCCCAGGTCCTGGACTTGGAACTGGGGCCTCCCTCACCCAGTGGGCCCCAAGGTTATATTCCAACATTTCTGAAATGGTCACCTGAGAGCCCAGAACCGTCCTGTCCCAGCAAGGTCCCCATTGGCCTTGTGGTGGGCAGTGTCCGGCTTGTCAGAGCAGATGAAGACGGCCACTGTCCTGCAGGGCCCTGTCTGGCTGCAGAGGATAGTGATGATGGAGAGATGAGGGTAAATGAAAAGCTTATCTGTCCCTCCTGTGGGCAGGTGAGGGCTTTGGTGAGGTGAGAGTTAATCTCCAGCCCCCTGCCCTCGAACTAGGGCAGTCAGTCCCCCAACAATTGACAGTCTTTTAGAGTGCTCTGTGCTCCTGCTGGGACAGTTAGTCTAAAAGGCTCCATCTGAGTAAGGCAGAATAGACACCCCCCCCCCCCAAGGGACTCTTAGACACCTCTGTTCCAACCACAGGTGGGGGGATTGGGGCACACTGCCGCCCTCTCCCTCTGCGAGGCAGGGGGTGACGGGGTGGGGGCTATAAAAAGTTCTGAGACCTGGTGGGGGAGGGCGAAGGAAGAAATGATCTCTGAAACTACATGAGAAAATCACAAGCTGAGAATTAATACCTTATTAAACATCTCCACATCCCCGGAAATGTGTCAGGTCTGTCAATTGCTAAATTTTGTATTCATAAAGATTTCATTACGTTTCACAACAGTTCTGGGTTCAGTTGTCTCACTTTGCAGGAATTCCACAGCCTGCCCACGGCACTCACTGGCCTTCAGTGGCGGCGGGCTTCCCGTGCAGTCACTTCACCACCAGGGTTCCAAGACAGCCTTCTGAGTTGTAGGCTGTTCAGGGGCACTCCTCACCCCTGGTCCTCCCAGCTATGCTGGGGGCAAGGAGGAGAGCGAGTGTGTGTTGTGTCCTAATGTCACAGGTGGGCCACGCAGGCCGTGGACCTGACCTGTCCTGCGCTGTCTGCAGCTGGGCAGCTAAATGACCATGTGGGCAGGGCCTAGCTTGCTCCGAAGCTCCAGAAAGACCTCTTCCTGGCCTAACCTCTGCTGGTTTTGGCCTCGCCGCCTCATTCCAGACTCTACTGACCTCAGTTGACCATCTGCCCTGTGTTTGAAGAGACAGAGGTCTCTTAGAGGGACTCTGATCCCTCAATTTAGTCCTGTTGCTGTCGGCTCTGGCTCGTGACAGCCCTATGTGCGTCAGGAGAACTCCAGGGAGTGTTTTTTAAAGTCCGCCAGCAGGCCTTTCCTGGGAGGGTTAATGTTCACCTCCACTCGGTTAACAGCCAAGGGTCTTTGACCCAGGGTCTCCTGTGTTGCACTGGTGATTCCTCAGACAGGAAGCCCACATGGCCTTGTGAGGGCCGTGTACCTCAAGCGTGTCTCATCGGGTCCTGCCTCCCTCCTTGAGCCAACTGGCTGTGGGGCTGGTGGGGTGCTCCATGCACCTGTCTACAGAAGCAGGTGTCCTCAACACTGGTGCTGGCCTCTCCGTCCGCAGACCACATAGCTATAGACTGAAAGGAGACCCAGCAGGGTTAGACTGGGAACTGCCGGAAAACACCACACCCGTTGCTGAGAAAGTGGGGCACGGAGCAGCAAGGAGCACACTTATCCCAGGTCGTCGCCTTGCCCGAAGGGCTGCTGCAGTGGACTGAGCAAGTGGATGGCTGCAGCACAGGCATGCAGCTCAGTTCAGGGTCTGTCCACATCCACGCCAGTCACTCCGTCCGCTCAGAAGGAAGGTCTTAACCATCTGCACCAGGCACTCCATGCGCCCAGGAGGAAGGTCCTTGCCTCAGAGCCTCTGTGCCTGGCAAACTTCACGTGCACTGGGCTCACCTTCCTTCTGTGCTTCACCTGCTCTTTATATCTCAAAAGAGACTGACTGCCAGACGCGCTACCTGGCCGTGTCTTACCAACATAATGAAGAAAGTCCGAATTCCAACTCTGAGTGAAGACTCTGAGGCTGGACTCCTGGTGGGTGGAGACCGCTCATCTTTGGTCCAGCAGAGCAGCCCCAGAGGTTATGCATTATGTCACCAGGGCTGCTTTTCGATCTGTGTGCATTCTTAAGTGCTCTTGATTCAGCTGTGATTCAGAGACCCTGTAAACAACAGATCTTGCCTCATGGTGTGCCGTCCTCACCACCTCGGGCCCATTGTGTCAATCATCACTGCATCAGTCCATCTCCTGGGCATCTTCCTCCCTTTCTCTGACCCTCCACTTGCCCCAGGTCTTTTCCAGCCCCACTCCCAATGCCTGAAGGGTACGTGATGAAGTCCCACCATCCTTGTCTCCCAGGAGCTCCCTGGTTGCACGTCTCCAGGACAGAATTGTTTGTTCTCCAGAGGGGGGTGGGGGTAGGGAAATTCAGCAATCCTCACCAACACCCCAAGTCGCCCTGTGTACAGCGGTTAGGATTTACCACGTATATTTTTTGGGAGACTAAGTTCAATCCCTAACAGTTGCCCGGCAGAGGAAACAAGGGCAGAGATAGAAATGGAAACCAAGATAGATGGACAGAGACTCAGAGAAGACAAACAGATTGGAGATGCGAGCCCTCAAGCCAATGTTCGCTTCCTGGTGCTTGGCTCCTCCACGCCAGCAGTCTAGAAAGGACCTCAACAGAGGCAGGAGGTAGATGGGGTGGGCTTCCTGGAGGAGGTGACCTGGGTAGACCTGGCTGGTGAGGAGTGAAGGGCGGGGGAAAGGCATTCTGGGAGAGGGAGCAATGTGCAGGCACCTTGAGGAATGTGCAGGCGCTGCCCCATGGAGCACTCAGCAGTGGGGAGCACAGGAGACTTGAGATCAGAGCCACGAGGTCCAGGCTGCTCAGGGCATCACTGTGGGAGCCACCACAGCTGTGCTGGGCATCAGAGAGGGGGTGCCCAGACCTCATGCCTCTCCAAGGTGTCCTTGCCTAGGGGAACCAAGTCCTCTCTGTCCCCCAGTTCCCTCCTACCATCAGCAAGCCTGAGGCAGCCACAGGGCATAGACCAGACCTAGCCCCCAGCACAACAGAGGTCACAGATTGGGGCCCCTCCTCACAGACCACGAAGCATCAAGACCTACTAGGGACATGCAGACAGCAGGGGCAGCGTGCAAGGGGTGCAGGGGACACTAGAGATCGTCACCCCGTCCTGGCTCCTGAGGCAGGAGGTGGGGTGAGAGAAAGAAGATCAAGAGTGGAAAGGGGGGAAACAGAACTGGAGATGAAGACTCAGAAGAGAGGGCTAGAGCAAAGGAAGGGACAGACAGACTGGCTGGGAGACGGACAGACGTGAAAGAAAAGAGACCGAACACAGGGGCTCATAGGCACAAAGAGGGAGCTCTGGTGGCCTCGAAGTTAAGAAAATGTGCTGTCATCCCAAAGGCAGTGGTTCAAATCCACTAGCTGCTCTGTGGAAGGATGAGCAATCTCCTCTCGGCGATTTATTGCCTCTGAAAACCCTCTGGGGGGCAGCTGTGGCTCGGTTCTGACTCCAAGGCACACAACGACAACAACAAGGCACAAAGAGAGGTCTCAGAAGAGAGACACATGCTCACTCGGGGACATGCAGAGGGCAGGATGGAGGGGACATGGTACCAGGAGGCCGGCACACAGGGGCTGTACCGTCACCTCTTCTGTCGCCTGGTGGCGCCCTCGAGCTGTGCTCTGCCCACGGCCTCGCTCATGCCTCCCGGCCTGCAGTGCCCCCTTGGCCTTCAGCCGCCCGAACAGGAGGTGCTGATCCCCCGAGACATGGTGAGGGGTGGAGGTGGGCTGTGCACAAGGACCACGGGTCTCCAGAGCCTCCCAGCTTGGTCACCCGACTGCAGATCCTCCACTGTGGGGAGTGTGCGTGTGTGCCTCTGATTGTCTCGGGGTGAGTCTGCAGAGGACAAGAGGGGAGTTTTTGTGTGTCCTTCCGGAAGTATCTGTGTGAGCTTTCATTTCCCCCCCTTTTACGTCATGATGTCATAGGAAGGTTTAAGGGAGGCACGTGTCACAGAAGCGTGAGCACCCAGTCACCATGCGTATGTACCAAAAAGGAGCGCCTTTTAATGGGGTGTGTGTGTGTATGGTGTGTTGTGTGTGTGTCCCTGGGTGTGTCCCTATGCACTCATGTGTATACTTGGTTGTGTCTGGATTTTGCACGTGTGTCTGTGTATCTGCAGCTGTGTCGTGTTTGTATGATTGTATGTGTGTTAGTGTGTGTGTTTCAGGGCTGCGTCTTTACTCATCCTGTGTCTTACATCTACTTGTCTGTGTGTTTGCTTGACGCCTCTGTGTGTGTGTGTGTGTGTGTGTGTGTGTGTACATCTGTCTCAAGGTGTGGGTCCATGCATGTCCCTGTGTCTGTGTTTGTCCCAGGCGTGTGACGGGTGTGTCCCTCTTGCAGTGTGTCTTGTGTGTGTGTCTGCAGACACAGCTGCATTTGGCTTGTGCATGGGGCTGTGTTTGGGTCTGCCTCTGATGTGTGTTTTGTTACATTTTGGGGCCTGGGATCATTCATGAGGTCCAGAGATAATGGTCCCCTCCAGAGGGACAGAGCGCTTTTCATGGAGCTCCTTGCCTACTGATCGGACCATGCATCATTAAGGTCTACCAAACCTAAACACTAGGAGCTCTGGTGGCCTAGTGAGTAAGGAGTTGCCCTGCCCACCCAAAGGGAAGCAGTTCGAATCCACCAACTAACTGCTCCACAGCAGAAACACAGACGACTTCCTCTCTCATATAGTTTACAGCCTCTGAAAGCTCACTGGAGGGTCAACTATGAGTTGGTCTTGATCCTAGGGCAATGGGTTAGTTTAAATCTCAACACTACCACTTGGGTATCAATAAGACCTATTGCTTTGGGATTGCTAGAAGTGGTACCACTAGCATTTCTAGTACCCAGCAGGGTCACCTACGGTGGACAGGTTTCAGCGGCGCTTCCAGACTAAGACAGACTAGGAGGAAAGGCCTGGTGGTCCACTGGTAAAAATCAGCCAACAAACTAAGGAAGGGGGGGTTACATAATGAACACTGCATTAGACAGATGAATAAAAGAACTGTATAAAAGGAATATATGATTACACATTACTTGTATGACAACAGTTCAGGAGAAGAGGAGCATAGCAAAGTGGTCTGGGGAGCGGTGGGGAAGAAGGTGGAAATATGCAACAATGAGGGAATTTTTAAAAAAGTAAACTGGCGGTGGGTGGGTAGGGAGGGAAATGTACAACACTGAATGAATGGAAAAAAGCCAATGTTCCTGACTTTTCTGTAAACTTTCGTTAAAAATCACATTAAGTTCACCACAACAAGGTAAAGGTAAACAAGCCAACTGAAAAATGGGCACAGCATATGAATAGACACTTCACCAAAGAAGACATTCAGATGGCTAACACACACATGGAGAAATGTTCAAAATCCCTAGCTCTAAGAGAGATGCAAATCTAAACAACTATGAGATATCATCTCACCCCAGTAAGAATAGCAAAATTGAACAGAGAAGCAAACAACAAATGTTGGTGAGGTTGTGGAGAAACTGGAACCCTTATTCACTGTTGGTGGAAGTGTAAAATGGTGCAACCACCGTGGAAGGCGGTATGGCGCTTTCTCAAAAAGTTGCAAATAGAGATACCATTTGACCCAGCAATTCCACTACTGGGAATATACCCCAAATAGACCCTAACTGCCACAGAAGCAAATATACGCACAGCCATGTTTATTGCTGCTTTGTTCACAATAGCAAGGACTTGGAAATAACCCAAGTGCCCATCAACAAACGAATGGCTAGAGAAGCTGTGGTATAGTCACACAATGGAATACTATGCTGCATTGAAAAACAAGGAACTCATGCAATATTATTCAAAACGGGTGACCCTGGAGGACATTATGCTGAGTGAAGAAGTATCTCAGTCACAAAAGGACAAATACTGCCACTGTTGTAAAACAGTACTGACCTCGGGGTTGGGGGGAGACTGAGAAAGGGGATAAATTACGTATACTGCATTGAAACAGAACATGGAGAGAACTGTTAAGAAGGATATATGATTGGGTATTTTTGTCACGACACGAGTCCAGATGAAGGCTGCATAGTGGAGTGGGCTTGGGGGGAGGGATTGTATAACAATAAAAAAATTTTCCTTTTACTTTTCAAAGAGAAGAGAGAACTGGGAGGGAAGAGTGGGAAGGGAGAAAAGTGCAACAATGAACAAATGGAAATTCAAAGTCTGTAAACTTTCATGAAAATTAATAATAATAATTTAAAAAATCACAATAAGTTGTTTTGTTTTTTAATCAGCCAACAAAAACCCTATATGTCACACCAGAGCATTGTCTGATATGGGATTGGGAGATGAGCCTCTTGGGTTGGAAGACACTAAAAGGACATGGTGGCCACCGTGGGCCAGAGCAGACCACCGACGCATGCCGATGAGGCGGGGCTCCTGTGTAGATGCGGCAACGGACGACAAACACCAAGCCTGAGCGCACACTCTGCTCTAAGCCTTAGCTGGATGCTGCTTTCACAACGTAGCTTCAGATTCCCCGTCTGTAAACGGGCCTGATATTAGCTCCTGCCTCCGGGCCTTGGCGGGAGGATTCAAAGTGTTGGACTTTGTACAGCACTGCCTGGTGCACCTCCATCCTCAGGAGACGTCAGAAATAACCTCATTTACTCCTCATCCCTTAGCCTGCGGTTCCACGGGCATCCCTAACGGCACCACTCACCTGTGAGAAGGGAGCTCTGGTGGCCTAGTGGGTAAGGAGCTGCACTGCCAACCCAAAGGCACGCAGTTTGAATCTGCCACCTGGTCCATGGCAGAAAGAGGGGCAGTCTCCTTCTCCATGAGGTTTACAGCCTCTGAAAACCCTCTGGATGGTCTGCTATCAGTTGATTCCAACTCTATGGGACACAACAACATGGGGATGTGAGGGTGGTCTCCGAGCCCTCAAAGGGTGGGATGTTTGTATGTCTGCATGAGAGCTTTCCTTTTGGTCTAGACCCCTGCTTTTCACACTTCCAGACACAGAAAAACAAATTTACTGAACCATGCTGGGTAGACAGATGACGCCCAGGCCTGATTGCTGGTACCAGGGACTCAGCCATGAACGAAACAGGCAAAATAATCATTGCCTTCCAGGAGAGCCTGTTTGACTGGGGAAATCAGATAATGAAATAAAATTGAATTTGTCTCTCAAGTAACACAAGGCATTGTTCCTAATTATTGTTCACCAAAAAGGCGTACTGGCAAGGGACCAGAAGTGCTGCAGGAGAAAGACGTGGCAGTCTGCTCCCATTGGCGGAGATGCTTTTTCTTTATTAATAAGCACATCAATATGCTTGTAGAAAGATGGTAATTTATGCTCATTGCCTTGTACTCTTACAAAGCCAGATAGTGTAAGTAATCAAACATTGTTTGGGGAGGGCCCTAGGGTAAACATTTTTTCATATGAGTCTTTTAAAACTGCTTAGCCTGTGTCTTTCTTGTGTCCAAAGGTGGCACCCTCGGCCATTGCACGTCTTTCCGATTCTTATTAATTTCTTACAACTCTTTACATATGAAGGATGCCACTTTTAGACATGTTGTTTGGTGACAAATAGCTTCTGTTTGTTAGTCTGGAATCACTTTAGGATCAGACACCACCAAGATCCTTCCTTGTTAAGACATCTTGAGAATGAATTCCTCCTAAGATTTCACTAGAGAGGAGATGAGTCTAAGAAGTGCAGCTGTGTAGACAGTAGGGCTTGTTTTCTCTTTTCAATTTCTTTTTTTTCTCTAAGTCTAACTTTTTAAGGTAACAAACAGCCTGAGGGACAACTCCCGCAGCTCTGTAAATGCTTATGTAAATGAGCACATTATTGGAAATGTCCCTCTTACTGGTTTTGTGTCTTCAGTGAGCAAGCATTGAGGACAGGAGAGCCTGCAGTTTGCCAGAGCACTTCTGAAAACCAGCCAACAGAACCCTGCTGGTCACAATGATGTGATCCACAGCGCATCGTGTGGGTGTTGTAGGACCGGGCTGCATTTTGTTCCTGAGTGCATGGGGTCCTTGTGGTGAGCAATGAGACGTTTAACCATTGCACCACCTGGGTTCCATTCCCTACCCATTCTGGCACATTCTAGAATGTTCCAAAGGGGGTACGTGAGCATCTTAAGGTCTAGAACTGCTGGGCATTCCAGGAATCTAAGCAGCTAGAATTTCCCCATCACCCCGGGTTCTAAAACTTAGGGCCTCTCTAAGCTTGTCACTGCTCGCCCAGGCCTCCCTTAATTGCCCTCGACATACAACGCAGTGTCTCCGGGCAGAAAGCATGATCCCTCTAATCCAGCAGCCCAGCAAAGGGCCTACCGCCTGCGGCCAGCTGCCTTTTCCTAACGGCTTAATGAGAAAGTCAGAATTAATTGGAACTGGCACCCGACACTCACAGGGCTCAGCGTGGCCTCCATCTGCCAGCAGAGAGCTTCCCCGGGCCCTGCTTTGACCTGCTCTGGAAACCACGGGCTCCTGGGTGAGGCCCGGAGCTTAGCCTGACGAGGGAGGTGGCTAGGGACCTGCCACCTGGTTCTGCAGGTCGAGCCCGCCCGCCCACCACCCCTGGGGAGAATGCACTCCTGCCGGGCTCCACTCCTGTCACTTCTCACAGGCCTCAGTTTTCTTCCTTTGTTCAATGGGTGCAGGCATGGCATCCACCGGCTAGTTTGCTCAAGTGACAGGTAAATCCTCAGCATATGGTTTGTACCATCATCTGTCTCCTGGCACATGGGTAAATTCCTGGAAATGACATTGCTGGCTTATATATTCAATACCTATTGTTAGAGGGTTGTTGACGGCACCTAACAACATTAACGACAACATAAAGAGAGTCACGATGGTTTAGCTGAAAGATGCTACGAAGCCCAAGGTGGGTGACTTTCATCTCAGGCCCTCAGGCCTGGTTCAAATTGTTTGCTTGTTTGTTTGTTTTTTGTCAAACATTCTTCTAGGTCGTATAGCACTGGTCTATGCATTGCTGTATAGAGGTAACTCGTGGTTGCTGTGATGCTAAACACTGTGACACTGATGTGCCAAATGAGATAATGGTTACCCATGGCGGTCAGTGTTTGGTGAAGCTTCCCGATTAGACCAAGCTTGGAAGCAGGAGTGACATCCACTTCCGAAATGGCTTGCCTCCAGAAACTCTATGAACAGTGCTCAGGCCTTTCATTCACAGTGTCGCTACGAGTCATCTAGGACTCGACTGCACCTAACAACAACAACAACAACAACATTGTTAGAAGTTGTGCCTGGATGGTGCAACAAGTTGGCAATTAAAATCTACCCATGGGTGCCTTGGAAGAAAGGCCTGGCAATCAATTAATTTTTTTAAATTTTATTTTATCAATTTTAATGAACATTTACAGAGATTTTGGATTTCCACTCATTCATTGTTGCACTTTTCTCCCTGCCCCCCCAGCTGCCCCCAGTCTGCTCTTCTCTTTGAAAAGTAAAAGAAAAATTCCTTCTTTGGCATGCAATCCCCCCACCCCGCCCGATACACTCCATTATGCAACCTTCATTCTGGACTCTTGTGAGAACCATAATACGCTATCATATATCACTTTTAAACTGTTCTCTCCCTCATCTGTTTCAATGCGGTATGCATAAGTTATCCAGTTTTTCTCAGTCTTACCCCAACCCCGATGTCAGTCCCATTTTACAACAGTGGCACCATGCAGTATTTATCTTTTTGTGACTGAGATATTTCACTCAGCATAATGTCCTCCAGGGTCACCCAGTTTGAATAATATTGCATGAGATCCTTGTTTTTCAATGCAGCGTAGGATTCCATTGTGTGAATATACCACCGTGTCTCTATCCATGGCAATCAATTTCTAAAAAAAAAAAATCACCATCGGGCCCAGTTCTACGCTGACACACATGGAATTGGAACTCTGTCTGTTGGAACCAACCTCGTGACAAGTGGTCTTGAATTTCCCACTCAGAACCCTGCTGCCCAGATTTGCTCATTTCCAGGACCACAGAAAACTCTCCGATGTTTTCATTTTGATCAGCACACTAGATGGGGGGCAAGAAGGTATTTTGTGGCAGTTTTATATTTCGCTTACTTAAGGGACGGAGCATGAGCTCCCTTTTATATGCTTAAGAGGCATTTGTATAGCTTGTTCAAAAACTCTTCATGCTTTCTTACTGTGTTTTAAAATTAAGTAGTTAATTCCTATTGATTTCTAGGAGCTTTTTACATATTAAGGAGATTAGCCTTTGGTCTGTCATGTCTTGGAAAAATGTCCCCCTACTTTACTTGCCTATTGTGTGCTGGAGGCCTACTGGGTGAGACGCTGGGTTGCTCTAGTGGGTAAGAAGTTGTGCTTTTAACCCAAAGGCAGGCAGTTCAAATCCATCAGCGGCTCCAAGAGAGAAATGTGGGCAATCACCTCTCATATGATTTACAGCCTCTGAAAACTCACTGGACGGTCAGCTTCAGGTTGGTTCTAACTCAATGGTTACATTGTTTTATGTGCCAGTGACCCACTGACCCTGCTACAGGTCCGTGGAAATGAGTTATTTGCTTATTAACCTTCTGGTATTTGAGAAGAGGGGAAGTGCACAGGAGTGCGGAACCCTAGTGGCACAAGATTAAGCACTTTTCTACAAACTAAGGCTGGTGGTTTGAATCCACCCCGGGAGCTCGCAGGGACAAAGACCACCAACATGCCCCTGTAATGATGTTCCCAGAACGCCCTGTGGGGATAGTTCTCTGTCCCATGAAGTTGCTGTGAGTCCAATACCAACTGGCCAGCGCCCAACAACAACCAGATTATGAGACTTTTATGTATCCCATATCAGTTTTTTATTTAATGGATTCTGGTTTTACATTAAGGAGCCCTGGTGGCACAGTGGTTAGAGAATTCAGCTGCTATCCAAAAGGTCAGAGATTACAACTTACCATGGGCTCCGAAGGAAAAAAGATGGGGTTGTCAGCCTCCATAGAGAATTACAGCCAAATGTTATAAAGCAAAGTGTCTCTGAATGACTGCATGAAAACCCAAGATGACTTGTAAATGTTCACTCAAAATTTTTAAAAATGAGGAGAAATCATTAAAGGAGGGGGGGAAAAAGGCTAAAAGTAGATTTACAACCTTGGAAACTCCTGTCCTGGGGTCACCGGGGCGTGGTGTGAGGTTTGAAATCACACGTAGGAAGTCCAGCTGCACACTAAGTGTTGCTGTTGTTTTTTAACTCCTGGATTTTCTTCTAGTGCTTTTACAGTTTCGGCTTCTTCGTGGGTGGGAAGGATCCATCTGGAGCTGGCCATCAGTGCTGACTCTTAGCGATCTTACGTCAACAGAAGAAAACGTTGCTTGGTCCTCCAGGTCATCTTTTGCCAAATCTCCCTCAGAAATCTGATGGGTGTTTGGGAGGCTGCGTAGTCTGTTGTTGGTGCCATCAAGTCGTACCTGATTCATAGCCGACCCTCCAGCAGGTTTTCAGAGGCTGTAAACCGCACCGGAAGGAAGAGACTGCCCATCCTCCCTCCACAGTGCAACTGGTGGATTTGAACCCAGGGCCTTTAGGCAGTGCAGCTTCTAACCATTAGGCCACCAGTGCTCCCTTGTGCAGTCTGAGTGGAGGAATATATCACTACTGGAGCCAGGTGAAAAGCGTTCAAATCCCCACTCTACCATCCTCTCCCTGTGGGTCCTCAGGCAAGTCATTTAACCTTTCTTTGCCTCAGTTTTACTCATCTGTGAAATGGAGATAATGGTACTGTGTCTGAAATAAAAGAAGCCCTGGTGGTATAGTGCATACCATATCTGCTGCTTTCCAATAGTTCCATAGTTCAAATCCACCACCAGATAGAAGGACAGTCTCCCTCTGTAAAAAGGTGCAGCCTCGGAAACCTGGTTGGGGGTGGAGGGTTTGCTATGATTCGGAACATGCTTGAGGAGAGCGGATTTGGGTGTTTTGTTTATTTGTCTGGTATGAATTAAAGGAAGCTTTAAAAAACAAAACAAAACCGAAGCGCCTGGAACAAAGTCTGGCACATTTTATCATGTCCGTAGGTCCTTGCAAGCTCTGGTGGCTTCGTGGTAAAGAACTTTACCACGTGCTGCCAATGCAAAGGTATGCAGTTCAAATCCACCAGCTGCTCCATGGGAGAAAGATGGGCAGTCTTCTCCTGTGCAATTTACGGCCTCTGAAAACCCACTGGAGGGTCAGCCACGGGTTGGTTCTCAGTTGATGGTACCAACCAGTCCTACTGCATAGACTCTGACCCTGTGCCCGTATGAGAAGGAGAATGACTCATGGGTTTTCCTAACCTGAAAGTCTTTACTCAAAGAATTGATGCCTTTCAGTTGTGGTGCTAGGGAAGAACATACCGTGGACTGCCAAGAGAACAAACAGGTCTGTTCTGGGGAGGGTGAGACCAAGTTTCTCTCTGGAGGCAAAGATTTTGAAGCTCCGTCTCACATACTTTGGTCATGTGGCCAGGAGGAACCAGTCCTTGGAGAAGGACATCATGCTCGGAAGGGTGGAGGGACAGCACAGGAGAGGAAGACGCCAGATGGGATGGTTTGACACAGTGACTGGGGAAACGGGCAGGTGTGTCTGAGACAGTGAAACAGCAGGACAGGTTTCAGAGGTGTGCATAGGGTTGGTTCCTGTGAGTCACAGGAAACTTGACAGCACATACAAAAACAACAAGTTTTCACTGGGGAGTAGATTGCCAGACCTTTCTACTGCAGACCTCCTGGGTGGAGTCCAGCCACTGACCTCTCAGTTAGCAGCCAGACCCTTTCCCCTTGGGCCAGCAGGGTGCTTTTGCTCTTGTTGTTTTGGGTATTAGTTGCTTTTTAAAATCTAATTAACAGTTTTCCAAAAACCCTTTTAACATAGTAAATTATTGAGTCTGACTGTGCCTCAGGGCCCTTCTAAGTGACCTATTGTCATCAGGGGCCATTGGTTTCAATTCATAGCAATATTCCCTCCTTTACCTGGCAGACAGAACTTCCTCATAAGGAGTTGCACTGCCATCCCAAAGGCACACAGTTCGAATCCACCAGCTGCTCCATGGGAAAAGGACGGGCAATCAGTCTCCTCCCGTTGTGATTAAATTGCCTTTGAAAACCTTCCAGGGGGTCTGCTATGGTTTGGTTCTGAGTGGATGATACACAACAATAACAAGAATGTTTCTTCGCTTGTTTTTTCTAAAACTGTTTTACAGAGTGAGTACCACCCTAGGCTTATTTTTCCACCTTATGAGCTGATCTATCATTCTGGAAAAGGCTGAGTCACAGGGCTGAGATCTGCTCCAGGCTGAAGGGTGAATAAGAGCCACAGTGTCCGGGGGTCCACCAGTCTCCATCAGCCTGGGAAGCCTGGTCAGGGTTAGGGTTAGGGTTAGGGACAGGGTTAGGGACAGGGTTAGGGTTAGGGTTAGGGTTAGGGTTATGATGTGGAGTTTTGTTCCACGTTTTCCTCCTGCACTGTCCAGGACCCTGTCCGAGCGTCCAGCAGCGGGAGCTGGGCACCGTCTAGGTCTGCTGGTTTCAGGACCGTGGAGGTCGAAGGCATGTGCTAACTGCTCCTACGCATCTTTGATTTTCTTTGTTCTTCTCAGTTTAGGGGCTCTGGTAGCCTAGTGGTAAGGAGTAGTGCTGCCAACCAAAAGGCCCGTGGTTAGTATTCCCCAGCTGTCCGCCACTGTGGCCGCCCCCATCATCTCTCACGAGATCCACAGTCTCTGGAAACGTTCTGGAGCGTCAGCTCTGACTCAGTTCCGCACAGCAGCCAGAGTTTTACTGCTCTGCCCAGGAAGAGACCAGCAGCCGCGGCCCCTTAGTCACTGCTCGCCAGCTTTTAAGCCTCCAGCTGTTTGCTGCTCCCCAAAGTAGAAAGCGGAACATTGTCTTTGTGGACTGTGTCTAAGCCATAATCTTTATAGGTTCAAATCTCCAAGTCTTGCTCCTGCAAAGCCACTGGGTGTGTCTGAACCACCAACCTTTCAGTTAGCAGCTAGCCACTTAACCGTTGCATCACCAGAGCTCCTTCTACGTGTTTTATCCACATTAAATGAATCTCATCTCTGGAACAGCCTGCTGCTCAGCTGGGAACACTGAGGTCCAGGGAGGTTAAGCCTCTCTGTGAGAAGCCCCAGAGGGAATTAGAACTTGCGCTCTGCCCTGTTCGGACCTCAGTCTCTCACTCTCCCTCCCTCTGGTCTGTTCCTGAGGTAGAGATTCAGTGAACTTAATAACCAGCTTCTCAGTACAGCTTTTGAAATGCAAAGGCCAGGCCAGCGTCGGCCTCTTGGCCATGGAGGACCTCCAGAACCGGATGGTCCTGTCCAGCTAGGTGGGCCAGGTGGCAATCAGGGAAGGCTTCAGGAAGAGGGTGCTTGTGGAGGTGGAAGGAGAGGCTGGTGGAGCCTGGACAAAGACCGGTCAGTGTGCGTGGGCACATGCCCTGTTCACAGGCCTCCAGGGCACCCGGCCTCAGCTCCTGCCTCTCCACGCAGGCCGTTTACGGGTGGCCATGGGCAGGTACTTGCTTGTGAAAACAGCATGGTGGAGACGCCTGACCTCCCTTAACTCCAGAGGGGGTATCAGCTGCATCAGACCAAGGCTGACCCCTGTGGGGGCATCAGACAAGCCTCCACCCTCCACCCTCCACCCCATTCTGACACCAGCACGCCCACCCCCACCTAGGCACTCTCCACTTCTCTATGGGATTTGATAATTCCTCATAATGGCCACACGGAAGTCACAGACAACATTCATGGATGAGGGAAACAGCAATGATGTCAGTTTGAGGACTAAGGTGTGCCTTTTTTAGGCCATGGCCTTTCCAATCACTTTTGCTATGTTGCTGAGAGCTGGACAGTGAACAAGGATGGCAGAAGAAGAATTGATATGTATACTGTATTGAAACAGATGAGGGAGAGAACTGTTTAAACTCTACTCTATCCTGTGCCAAATCACACTGTCTCTCTCTGACACACCCATCCCGATGACCCCAGTCACTGAATCCATACCTGAAAGCGCCACCTCAGTTGCCCTTTCTGTTATTCTACGTGTGTTCTGTTATACATAGGGTTTTCAGAGGTCTGCTATTTCAGAAGTGGATGGCTAATCCTTCTTCCTAGTCTGTCTTAATCTGAATGTTCAGATTTAGGGAAATATCCGACAGACAAGTATTTTACAGAAAAAGTGAACGATATATCCCTTATTGTGGGGTTAAACATTAGTATCAAAATCTGCTTCCAAATCTTCTTCAGGCATCGAGAACTTTACAAAGAACAGCTCTACTCTGACATACAGGTCAACTCTGACAGGGTCAACTCAGCGGCGACTGGTTACTACAGCAAATGGTCAGCGTGCTTGGCTGTTAGCTAAAAGGCTGAAGAGCAAGGATGTCAGTTTAGAGACTAAGGTGTGCCTGATGCAAGCCATGGACTTTTCAATTGCTTCATATGCATGTAAAATTTGGGCAACAAATCAAGAAGACAGGAGAACTGATGCCTTTAAATTGCGGTGTTGGGTATTGAGTATATCAGGACTGCCAAAAAAAACCAACACATTTGTCTCAGAGCAAGTGCAACTAGGATACTCCTTAGCAGCAAGGATTGTGAAACTTTGTCTCACACACTTTGGGCATGTTGTCAGAAGCGACCAGTCCTTGATAAAGACATTGTGCTTTGAAAAGTAACAGAGGGTCATCAAAAGAGAAGACAGTGCACTGTGTTGACATGGTGACTGCAACAATGGACTTGAGCATGGGGGAGCCTGTGAGGGATAACTCAGAGGGGCACAGGACAGGATGTCGGTACCTTGTTTGTCGTGTGTTTGTAAGTTGTCGTGGAGCGCTATGGTGACCTACCAGTAAGAAGCTGTGCTGGAATCCCAAAGGCACAGGGTTCAAATCCACCAGCTGCTCCGCCAGAGGATGGGCAATCTCCTCCTGTGCGATTTACTGCCTCTGAAAAGCACTGAAGGGTGACCTATAGGTCGGTTCAGACTCTGTATCTAACAGCACCGCCTGCAGTGCAGGAAGGCTTCAACCTGTACGAACAGGACTTGCTGTCTACTGGGCCACAGGTGTGTCCCTGGCCCCTGGCATGCAGTAGGCATCTAATACCAACGCCACCCCCTGCTGGCAGGCCCATTCCGTCTCTTGACGACCCGAGGTCACGGAGTACCATAGTTTTCCCAGTTGTCACCTTTACAGGAGAGCCTGTGTGACTCACCTACTCACGAAAAAGATTGGCAGTTTGAATCCTTTCCGGAAGCAACGTGAAAGAAAGGTCTACAATCTACTTCCCGAACTGGAACTCTTTGAAAACTCTCCGGAGCATAGTTGTATTCAGGACATGAGACAGAACGGACCTGAAAGTACCTAATGACGACAGATGTACAGCAGCAGATCACCAGGTCTCTCACTCGCGGCACCGCGGGGTGGGTTAACGAGATGCCCGGGTACTTACTGGAAAGCGCCGGCGCGTGCGCGATGGGGGCCCCGTGGGTGCCGGGGCGCAGCGAGCGCGGAGAG
>NW_006399935.1:4395724-4406954 GCF_000299155.1 Elephantulus edwardii
CGCAGGCCCGCGCGGGGCCGTGCGCCATGGAGGGGCTGCGGCGCGGGCTGTCGCGCTGGAAGCGCTACCACATCAAGGTGCACCTGGCCGACGAGGCGCTGCTGCTGCCGCTGACGGTGCGGCCGCGGGACACGCTCAGCGACCTGCGCGCGCAGCTCGTGGGCCAGGGCGTGAGCTCGTGGAAGCGCACCTTCTACTACAACGCGCGGCCGCTCGACGACAGCCTCACGGTGCGCGACGTGCGCCTCCAGGACGGCTCGGTGCTGCTGCTCGTCAGCGACCCCAGGTGGCAGCGGCGGGCGTGCTGGGCCGGGGGAAGGCTTGGCGGGAGTGTGGGACCCTCTTCCCGGAGGAGGACCAGCCTGGGGTCCCGGTCGGTGTGGCTGGGTGGGAGACTGGGGTGAGGAGGGGGTAGGGCGATCGCAGTCCCCTCTCCGGAATCAGAGTGGGGTCACTGGGACCCCGGTTGGGGTCTCTGTAGAGACTGAGGATGGAAAAGTGGCCTCAGGGTAGGGAGGTGGGCTTGGGATTGGATTCTGCTTGATAGCTAGGACTGGATGGAGCGATGAGGTTGGAGAGAGGATGGGGGATCGTGTTCATCACAGATCCAGACGCCTTTGTCCAGGGGTCAGGGTGGAATACCAGAGGTATTCCAGGTTGGGGTCAGAGTGGGGGCAGGGAGGACAGGTCTGCGGGGGTGGGGGGGCAATCCAGGCTCCATAAAGCCTTCTGCCTACCCCTGACCTCTGCTGGGTGGGGGACAGGCAAGATTTGCCAGGCGAGTGCAATCTCCCCACAGAACTTCTGTCTGACTTTTCCTGCCTCTATCTTTCTCCTTCCTGTTTGTATCTTTCTCCTTCCTGTGTCTCTCCTCTCTCCCTGGCTGGTGGCACTGTCTCCGTGTCTGCCATTCCTTA
The DNA here is from genome assembly GCF_000299155.1 of Elephantulus edwardii. Lineage (NCBI taxonomy): Eukaryota > Metazoa > Chordata > Mammalia > Macroscelidea > Macroscelididae > Elephantulus > Elephantulus edwardii. The sequence continues at coordinate 4,396,642 of NW_006399935.1, forward strand.
TCATTCCATCTCTGTCTCTCTGTCTCCTCGTTCGCTGTTGAGTCAGTGCTGACCCATGATGACCGCCTCCGTGGAGAGGAGAGCTGTGCTTCACTGTTTTCAAGGCGGGGGAACCTCTCCCAAGGAAGTCGCTAGGCCTTTTTTCTGACTGGCCTTGAACCCCTAATCTTTTGAGTGGCAGTCCCCGTTCTGCTTGGGAGTCCCGTCTCTCTGCCTGTCTCTGCCCATTTCTACCTGTCCTTTCCCTCTGCGTCTCTGCATGCCTGTGTTCGCTGTCTTCAGTCTCTTGGCTGCTGCCCCTCTCTCAGGGGCCCTGGGTCTGTTTTTTTTCATTGTCTATCATTCTCTCTGTCTCACCTTCTGGGTGTCCCTCTCCCTCTCTGTTTTCATCTCTGCTGGTTTTGTACCTGTCTCTCTGTCCTCTGTCCCACACATCCCCCCTGTCCCCATCCTGTCACTCTACACACTGGCCAGCTGAGGCCTTCAGAGCAGTTACAGGCCAAGGAGACCACGGGGCGGGTCTTCCGGCTCAGGGAGGAGTTTGCAGAGGAGGGTGTTGGCCAGGGTCTGGTACGTGGGGGCAGTGCTATTGAGGTGGGTCAGGAGGAGGGGTCAGGAGATGGTGTTAGCCAGGGTATAGCACGTGTGGGCAGCGCTGTTGAGATGGGTCAGGGGCGGGGGTTGACTGCATAGGGCAGACAGGCTTTGGGTGGTAAGAGTGGGAGCCCGGCACCAGTCCAGAGACGCCTGCACTGGTCCAGGTAGGCAGTGGGGTCCAGGTGGAGGTGGAATGGGGATGCCTTCAGAGGAGACCCTTTGAGTTTAATTCCCTGTCACCTGTCCCATCCCTGACCATGCACAGTGAGGACTGATAGCAGCAACCAGCTCTGCCTCCTCTCTCAGACTGGCAGGGTGTGAACTGGGCGCCTGTCGGCCTTTACTGCCCTCTGTGTGTCTCAGGGCAGCTGACCAACCCTCTCTGGGCACTAGGTGTGTCCCGGGTCCCAGGCCACTCCCAGGCATGTGAAGTTGTAGCAGGGGCAGCTGGTGGGGAGTGAGCACCATCGGGGAAGGCAAGGAGGCTGCATTCCGTCCCTTCAGGAAGACCTCAGCTTGTCCACCTGTGAAATGGGGAGAGACACATTTGACGGACTAGCCCACACAGCACACAGAGAAGTCACGTCAAACAGGTCTTGCCTCCTTCCCCCCACCCTCCAGGTGGGCGGGATGGCCTATCTCCAGGCACCTCACCTAGATCTGAACTCCAGAAATGCAGGGTGGCCCTTTCTGCCTTTAGGTGGAGGGAGGCTAACCAGGCAACATTATTGTAGGAAGACCCATAGGCAGGGGGTAAACAGTAGGTGCTCAGTAATGACCACGTATTGAACACCTAGCAGGGACCCTGGCAGGTTAGTGCATTCCATGCAGGGCAATTAACAGAAAGTTCAGTGGTTCAAATCCACAGCCACTCCTTGGGTGAAAGGTGAATCTACCCTGGTTAAGGTGGACAGTCTTACCAGAGACAGACCTGAATGGAAGGCTGTGGGGTTGGTTTTTGAGGTTTGGATACTAGCTCCCATGAGATGTTTAGCTCTTCCGCGTGCCTGACTGCAGATGGGGAGATGGAGGCAGAGAGAGGCGTGAAGTTGAGAAGGGGCAGAACCAGGGTTCAGATGCCGTTCCAGAAGCCACGCACTCTTCTCTTGCTTTTTCAAGGGATGTGTTTATTTTGGTGTCCAGTGCACCTGCAGCAGAATACACGCACACATTTCTGCATTCTCACTTCGGTGACGTTGATTACATCCTTCAAGTTAGAGGCCAAGCTCTTAATCACTGCTCTCAGTTCTCCGGTAAAGTGCCGGTTACAGCTGCGTGTGTTATTATCTCTCTTCCTCGCTTTCTGTCGAAGCTTTAGGTCTGTCCTTTACAGGCAGTGTCCTGCTGCCCCTGCCTTCGTATCTGTCCTGAATCCACTGGCTTCTCCCTCTCTTCCAATCCGCCTGGTCCTCCCCCATCATCACCCTCCTGGACCAGTGTCCCTGGTGCCCAGGTCCCCAAGCTGGCCCTCAGTCAGAGGATGCCTGTCAGCGCCCGAGTTAGGTCCATCCCTCCCCTGCCCTCAGCTCTCCAGGGCTCCCTATCCAAGTCCTTCCAAACCCAGAGTGCCCGGTGCTCGCTCCCTGCCCTCTTCCCTCTCTGCCCAGTTCACCTCCTTTCTCTTCTCTACTCCAGGCACACTGGCCTCCTCACTGCCTCTCCAGTCACTAGACCCAGTCCTGCCTCAAGACCTTTGCACAGGCTGTGCCCTCTGCTTAGAATGCTCTTCCCCTAACACCCATGTAGCTTTCTCCTCACCTTCAGGGTCTTTGCTCAGATGTCACCCCTTCAGGGTGATCCTAGTCCAACTCCCATCCCCATTCCTGCTTCACAAACCTCCCAGCTGACTGCTCGATACTGTTTGTACCTCTCCATGCTGCCATCTGTATAACATAGATTGTTGATGAGTCTTCCTCCAGTCCTGATGCCACATTCCTTCACATAAAGCCCTGATTCCGGAATGATCTGTTCTGCATATGGATTGAAAAAGTATGGAGGCAGGATGCATCCCTGACACACTCCTTTCCTGATCTTGAACCGTGCAGTATTTCCCTGCTCTGTTCTAAGGACTGCTTCCCGGTCCATGTATAGATTTTTCATGAGCACAATCAAATGTTCTGGGATTCTCATTTTCCTCAGTGTCAGCCACAATTTGTTGTGATCCACACAGTCAAATGCCTTTGCATAGTCAACGAAACACAGGTAGATCTTCCTCTGGTTTTCTTTGCTTTCTGCCAAAATCCATCTGACATTGGTAATAATGTCTCTAGTTCCATGACCTCTTCTAAACCCAGCTTGTATTTCTGGTAATTCTCTGTTAATGTACTGTTCCAGTTATTTCTGGATAATATTCATCAGGATTTTGCTAGTGTGTGGTATTAGTGATGTTGTTTGATAATGTCCACACTGTCAGGTCACCTTTTTTTGGAATGAGAATAAATATGGATCTCTTCCAGTCAGGGCAACATCTGCTTGTTGAAATATGTCAGTTGGATTTCCATCAGTTCCTGGGGCTGGACTACAGTCTCCAATATGGATTAAAGATCAACATCAAGAAGGCAAAGATTCTCACCACAGGGCCAGTTGGCAGCACCACGATGGATGGAGAAGAGGTTGAGGTTGTTAACAATTACAGCTTGCTCAGCTCCACAATCAACACTCTTAGCACCAGCAGTCAGGAAATCAAAAGATGTGTTGCATTAGGTAAATCTGCTGTCAGGGACCTCTCCAGAGTGCTGAAAAGCAACGATGCCAGTCTAGAGACTAAGGTGTAGCTATTCCAGGCCAGGGTCTTCACAATTACTTGCCATCATCAGAGAGCTGGACAGTGACTAAGGATGACAGAAGAATCGATGCCTTTGAAGTTTGGAACTGGAGAAGAGTCTTGAACATACATACCATGGACTGCCAAGAAAACAAAGAGGTCTGTCTTGGAGAAGGTGAAACTAAGTTACTCCTCGGAGGCTAGGATTTTGAAGCTCTATCTCACATACTGTGGGCACGTGGCCAGGAGGGGCCAATCCTTGGAGAATGACATCATGCTTGGGAGGGTGGAGGGAAGGGACAGCACAGGAGAGGAAGACTCAAGATGAGATGGAGTGATACAGTGACTGGGACAGTGGGGGTTGGGGTGTCGGAATTAGTGAGACTGGCTCAGGACAGGGCAGGCTTCAGAGCTGCTGTCCATAGGGGCGCTGTTGGTCGCAGGCGACACAACGGCACATAACAACAACAACAACTCCAAGTTGTCTGCCTGCTAGACTGTAACTGGGCGTTGTTTGCCCTGGTCCCCGTTCAGTGCCTGGCACAGACTATTGGTGTCAGTAGCCATTGTCAAGTTCATTCTGACGAACGTTCTGAGCCACTTGGTGGGATTTTCAAGGCTGGGACCTTTCCAAAGCAGACCGTCAGGCCTTTCTTTCAAGGTACTTCTGGGTGCGTTTCAAGCACCAATGTTTTAGCTTGGAGTTGAGCGTGGGGAGAGAAGAAACTAGTGAGGGAGGGAAGAAATTCCAGGTGTTCAAACCAAAGACAGAAAGAGGAAGACAGCCTGGAGGAAATGGAAGGGGCCTGGGAGGGAATGGAAGGGGTCAGAAAAAGCAAAGCCGACACTGGGGTGGCCTGAGGCTGAAAGAAACCCTTTCTCTCCACCGAGTGCTTGTCATCTGTGGGTCCTTCTCTGTGGAGTTTTAAAGATTCTGATGAGAAGGCATTGGGGTGAGAGAACCAGGGGCCAGTGGTCAGAGCTGAGGCGCTTCTGTTGTTAGATGCTGTCCAGTCGAGTACGACCCCTAGCGACCCTGTGAACAACGGATCTGAACCCTGTCCTGCCCCGTGCTGTCCTCACGCTTCCTGACACACCAGAGCCCATTGTTTCAGCCGCTGTGTCAATCCTTCTTGATGAGGGTCTTCCTCTCTTGCTCTGACCTTTCAAGCATGATGTCCTTCTCCAAGAATTGGCCCCTCCGAGCAACATGCCCGCAGTATGTGAGACGGAGCTTCCCCATCCCTGCCTCCGAGGAGCACTCTGGCTGCACCTTCCCCAAGACGTAGCTGTTTGTTCTTCTGATAGTCCCTGGGCATTCCCTGCTCTTCTCCAACACCACAGCTCAAAGGGGCATCAGTTTCTGCGTGTCTTGGTGTGATTGTTTTGTTACTGTTGTCATGGAGCCGGTTCTGACTCCTGGCTACTCCACGTGTGCACAGTCTAGGGATTTTTAGGCTGGGACCTTTCAGGAGCAGATTGCCAGGCCTTTCTTCCAAGGCGCCTCTGGGTAAATTAGAACCATCAACCCTTTGACTAGGAGTCTAGCACTTAATCATTTGTACCATCCAGGGTCTCCGTTAGAACACAGTAGGTTCTCAATAAATATTAGTTGAATGCATCACCTCTGGGGGAGGGAGAGCTGTCTAGAACCTTCTCCTGGATTTCTAGGGGGGACTTGAAGCTGAGGAGGGGGCCTAAAGGCCACCTGAGGGTACTGGGCAGACCAGGGACCCTTGAGTGTGGGGGCGAGGACGTTTGACCATAACGTGTGTCCCTCTGTCCCTCTCCTGCAGGTAGTTTGACCTGGTCAAGACAGTGCCATGATGGAGGGGACACAAGGAACCAGCTGAAGGAGGGGGCTGCAGTGGAAGCACCTTTGGGAGACACTGCCTCTGCCCCAGGGAGCCCTGACCTCACACCAGGTAACTCATTCTAATGACCAGGACACAGAAAGGACCTGAGAGGTTACAGAGGCTAGAGATGGAGAAGCTGAGGTTCAGAGAGGACAGATTAGCTCTGCTATTCCCATCCGCGTTCCATTTCTTTCTTCAGTATGGATTGAGGTCCAATGTCAAGAAGACAAAGATTCTCACCACTGGACCGATTGGCAGCATCAGGATGGGTGGCGAAGAGATTGAGATTGTTCACAGCTTTAGTTTGCTTGGCTCCATAGTCAACACTCTTGGCACCAGCATCCAGGAAATAAAAAAACATTGCGATGGGAAAGTCTGCTGTTAGGGACCTCTCCAGGGTACTGAAGAGCAGTGGTGTCACTCTGGAGACTAAGGTGTGTCTGACACAGGCTATGGTCTTTGCAATCACTTGTTATGCATCAGAGAGTTGGACACTAACTTGGGAGGATAGAAGGAGAATTGACGCCTTTGAGCTGTGGTGCTGGAGAAGAGTATTGAATATACCATGCCAAGAAAACAAACAGATTCATCCTAGAGAGGGTTAAACCAGGCTGCTCCTTGGAGGCAAGGATTCTGCGGCTTTGTTTGACATACTTTGGACATGTTGTAAGGAGAGACAGGTCCTTGGAGAGGGACATCATGCTTGGGAGGGTGAAGGGACGGCATAGGAGGGGAAGGCCCTCTATGAGGTGGATTGATTCGGTGACTGGGGTGTTCACGATGAGTGTCAGAGGCGGTGCGGTTGGCACAGGACAGAACAGAGTTTAGGGCTGTTGTACACTGTTGTACATAGGGTTGCTATGAGTCACAAGCGACTGGACGGCACATAACAACAACAACAACAATTCCCATCAGCAAATGCCCCCCCCCCCCATTATCCTGTACTCGGATACTGACCCCTCCTGGTCATTTTACTTGAACCCAATGGCTCTGACTTGCTGTGTGGCTCTGGGCAGATCCCTTCCCTCTGTGGGCTCTGCTGCTGTTAGGTGCTTCCACTGATAGATGGGTGGTAGCTACAAGTCAAGTGCTCTGGCTGGGAATCAAAACCACATCTGCCTTTTCCCCCCTCCTTGGCTGTGTGAGCGATAGCTGCCCTCACAAATGACACGGTGACTATCCAGGGACCAGGAAGTTCACGACCAGCCAACTACTGCAGCAGAGACAAATGGGTATTGATGTTCTACACCCTGGAAAGGCAGCAGTCCCTGAGACAGAAATTCGAGAAAAACTGTAGGAAAAATGTCCAGAGACCATACCAGATGTCATCTTTGTGCTTGGATTCAGAACCCATTTGGGTGGTGGCATGCTATGGGCTTCTGCGTGATGACAACTCATTGGATTATATGAAAAACAACGAACCCAAACACAGCCTGGATGAGAGGGAAAAAGGTGTCAAGGAAACAGTGCAGGAAACACAGAGTCAAACGAAGAAAGTCAGGGGAGCTGCAGAGGCTGTGTCGGAGCCGGAAGGAGGAGTAAACATTCTCTGGTGGTTTGATTTGCAGTGATTGTGTGGCTTTTTGACCAGAGAATTAATAAACTATAAAATAGGATAAAAACCACGCCTCCTGCAATACAAAAATAACTTCCTCCAAAACCCATGCCTCCTGCATGTGGTCATTGTTGTTAGGTTCTCTTGAGTCAAGTACGACTCCTAGTGACCCTGTGAACAGCGGCTCTGAACCCCGTCCTACCCTGTACCATCTTCACACTTCCTGACCCTCTAGAGCCCACTGTGGCAGTCACCATATTCATAGCATTTCAGAGGACTGTTATTTAAGAAGTGGAGGGCCAGTCCTACTTCCTAGTCTATTTTAATCTGGGAGCTTTACTAAAATCTGTTCACCATGAGTGACCCTTGTGCCGTTGGACACACCAGTGGCACAACTTTCAGTATCACAGCAACCCACAAGTTATCTCAGAACAGCAACTGACAGACAAGCACTGTACCAATTAGAACAATGTTCTCCCCGAACACAATAAACTGCCAATTTAGTTCATATATCTAATAGCAACTCAGTTTTTACACCAGGCCTGAGGGCCCAACTGACTTTTACTCACTAAGACCTACCCACCAGGTCCTGATTGTTTTAAACAAGAGCCTTGCAGACCACAACTGATTGTTAATGAAATAAAAATGACCAATCAGTGGAATTCTATCACCGAACCACCACTACCCATCTTGGGCTCTGTTACAGCCCACCTCGTTCCCTGTTGTTAGGTGCTGTCAAGTCAACCGTATGAAGAGTGGATCTGAACCCTGCCCTATTATGCCGTCCTCATCATCTCTGACAGTGTCAGTCCATATCACTGGGGGTCTCCCTGTCCTCTTCTTACCCTCCCGCTTCCCAAGCATGATGTCCCTTTCCAAAGAGTAGCCTTGCCTAAGGTGCGTCTGATACAGGCCATGCTCTTTCAATCACTTGTTATGCGTCAGAGAGTTGGACAATGACCAAGGAGGATAGAAGGAGAATTGATGCCTTTGAGCTGTGGTGCTGGAGAAGAGTACTGAGTGTACCGTGGACTGCTAAGAAAACAAACAGATTCATCCTGGAGATGGTTAAACCAGACTACTCCTTGGAGGCAAGGATTCTGAGGCTCCTTCTAACATACTTTGGACATGCTGTGAGGAGAGACTGGTCCTTGGAGAAGGACATCATGCTTGGGAGGGTGGAGGGACAGCGCAGGAGGGGAAGACCCTCTATTGATTCAGTGACTGGGGTAATCGGGATGGGTGGTCAGAGGCAGTGAGATCGGCACAGGATAGAGCAGGGTTTAGGGCTGTTGTACGTAGGGTCGCTATGAGTCGCAAACATAACAACAACAACAACAGGAACATGTCCAAAGTATAAGAGGTGGAGCTTCCCCTCATTAAAAACCAAGGTGTGGACTTTGATAAGCAGATTTGGTTTAACAGCTCTTTGCCTGTAATTCCTGTGACTCCCATCAGGTGGCTTCAAACAGCCAAACTGGCCCTTTGTACCTGCGGACTGCTGAGAGGCCACTGTAAAAGTTGGAGCAGGAGAGAGAGCAGAGAGGCTTGGCTGGCCAGAGAGCTGGCGTTTCACTCCTCTTCCTTCTGTTCCAGGTTCTGGGCTCCCGGGTGGATCCGGTAGCCCTGCTGTCTTGGACACTCCTGATGGACCCAGCACATTGCTGCCCCTGTCCAGTCACCCGCGGGGGATCTGCGGGCCGTCCAGCTGTGCGGTGTGAGCGTGAATGTCCCTGTGACTCTGGGTGACTCCCCCAGGCAGCGGAGAGCAGAGGGGGAGCTGGGGACATCATTGCCATCTTCCTTCTCACAGTCATGCCTTTGCCCAAGCTGTGTTCTCCTGAAGCACCTTCCCTGTACCTCACGGCATCTCCAGGCCTCCCAGGATTCCAGCCTCCTCCAGGAAGCCGCCTTTGATTCCTCCCTGCCAGTCAGTGAGCACTCTGCCCTATTTTGGGCCTCCAGGATACCCCTTTTCTGTGAACAGCCCTGACTGGGGGTGCAGCCAGTCACTCAGGAGATTGCAGATGACCAGGGGTGTGGACTGGGTGACCTCAGGCCCTTGAAGCGACACTGTGCCCTCACTCCCAAATTTGTTTTTATTTTTTGGTGCTGTCAAGTCCCCCCTCACCCCCACCGTAACTCATGGCCAACCCTTGTATTACAGAGTAATCTACAGAAGCGGATCACCAAGTCTTTCTTCCGCTGGGGGGGGAGGGAAGGGTTTGAACTACCAGCCTTTCAGTTAGCAGCCAGTTGCAAATCACTTGCGCCCCCTAGGTTCCCTCAGGTTGCTACTGTTGTTGCCATCAAGTCACCTGCTCCACAACCCTGTGCATTACAGAGCAGAGCTGCTCCATCACTTCTCTTGGCTCTCATCTTTATAGAGGCGGGTTGCCAGGCCTTTCTTCCGTGTCACTGCTGGCTGGGTTAAGCTGCCACCCTTTCCCTTAGCTGCTATTCTGAAGCTACTTGTACCTCCCCAGGTTCCTTCACACTAAAATCACCCCTGGCACGGGGTCGCAAGCATTTCCATTGGCTCAGGGGAAGGGGCTCCTGCACCACTAAGGTGAGGAGGGAATGATGGGCGGCTCCGAGGCAGCGTGCAGTGGGGATTCTGAATAGAATCCCTTCCAGATAGCCTTCTGACGCACCGCCAGACTAGGCCCCTTGCAGAGACTCAGGGGACAGGGGGCGGGACTGTGCACACGCTCCAGGGCAGTGTTTATGCCCCGATGAGCTGGTGTCTTGCTGGACAGAGGCCCAGGAGCTTGGGAAGAAATAATGTTTTAACTAAGAGCCGTGTTAATCCCTGAGCTGGACAGTGCCAGGCCCCAGGGCTTCAACTCAGCTTCACTCCTCAGATGGACAAGATGGAAAGGAATCTTTTGGACCTGCTAATGGGGCAGCTTGACTCCAGGCACACTTGTCTCCATGTGACTTTGTGACTTTCTTCAGTGCCCAGGCCAAGGCCAGGGAGCCTGAGAGGAGGATTGCCTCCTGCTACTGGTTCAGCTCTCCTCCCCGTGGGGAAACAAGTGAGGGGTTGATTGTTGGCAGTGAGGTGGGAATGGGGCTGTGGAAGGGCGCAGCCCAGACCTTGCAGGCACGAGGTGCTGGCTTCTGGCCCTCACAGGGAGACACTCTCAGCTCCATTACTTCCTCTAGTCTCCCTGCGCCCTGTCAGTTGTTATCAGCCCATTTTACAGACTGGGTATGTCGAGGAAGCTGCTGGCCCAAGTGTGGTAGGAGATGTGGGCTTCCTACAGCATTCTGCAGCATCCGAGTGTCAACACTCGCTGTGAGTGACCTGGTGGAAAAAGGGGGAGGGTGTTCTGCCACTTGACTGAGTTGAGGGGAAAGCATTTCAGTGCATTTTGACATTTAACAAACAGTATGCAAATCACATGCAAATAGCATGCAAATCACCACCCATTTCTTAAGCCTCGACAGCTCTGGCGTGTTGGGAAATAATAATGTCAGCGGTCCCTTGGCTATACAGGCCAGGTCTTCGCAATCACTTGTTATGCGTCAGAGAGTT
>NW_006399935.1:4407054-4415724 GCF_000299155.1 Elephantulus edwardii
CTGCCTTGTGTTTCTTTTTCTCTTCTTTCCCATTGTTCGTTGAAGGCCTTCTAGTCGTGAGATAAGCATAAACAGCAAAACTGGCTTTCCATGTCCTCATTCTCCAGTCAGAGAAACTGAGGCACAGGCATGGCCTGAGGTCCACAGCTGTGCTGGAGAAAGCATCCCCAACAAGTAGACCGCTGGCTGGAGCAATGGGGCCTCCTTTGAGGTACCCCAGGCCTAGCAGGAGTGGCAGGGCCTTGGGCTGCTTCCCTGGTGATTCCTGGACTTGAATGGCAGGTGGCCAAGCTCTGGCCCAGAACAAATCCATAAAGACTTGTCCTGTCCCTCCAGTCCTTCCTCCTACTGTATGATTATTTCCCAAGCTGTCATCATAGCCCCTTTGTGCAGTTTTGACACTGAATTTGTACAGATAGCTCCTATTCATCCGTCAAAGCCCCAACTGCACTATGCCTTCTCCACGCAGCCATTTTTGTGATAGGTAGGATACCTGCTCCCCTCTGGGCCCTTGCTGCCGTATGGCCCAGACTTGACCACGTGCTGCTGGACGTGTCAGCATTCCCTCTAGTTCAGTTCTAGCACCTTCACCTTCAAGTTTCTGTTTTCTCATCCCCCACTCCCTTTCCCATCTTTTCCACCAGATACATTCTTACTTTGTCAAAGCTCCATTGCTGTTGGCTTCCTCTTGGTTCAATAGCTGTCTTCAGGCACCCCCTTGTCTGTCCTGCAGCCTCTGTATCCCACAGTAGGAGGCCTAGGTCTCCCCAAGCCTGAGGAGTCACCTCTGCTTGGAACCAGGTCTAGAGGGACTATTTTTGGGTTGTTGGGTTTTTTTAAGTGTATTGAATAGACAGTGTTGGAAAACAAGGTCAAGTTCAAACTCTTTAGCTGGGGCTCCACTCTCATCACCAAGGTTACAGGCCACTCCCACTACTAGGAACGCTCTCCCTGCCCGCCTCTGACTGACCCCAGGCCAGCCCCTCGGCCCCTCCCCTCGGCTGTGAAACTGGCCCGTCCCACCCCCGCCCCCTCAGGGCCTGTGAGGGTTGAGGCCCCACCCAGGAGCATGTCTGGGCTGAAGGAGTTTCAGGTGAAACTTGGCAGCTGCCCGCTCTCTCGCTGGAGAGGAGCCACCTCCCACTCTCAGCTGCCCACCCCGTTCTCACGAGAGGGGCAGTGGGGAATGTTTGTGGGTGGTGCCATCCATTGCAGGTGCCCTGGACACCTCCCTCTCCCTCTCTGTCCTCTCGGCCCACTTTTCCCTGTGTTTATTGAGGATTGATTTATCAGGCACTCTGTGTGTGCCAGGCGCTGTGCTTGGGCACCAGGGATGCCAAGACAGCCCCAGATCCTGCTGTCAGGGGCGGTGGGGTAGCTTACTGACTGCTCAGGAAGACCTCCTGGGGGCACGATGCCGCCGGTCCTGCCCTGCTGCCTTCGCCTGCCTGTTGCTCTGTCTCCATTCCCTCCTGTGTATCTCTTTCTCAGTTTGTTGTGAATCTGCTCTCTGTGTAAGGAACCCTGTTGGTTCAGTTCACTATATGTTGCACTGCTAACCCAAAAGTCAGTGGTTCAAATGCACTTCTCGGGAGACAGAGGGAGGGGCAGTTTCCTCCCATGAAGATGGAGGGTCGCGGTGAATCAGACAGAGGCAACGTCACAGCGGTGAATTTGGTTTCTGTTTATCTGTATATTTTTCTTCTTCAGGGTTTTTAATCCCGAGTTTCTAGGTCTATCTCTGTGTATCTCCATGTCTCTGTTTTTCTCTCCACATTGCTTAGCACATCCCATCTGCAGGACACTGGGGACAGTGTGATGGCCAGGATACCCAGGTGGCTGTGGCCCTCTGGTGCTCATGGGCCAGCAGAAGAGAATGAAATGACAGGGTTAAGGGGTTACTGCTGGGACCCCCATACCGTCTTCCTCCAAGCTAGACCTGTAGTTTCTCTCAGGGGGTAGCCTTGAATGGTCCTTGACCCTTTCCCAGCCTCAGTTTCCCCACCTGCTCCAGGAGGAAGGTGTCTGGTCACGGGCCAGCTCACAGAACACAAGCCGTTTGTTGGCATAGAGATCCTGACTCATCGCTGTACCCAAAAGAAAATCCTTGAGGGAGAAACAGTTGTAAGAAAAAAAAAAGCAGCAGCAGCAAAACAATAAAACTGAGCAGACCGTCCTGCCGCCGCCTGACTCACCTGGGAGGAAGCAGCCTCTCTGCCAGTCCCCCAGCCCAGCTAGCCAGGCCTCCGGCTGTCCCACTGGGAAAGGCTCCAGGCTGGGCCTGCCATGAGAGGAGCTGCTTTTGTCCCCCCTTGTTTTACAGTGATCTGAGTGTAGTTTTACAAAATGGAATTGATTTTCCATCCAGCCGTTCATACAGACCTTGCTATCCTGGTTACAGTCCTCACAGCATAACTGCACTCTTCCCACTTCTTCCCTGTGATTCTCTTTTCCTCTCAGCCTCCGGCTGCAGAGCCTGTGAACACGCTGCTACTGGTACGTAGGGTGGCACTCTCCTCCCATCTTCCTCCTGTCCCGCGATTTGCAGCTTAAATGTCACTTCCTCGAGAAGGCCCCCCGAGACGAGTCGCATTCGCTCGGTTTTACATTCTCATAACATCCCACTCTTTGCCTTTGTAGCATTAATTATTTATATTATTATTCATTCAGCGTATGTTTTCTCCACTCGCCTGCGGGCACCCTGAAGGCCGGGATGGGGTCTGCTTGGGTTACACGCGTTTAATAACCCGCTTGAAAGGATGGGGAAGCAGCCTCCCCAGGCTTCGGGGGGGCCCCCCCACCCCAGTGTTCAGCTCCAGGCAGCCAAGGGGGCACTGAGACTGGGATTAACATTCCAGGCATCCGGGCTCCTGCCGCCGTGATGAATGGGGACAATTCAGAATTAATTATTGAGTGCTCCATCGAGCTTGCGATCTGGACGGATAAAGAGTGTCCTCACTGGTGTGTCTGCCTACCACTTCCCAGGAGTTTATTAGCAGGGAGAGGCCCGAGGGCTCAGGAGGCCCACTTCAAACAGCTCACTTGCTCTCTCTGGACCTGAGTCCTTTTTCTCATCTGGAAAAAGAGACAAAAACCACCTCTACCTTTTGGGATGACTGTATTGGGAGAATCACCCCAAGCGGGTCGTGCCCATGGCTGTCGAGTTAGGACTCAGTGGTGCTCCATCCACGTGTGTCCAAGCCTGTCAGCTGAAGTGGGAAGAGACTGCCCGTGTTCTCTCTCTAGGAGCCACAGGTGGATTTGAACCGCTGGAGATGCACAGCCTTTGAGTTAACAGCACAACTTGTTTCAGGCTACACTACCAGACCTCCTTCCCAGCTAACAGAGCAGGTGGCTGGGATGTGCTATCAAATCGACCGATAGTGACCCTGTGAACAGACACACCTGTCCTTATTGCCACAGTCACTGTGTCAGTCCATCTCATCCCAGGTCTTTCTGTGCTGTCTGTCCCTCCGCCCTTCTGAGCATGATGTCCTTCTCCAAGGACCTGTCCCTCCTGGCCACGTGCCCAAAGTATGTGAGACAGAGCTTCAGAATCCTTGCTTCCAGGACGGACGTGCTTGCTTTCCCAGGGGTCCACGGTGTGCTCAGGCAGTCCTCCAGCACCACAGCTTGCAGGCATCGGTTCTTCTCTTGTGTTTAGTCATTGTTGCTGATGTTAGTTACTGTCCAGCGGACTCTGGCTACTGGCGACTCGCGTGTGTGGAGCAGATCTGCTCCCCTGGGGTTTCAAGACCCCGAGCTTTCCAAGTTCAGAAAGGGTTCCTAGACTTGTCTTCCGAGGCACCTCTGGGTGGCTTGAACTGCCGACCTTTCAGCCAGTCAGTGCTTGGCTGTTTGCACCACCCAGGGACCCAGCAGCGTGTAAGTCCATTGCTGTCACGTTGTTTCTGACTCATCTGATGACCCTTCATTGAGTTTCTGGGGCTGTCAATCTTGACAGGAGGAGATGGCCTCATCTTTCTCCAAAGGAGCGGCTGCTGGATTCAAACCTACCACCTTTTGGTTAGCAAGCCCACATGTAATATACTTTGTTAGCCGGCTCCCTGCGGGAGTGTGACAATAAGAACCAGTTGCTGTCAAGTCAGCTTTGACTCATGGTGCGCCCATGAGTGTGAGAGGCTTCCGTGGCTGAGTTTTCAGAAAACAGATCACCAGGCCTTTCTTCTGAGGTACTTTGGGGTGGACCTGAACCTCCAACCTTTTGGTTATTTGCTGAGTTGCTGCTGATGTTCCTCCCTGCACCAGCTGGGAACTCTTGGCACACGACAGGCATCTAACAGACGCTGTAGGATTGGAGAGTGGATGGTAGGGCCCCCTCCTTCTCTCTCCGGCCATGAGGATGAGGTGGAGCTGGGGTGGGAGGCAGGTCCAGCTCCTGGAGATGAGTGTGATGCCTGGAGGTCTGAGCTGTAAGGAAATGACAGGAACCGCCAAGGACTGTTTGCTCAGACTACTTACTCTTGTAGATCTGGGTGGTCTGATCCCCACTGTAAGGGCACAGCGCCCTCTGGTGGGCGGCACAAAACGGGAGCAACATTGACATTGCAAGTCATCTTGTGTGATTAGAGGGCGCTCCGGGGGTCTAGTGAGAAACTGTGCTGCAATTCCAAAGGCACATGGTTCAACTCCACCACCTGCTTTATGGGAGAAAGGTGGTCATTCTCATCCCTTGAGATTAGTTGTCAACTACGACTCATAGCAACCCTATGCACAATAGCTCTGAACTTTATTCTATCCTGAGCCAACCTCACTGTTTCTGACACACCTACCTTCTTGCTTGTCAATCCGTCTTCTCCTGGATCTTCCTCTCCTGCGCTGTCCCTCTACCCTTCCAAGCGTGATGTTCTTCTTCAAGGACTGGTCCCTCCTGGCTACATGCCTGAGGCAGAGCTTCAAAATCCTAACCTCTGTGGAGCATCTTAGTTTCTCTTTCTCCAGGCCAGACCTGTTCGGTCTCTTCGTGGTCCGTGGTATATCCTTCCAATACTCTTCTCCAGCACCACAACTCAAAATGATAAAAGTCTTCTGTTATCCTTGGTCACTGCCCAGCTTTCTGATGCATAGCAAGCAATTATGAAGACCGTGGTCTGGACTCTTTTGGTATCTACAGCCTCTGAAAACTGGCTGGCTGGGCAGCTAGAAGTTGATTCTGACTTGACAGAAATGAACAACAGTGAGAATATAAGAAAAAATCTCAAACACCACAGGTCAAATTAATGTGGTGGTGGTGGTGGTGTTGTTATGTGCCATCAAGTCCCTTGTGACTCATAGTGACCCTATGTACAACAGCCCTGAAACCTGCTCTATCCTGTGCCAACTTTACTGTCTCTGACACACCTACCCTCATTACCTCAGTCACTGAATCAATCTATCTCAATTATGGTCTTCCTCTCTTTCTCTGTTCCTCTACCCTTCTAAGCATGATGTCCCTCTCCAAGGACTGGTCCCTCTTTGCAATATGCCCAAAGTATGTCAGATGAAGCCTTAGAATCCTTGCCTACAATGAGCAGCCTGGTTTCACCCTCTCTAGGGTGAACCTGTTTGTCCTCCTGAAGTCTGTAGTATAGTCAACATTCTTCTCCAACACCACAGCTCAAAGGCATCAATTCTCTTTCTATCATCCCTAGTCATTGTCCAGCTCTCTGACTTCAATCAGATTGCACAGCAAGCATTTGCCAAGACTATGGCTTGGATCAGGCGCACCTTAGTCTCCAGACTAATGTTGTTGTGCTTCAGTACTCTGGAGAGGTCTCTAACAGCCGACTTTCCCAATGCAATTTGTCTCTTGATTTCCTGACTGCTGATACCAAGAGTGTTGACTGTGGAGCCAAGCAAACTAAAGCCGTTAACAATCTCTTCCCCATCTATCATAATGCTGCCGATCGGCCCAGTGGTGAGAATCTTTGTTTCTTGATATTGGGCTTCAATCCATACTGAAGGCTGCAGGCCTTGATCTGCAGCAAGTGCTTCAGGTCCTCCTCAGTTTCAGCGAGCAGGGTTGTGCTATCTGCATAGCGCAGGTTGTTGATATTGATGAAGAGATGAGTTTGTTTAGCCCAGTATGTCCTGAACAGTATCATTTTAACTCATCGCTGGCTCAGACACAGTGGAAGGACGCACTGCCTGCTCCTGCCCCAGCCCGTGTTGGCTGCATATCAGACCATTGTGAGCCGCTGAGCTGTCAATGGCTCATTTTCGGAAGTCAATTGCCAGGCCTTTCCTCCTAGTCTGTTTAGCCTGGACGTGCCTCTGACACCTGTTCAGCATCCTAGCAATGCAAAAGCTCCTGCTGACTGACGGGCATTGGCTACGCGTGAGGTGTCCTGGCTGGGAACTAAACCCAGGTTTCCTCCACGGAAGGTAAGGATTCTACCAATGGCTCCCATGGCCGCTGGCAGTCTGCCTTTCACAGATTCAAGGCAAGACAGGAGTATGGTCATGTGGGCATTCTAGAAGGATCCCTCAGATTTGGAATGAAGGTCTGATTAGGGGAATAAGATTGGGGTTGGAAGACCTGGGAGGTGGGTAGGGGGCTCCTGTTTGTCTTCTGAGAGAATGGGGAGGACAGTGGGAGTTGGACAGGTTAGTGTTGAAGGGAGAGGGGGAGAGAGAGAGCCAGTGAGGCTCCGCCGGGTGGTTCAGGGGCATGTGGTCAGGAGGTAAGGAAGTCCAGTACCATTTTCTCAACTTTTTCTTGCCTGAGACAATCTCAGGGAGAAGGAAGTGGTGGGGTCATACCTGTATTTTGTGTGTTCTTTCACTCAGCATGCCAGCATCGCTCCAGGCACAGGGACACAGCAGGGGACAAGACAAGGAAGGTTATCCTCGGGGGAGTAGGTGAAAACAAATGAATACAAAACAAAATATTTTCTAATAGTGAAAAGCTGCCAGAAAGAATGAAAACTAGTGCGTAGGTAGGGGGTGGGTGTGGGAGGGATTATTTGAGGAGATGACCTTAGAGCTGATGGGAAGGACAGTCCATGTGGTGGGGGAATAGTATGTGCAAAGGCCCTGGGGCAACCACCGTGCTGAACAACAGTGAGGACCTGAGGGAGGGGAGAGCTGAAGAGGTGAGGGCACAGAGGGGAAGGAGGGTAGGGTATGGAGGGGATTTTGTGTTTAGTTTTTTTTTTCTTAAGCAGTTATGAGGCATGGATCTGGCAAAAACTAAGTTTCTGGGAGATGGGGGAGGTCAGGTGGATTATCTCTCCATCCAGGGCTGCAGAAACCCTCAGCAGAGTAAAAACCTGTGTTTGACATTTTGGTCAGTGACCCAATAGATGGATCCTGACCAAAAGGAGAGAAAGTGTGGAACAGAAACAACTTCAAATTCATAGAGCACCCAGACTTAACTGGATCCGCTGAGATGGAGAGAATTTCTCAACCTAATGGATGAAAAGAAATTTTTATGGCATTTAAAAAATTATTATTTATTATTGTTATTAGTAGTATGGTATGTGTACTGTCAAATCAGATCTGACTGGTACAGGAGGAGATTGCCCCTCCCTCTCCAGGAGAGCATCTGGTGGCTTTGAACCACATACCTCTGGGATTGCAGAGCAGCTTCTTGCCACTAGGTCATCAGAGCTCCCTGAAAAGAATTTTTAAACCTTGACCCTAAAACTATCCCATGAACCCATTGTGAAAGTAATCAACAGCTTAGTGCAATTATTACAATTATTACAGGAGTTTTGCCTCAGGCATTGCGCTCAGAAAGAAAAATCTATGAGGAGTCCTGGTGGGGCATTGAATGAGCACTAGTAACCAAAATGAAATAAAGAGACAGCAAGAACAAAATTAAAAACACGACCTGGGCTCAAATGTTCCCTTAAGTTGAATGATGGGGAACCGGTGACTTGCCCTTTGGTCCTCAGTTTCCCATCCATAAAATGGGCTCAGTGACAGAGCCTCCCCTGACAGGTCAAGCCCAGGGCTCTGGTGAGGCAGTGGGCTGCTCTTCCCAGCATAAGAGTCAAAGAGGCACCCACAAACTCAGGCGCCCACAAACTCAGGTGTAGAGAGGACTTTTAAAAACTTGTTGGAAAAATAGATATATACACCACATCATTTGCTGAGTCATCATTTTCCAGGGGACAATTGAGCGGCATGAATGACCCTGGTGGTGCAGTGAACAAGTGCTTGCCTGCTGTCTGAGAGCTGCAATTACTGGTCACTCCGTGCCTGGAACATAGAAACCAAGGTGTGTAGAACAGTGAGTCCAAAGTCCTGATGGACTATGTGGACCTCAGCCCCCGTGACTCTGAGACCAGAAGGACTAGACGATGCTCAGCCACCATCACTGACCGCTCACAAAGGGATCACTGTGGAAGGTTCTGGATGGAGTGGAGGGAGAAATGTGGCACAGAACTCAAAACCAGAGAGATGACCAGGCCTCCTGGTCAATAGGGACTGATGGCTCTCCTGACACCGTGGGCCTTCGACAACTTCAAACCTGGAACAAAACTCATTCACTTGGGCTCAACACTCAGACAGACAATTGCCAGGTCTATAAAGTGAACAATAACACCGGAGAGGCCTTTACTCCTTAGAATAGTCACCTATTAACTATGAGATATCATCTCACCCCAGTCAGAATAGCAAAACTTAACAGAACAGCAAGCAACAAATGCTGGCGAGGTTGTGGAG
>NW_006399935.1:4416500-4422612 GCF_000299155.1 Elephantulus edwardii
AAATATGTTTAATAATAAAAAAATAATAGTCACCTATTGAAGATCCAAAGACCAGCATCTGTCAGCGGATAAAACTCGGAAGGCTGGAAGGGGGAGGGCAGAAGGATTTGTGGAAATGAGAATCACAGAGAA
Source organism: Elephantulus edwardii (assembly GCF_000299155.1). Taxonomy (NCBI): domain Eukaryota; kingdom Metazoa; phylum Chordata; class Mammalia; order Macroscelidea; family Macroscelididae; genus Elephantulus; species Elephantulus edwardii. The sequence continues at coordinate 4,416,633 of NW_006399935.1, forward strand.
GGAGTGGAAAAGGGGACAAGGTCATTGGTATTGTGATCAATAAAAAACAAATTATAAAACAAAATGCATCTGAATAGTGGAAAAGAGCTTTGTAGTAGTTCACTCAAATCACAATTTGAAACAATAACAACAACGAAACCCCTCAAAATGAAGGAGACACACAAGGACAATACCCTTTCACTTCAGTCTGTCACTCTCTGGTCCTAGTTCCTGCTCAGAGGCCACTATGCACCACCAGGCAATTCTCCTAGAAGGAAAGGCCTCCTAGTTAAGTTTTGATTCCCAGTGATTAAACCTGGAGCAAGGGGGCATCCAGGTCACATTGGAGAGGGAGGCCCTAGAGGGGGTGTGCCAGGCTGGCTCCCCCAGGAGAGGGATCCAACTAAGATGAAGTTGTTGATCATTTCAATCTTTATCTGTCATGATGTTGGCTATTGGTCCAATAGTGAGAATTTTTTTTAATAAGTAGATCTTTTTAAAAATTATTATTATTAATTTTAATGAACATTTACAGAGACTTTGGATTTTCATTCATTCATTGTTGCACTTTTCTCCCTGCCCAACCTTTCCCCAGTGGTGAGAATTTTTGTTTCCTTCACCTTGAGATGCAATCCACATTGAAGGCTTGAGTTGGTACAGTGCTTGTCTGTCAGTTTGTGGTGCGGAGATAACTTGTGGGTACAGTGATGCTGAAAGCTGGGCCACTGGTGTGTCAAGTCCCACAAGGAAAACCCATGGTGGACAGGTTTTAGTAGATCTCCCAGACTAAGACAGACAAGGAAGCACGATTGGTCATCCAATTCTTAAATAACAGGTTTCTGAAAACCCTAGAGAAATGCAGATAGTTACAGTAGTAGTGGTAGAGCCCAGAATAGAAATCAGTCAGAATTGGGAAAAGTAGTGGCAAACAGCCTTTAATAATTGGAACATGGGATGTACAAAGCTTAAATGTTAGAAAACTAGAAATTGTGAATAATCATATGGAACACGTGAACACTGACATTCCAGGTATTAGTGAGATGAGATGGACCAGCTTTGGCCACTTTGAATCAGATGATCATGTGGAATACTGTGCTGGGAATAAGAAGAATGGCGCTGCATTCGTAGCCAAAAAGTCAATTTCTTTCCAAGTAGACTTATTTATTTTAAAAGGCATCTTTATATCATGCCACAAACCCCTTTTGAGCTGTTTGCTCTTTTGAGCAGAACAGATGGTGTTGGGGGAGCTCTGGTGGCCTCGTGGATAGAGCATTGTGCTGCCAGTGCAAAGGTAAGCTGTTCGAATCCACCAGTTGCTCTGTGGAAGATGGTGAATCTCCGACTTACAGAGTCAGCTATGAGCGAGTTCCGACTCGGCGGCATTGCGTTGAGATGGTATACAAATAAGTCCTCGGGTGATGCAAATGGTTTGTGCTTGACTATTAACCTAAAGGTCGAGAGTTCAAGCTCACTCCTTGGCAACACAGGAGAAAGGCCTGGTGATCTGCCTCCATAGGGATTCGTTGTTAGTTGTGATGGAGTTGACTTGAGGTCCGGTGACCCTGTTGGTGCTGAGCAGAACTGTGCTCCCTGCTTTTCGAAGGCTGTGCCCCTTCAGAAGCCGATCACCAGGCCTGTCTTCCGAGACACCTGTAGGTGGGTTCCAACAACCAACCCGTTGGCTAATAGTTGAGCACTTAAAGAATCCAGCAGGAGCACTGTGCAGAGGGCTGGAGCCCAGGGTCCTTCTCTGTAACACATGTCTCGCATTAACATCAGTTCAAGAGTCACCAAGACCCTTCCTGGGCTGTCCCAGCTTCTGGTGGCCCTGGATGCTCGCTGACTGGTGGCGGCATCACACAAAACTCTTTCCTCATTTCCCCTCTCAGTTTCTTCTCTTTGTCTCTTACTAGGACACTTGCTCTGGTTTTGGGGTCTAGCTGGTGAAACCAGAATGATGGCACCTTAAAAGCTTCCTTATGACTCAGGGTGAAGTCTCTCTCAGGGAGGAGTGATAGGGAATGGCAAAGGACACACTGACAAAGAAGATTAATCAGAACTGGCTTTGACAAGCACTGTGGCATTTGGACAAGAACAAACTGGGAGGAGGGTAGAGAGAATGGTGCAGCGGTGAATGAATGGAAACCCAAAATCTCTGTAAATGTTTATGAAAATTAATAAAATATAATTATAGGGGAAAAAAAGCTTCAGCCAAAGCCTATGAAATATCATCCCACCCCAGCAACAATAGCAAAGTTCAAAAGAGCAGCAAACAACAAAAGCTAGTGAGGTTGTGGCAGTGTAAAATTGACGGTTTGACGCTTTCTCAAAAAGTTGGAAATAGAAGTACCATTTGACCAGCAATGCCACTGCTAGGAATATACCCTAAAGAAACCAGAACTACCAAAAACTGTATGCACACCCATGTCTATTGCTGCATTCTTCACAAGAGCAAAAAGATGGAAACAACCCAAGTGCCCATCAACAAACGAATGGATAGAAAAACTACGGTATATTCACACAATGGAATACTATGCAGTGGTGAAAATCAATGAACTTGTAAAACATTACACAACACAGGTGAACCTAGAGAACATTATGCCGAATGAAATATCTTAGTCACAAAAGGACAAATACTGCATGGCACTGTTATAAAGCAGGATTGACAAGGGAGGTTGGGAGGAGAATAGGGAAGGAGTAGATAGATAATGAACAGATGAAGGAAAGACCTGTTTAAAAGAAATATATGATTAGGTATTATACGTAAGACAACAGTCCAGAATAAGAGGTACACTGCAAAGAGGACTAGGGGAGAAGGGAAGAGCAAGGGAGGTAATTGTGCAACAATGAATGAATATTTAAAAACAAAAAAAGAAAGTAAACTAGGACAGGAGGAAGGGAGGGAGGGAGGGGGAAAATGTGAAACAATGAATGAATGAAAATCAACTTTTCTGTGCAGTAGTCTTCTCCAACACCACAGCTTAAAGGCAGGGAGAGTTCTGGTGGCCTAAGAATAAGAAACTGAACTGCACTTTCTTCCTCTGTCATCCTTATTCACTGCCCAGCTCTCAGATGCGTGGCAAGTGACTGAAGAGACTGTGATCTCAACCAGGTGCACCTTAATCTTCACACTGACATCATTGCTCCTCAGTGATTTGGGGAGATGCCTTACAGAGGACTTTCCCAGTGCAATAACATGCAGCTTAAATGAGGGGATGCTTATGGTGTCTTTGGGGTTTTGGTAGTTGAAGGGACCATGCTACTAAGTCTAAACATATCTGTGAAGCAATGGGTGATTGGGAGCGAAATTTTCCAAGGCATATGTGGGATTATTGGGTGTGTTTACTGGTGAAGAGCGTGGCAGGGATGTGGAACCTCGCATCCTTCATGATCTCTTACTCTTCAGCACTGCTATTCTCCCATCTTACAGGAGAGTAGAATGAGGCTCAGAGAGAGATCTCCCAGAGTTCCACATCAGGGAAAGGACAGGGCCTGAAGGACAGACTCCAAGACCTTCCTGACCTGCCCCCTTGTCCATGCTCTCCATTCACTGGCCAGCTGGGGACACAGAGGCAGCAAGAGAGTGGAGCTAGAAGCAGTTCTTCCCCTGTGGAAATGGAGGCTGGATCCCAACAGAAGGGGAGAGGCAGGGCCTTTTGAGGCAAACACACAGAGGCTGTGATGAGTGGGGTGCTATGTGTGACCTGGAGAGGAGCAAGTGGGGAACACACCCTGCTGCTGATCAAAGAGTTGGCAGTTCCAGTCCTCCTGCAGGTGCCTCGGAAGAAAGGACTGGCAATCCACTGAAAACTTGCCTACTGACAACCTCATACAGCTCAGGTCTGCTGGCCACCTGTGGAGTTTCCAGGGGTCAGGCCTGACTGGACAGCAGTGGATCTGTTGCTGGTGATGGTGGTTGTAGTGCTGGGGAGGTGGGATACAGAGAGATAGTTCTGAGGGGTGAGGGGAGGGCATGTGCTCTGTCCCCTCTGCTGACCAGTCCCCATTCCCCACCTTCCTCCCTGGCTGCAGACACACCAAAGGGCTCAGTGTTTGTCTATAGAGCCCACTACTTTCAAGGGTCTGTTGCTGGGGGAATGCGGGAGGGTCTTGGGTAGAACAAATGGTTTGCACTCAATTGCAAACCTAAAGATTGGTAGTTCAAATCCACTCGATGATGCCTCAGAAGAAAGGCCTGGCAAAACCTTTCTAAAAACGCCAAGGAGCAGTCCTGCTCTGGAGCATTGGGGGGGGGGTGGCACCCAACAACAACACCATAAAGAGAGGGGGCGGTCCTGCCCACACCCCGAGGCCAGTGTCCCATCTAGGGGCCTCCGGAGACGCACACATGTGTGCCCACCACAGGTATGCATGTGTCCCAGACACCCAGGCCTTCCGCACGCACCCCTTTCCTCCGCACCGTCTCCCCAGGTCTCACGTACCAGCCCTGTCTTCTGCCTGATTCTGGGGAACAATTAGTGTCAGAGCCGCGCGCTATCCCAGCACTGCCATCGCGCTGCCAGGACGGCCTCATGTTTAATTCATCCCGGGGCTAATTATAGGCAGGCGGGGGGAGGGGCCTGCTAACCTTGGCCTTCCCTTCCTAACCCTCCCCGCAGCCGTCAGGGTGACCGAGGAGGGATGCGGGGGACAGGGGGCCTGGCTCTACCTCAGCACTGATGGTGAACGCAAGGATGGGCCAGGCGGCTAGGGGGGCATAGGAGACTCAACCTTGGAGGTCTCTGTCCCTTCCTGCTCCCCTCTCCATGAACCAGGAATGGGAACCACTCCAGCTGAGGGCTGGGGGTGGGGTGGGGGGACCTTCTTGGACTGCTCACCACGCTCCCTGGGGCCACACACTTCCCACAGCACACAAAGTTGGTGCCCAATAACCACAGATAATGCACATTTTTAGTCATTTTGCTCTTAGCTACCATGGAATCAGAATGACCACGTGTGAGACAGGTCGAAATGCTGCCCAGTCGGGCCAGTCCTGTGATCAGACAGCTGTGAGCTGTGGAACTTTCATGGGCTGGTGTTCAGCAATCAATCGCCAGGCCTTTCTTCCTAGACCCTCAGCGTCTTGAAGCTCTGCTGAAGGCTGTCCAGTATGCAAGCAACACCTTAAGTGTCCACTGACGGGCAGGAGGTGGCTGCGAGCGAGATGCACTGGCCGGGAACAGAACCTGATCCCACGGGCTGGACACCTGCTGATCGACCACGCTGCACTCCTGGGGCTTCGGTTATCAGCACCTGTTGCAGTGAGGTGCCATCAAGTGGACTCTGCCTCATGGTGGCCCATGTGTGCTCCACAGGGTTTCAATGACTAGGATCTTCTAGGTCTGTGGGTGGCTTTGAACCCTCAACCTTTCATCCAGCAGTGGAGTGTTTAGCCATCTGGGCCACATAGGGACTCCTCTTAACCCTTCAAAAATCAAAACCTCCACCACAGTCAAGTCAGTTCTGGCTCATGCGATCCTTGGTCAGATTTGCTACACTGTACATTTAATGGGAGCAGACTGTCCCCACCATCTCCACCAGAGAGCCTGTAGATTCGAACTTCAGACCTTAGCTAACATATAACTTGTGTTGTAAGCAGGGTGTTTTTCTCTATTTACATTTAAAATTTGTTTCTTGTTCTCCTTCTCCCTAAATAAACTTGACTTTTCCCCTCACAAATGTCTTTTTTTAAAAAGTTGATTTGCAGGGAGCTCTGGTGGCCTAGTGGCAAGAAGCTGTACTGCAATCCTGAAGGGAAGTGGTTCAAATCCACCAGATGCTTCTCTGGAGCGAGAGGGGCAGCGTCTTCCTGGGTCAGTCAGATTCTGTTCGATGGAACACAAGAAGAAAAGAAAGAAATGAAATATTTAAAAAAATGGATTTACAGGTAATCATAATTTACATTATATTTCACGCAAATTTTAACTTAGATTGTATTTTATACAATCATTCACATACATTGTCTTTTATAGAATTAACTACTTTAAAAAATTTTTTTTTT
>NW_006399935.1:4422712-4431942 GCF_000299155.1 Elephantulus edwardii
CCCTCCTTCTCCAGCAGAGCACCTGGTGGATTGGAACTGTGTATCTCTGGGATTGCAGTGCAGCTTCTTGCCACTAGGCCACCAGAGCTCCCCAGAATTAACTACCTTTTTAAAAAAAAAATTTTTTTTTCCCTTTTTTGTGTGTGTACTGTCAAATCGGATCTGACTGGTACAAGAGAAGATTGTAGTTGTTTCTGCAGAGAATCTGGTGGATTTGAACCATGGGCTTCTGGGATTGCAATGCAGCTTCTTGCCACTAGGCCACCGGGCCTCCATAGAATTAACTACTGTTGACTGTTGATCTATACCTATTATTGCTCTCATTTCGCCAATCCTCAATATGTCGATATTAATGTGTTCCATCTCTTTCTTAATGGCGTCCGGTTTTCCTACATTCATGCTTCTCACATTCCACATTCCAGTCATTAGTTCTGCTTGTAACTGTTCCTCCTCCTTTGTGTTTCCAATTTTGAGGGCTCAGCCTCAGCTGCCATATCTGTTAGTCTACTCTAAGTGGCTCTGCTGTACATCGGGTTTTCGAAGGCCTGCTTTATTTGGGAAGTGGATGGCCAATCCTTCTTCCTAGTCTGTCTTAATTTGAATGCTTAGCTTTGGAACATCATCTGACAAACATTTTAGTGAAAGGAGCAAATGAAAGACACTTCCCCTTACAGAGGCAACCATACGCGCAGGGCCCTCCTCCTGCACGTGTGTCTTGTCCCTTCAATTTCCCTGATGCGTCAGCATTGCTTGCTCTCCTGCCTGACCGGGGCCATGATATTCTCAATTACTTGCTATGCATCAGAGAGCTGGACAATGACTAAGGATGACAGAAGGAGAATTGATGCCTTTGAGTTGTGGTGCTGCAGAAGAGACTTGAACATGGGCCATGCAAATCAATTTTTGCACCATGGACCACCAAGAAAACAAATACATCTGTCTTGGAGAGTGTGAAACCTAGTTTCTCCTTGGAGGTTAGGATTTTTTTTTAAATTTTTTATTATTTTGTGTGTGTGTACCATCAAATCGGATCTGACTGGTACAGGAAGAACTTGTCTCTCCTTCTCCAGCAAAGCATCTGGTGGATTTGAACTCCGTACCTTTGAGATTGCAGTGCAGCTTCTTGCTATGAGGCCACCAGAGCTCCCTGATTTTTTTTTTTAATACTGATTTATTTACAGTGTTCGAAAACATTGTTTTTTCACATTGGATCTTTCCTATTTCCTTCACCTCCCACCCGTTAAATTGTGTGACCCTATGATTAATTCTGCTTTCCCGCCCATCTTCACCTCTCTGCTTCCATCCTTCCATCCCTTGGATCCTCACACTCATTCTACAATAATGGTTTTATACAGTATTTGTCCTTATCAGACTGAGTTAGTTCACTCAGAATAATGCTCTTCATCCAGCGCCATCTCACATACTTTGGGCATGTGGCTGAGAGGAACCACACCTTGGAGAAGGACATCATGGTCAGAAGGGTGGAGGGACAGCGCAGGAGAGGAAGACCCCGGATGAGGTGGATTGATATGGTGACTAGGGTGATTGGTCAGTGAGACAAGCTCAGGACAGGGCAGGCTTCTGAGCTGTGAGACACAGGTGACTTTGACAGCACATAACAACAACAACAACATTATTATTCTTTTTGAGTCCTTTTGAAAAGGGTGATTTTTTCCCTTTTTCGCTTCTCGCCTTTCCCAGATGCTCCTTCTGTTTCTCACTGCTGTCTCTGCGTACTTACTGCGTGTGTGTGAGGCCCAATTCTGGGCCTGTCCATAAAATCCCTGTCACAGGGCTGGGGATGGGGTGAGGGGAAGGAGGCGCTTGCCTCGGCTGCAAAATTAAAAACATGTCAGCCAATTCCACCATCAAGATAAATGCTATTTTAAGCTACATGTGAAAACATCCAAAACAATGAGGAGGGGGGGAAGTCTTTGGCAAGCACAATATCAAAATCTTAAATAAAGACATCAGCTTTTATTTGCAAAGCCATATCGACTTTCCTGTTTGACAGACAGCCCCACAAGGCAGGGACTGGGATGGTCAGTGGAAGAAACTGAGGCATAGAGAGGTTAAGTGACGTGTCCTGGGTCACACGGGTGTCCACTCTGTGTCCACTCTACTCTTCCTGTCTCCCTTGATCCTTTGTCTGACATCCTCCCTCCAAGGCACCCCTTCTTTTAGATCCCTAGCTTGTCACCCTCAACTTTCCTGAAATAGCTGAGGGTGTCAGCTCCTGGCAGGCTGCCCCATGCCACCTGCTCCCAGCCCTTCTGTACTCTCTCTCCTTGGGCCAGAGAGAAAGAGAGGCTCAAACTTCAGAGCTCAGCGCTGAGTGCCTTGCTGGCCCTGCCCGTGTCTCCCTGTTCCCATCTGTGTCCTGGAGGCTGTACGATTGCTGGCTGTGTCACCTTCTGGTTTCCTGTACAGCAGCGTGGGTGGTGACAGCCAGGTCCCCATCGGCTTAAAGTGACGCCTTCCTGGGGGGATGAGCCTGACCCTCTCCAAAGTCCATGTTGGAATAACTCAGGGACACTTACAGGAGCCAGCTCTTGGGGTGGCAGATTCTTCAACGGTTTGAAGCTCAGAGCCAGCTGGCCAGGGTTCAACTCTGTTCCGTCACTCAGATGCTGTGTGACCTTGAGTAGGCCACTCAACCTCTCTGAGGCAATGGCTGCCTCTGTAAAATCTGATAACGCTGTTAGCTGTTGTTGAATTAGCCACTGACTAATGGAGACTCCATGCACAAGAAATGCCAGAAAGTGACCGGCAGGCCTTTCTTCCTGGTCTTAGTCTGAAAGCTCTGTTGAGACCTGTTCATCATCATAGCAACACACACACCTCCACTAGTGGGTGATGGCTGGGCTAAGTGCACTGGCCGGGAATCGAACCCAGGTGTCCTGTGTGGAAGGTGAGAATTCTACCACTAAGCCAGCTTTGCATCTATGTAGCAACCTCTGTGGAAGAGGGTTAAACTCATGCGTGCAAAGCAACCAGTGTACCCAGCAGGTTCTAAATGCATGCCTGGAATCACTGTAATTCTGGGACCCAGGTGCTGTGTTACCTGATCCAACCATCTTAGTATATATGCATACATTGTTGTTGTTGTTATGGGCTATTGAGTTGACTACGACCCCCGTGGTGAACAATGGCTCTGATCCCTCCCCACCTACCTGTGAGCCAACCTCACCATCTCTGAAACACCTGCCCCCTTTGCTACAGTCACTGTGTCAATCCATCTCATCCAGGGTCTTCCTCTTCTGTGCTGACTCTCCATTTTTCCAAGCATGATGACCTTCTCCAAGGACTGCCCACCCCCCAACCTGCCCAAAGTATGTGAAATGCAGGTTCAAGATCCTTGCCTCTGAGAAGCAGCCTGGTTTCACCTTCTCCAGGTCAGACCTGTTAGTTCTCTTGGCCGCCCTTGGTGTGTTCTGTGTTCAATACTCTTCTCCAGCACAACTCAAAAGCACAGGTTCTTCTGTCATCCTTACTCATTGTCCAGCTCTCTGACGCATAGCAAGCAATTGCATCATTGTCCAGCTCTTAGAAGCAGATGAGTGCATGTGAGTGGGCCCATTTCACAAATGCAGCTACTGAGGCTACAAAACCAGCAGGGATAAGGTGACAAGGACGAGTGTGCAGGGCAGGGGATCGGAAGCTGCATTTTACTCCCTCCCCTCCTCAGGCTCAGAGAAGTTCCCAGCAAGTCGCCTGTCCCTGGTCCGGGCTGGGGCGCGCACATCCCCAACAGCACAGCTCCGTCCCTGTCCCGGGCTGGGGCGCGCACGTCCGCAGCTGCACAGCCCCGGAGCCAGCGCTTGTCCCCGGCCCGGGATGGGGCGGGCAGCGCGGGCCTGGCCCGGCCAGCTCCCGGCGCCGCCGAGCGTTTCCATGGCAGCCTGGCGGGAGCCGGCCAGAGCGATTAGGCGTCCCGAGGAGCGGCTGCTAAAAATAGCGCGCGCCGCACTGGGCTCATTAGCGGGCCCGGCTTTTGGCTGCCAGGTACCACCCCCCCCAACCCCAGGCTAGCTTTCCCTCCCCGGCTGCCGGGCAAAGTGGAGGGAGGCACAGCCTGACCCTCTCCACCCTGGACCAGCTTGTCTGTAAATCCAGGCTCACCACTCCCTTGTTCTGAATCCTTCGGGGCTCCCCTTTGTCCAGGGACTCAGGCCCAGCGCCCTAACCACAGGCCTGCAAGCTCTCACCTCATCTCCCACTGCTACCCTCATGCCTTTTAGGGGATCAGACTTGTGGCACCCTCTCCTCTCTGGCAAGGCTGGCTCTTCCCTTCTTTTCATCTTTCACACCTCCTCCGGGAAGCCTGGCCTCTGCCCAGCTCAGCCCCATCACCTTGTGGAAATCTCCAGACCTGTCTGCCTCCCTCACCAGCTTTGTGCCTTTGTGTCTGGAACGAAGCAGGGATACTGTTGCTGTCACTGTCGTTGGAGGGACCATCGAGTCCGATTCATAGTGACCCCCACGGACAATGGACCTGAACCCTGCCCCCTCCTGTGCTATCTTCATCATCTCTGCCACGCTCAAGGCCATTGCTGCAGTCAACCCCTCTGTTACTGACCCTCCACTTCCCCTCAGCATGGTCTCCTTTCCCAGGGAATAGCCTCTCCTAAAAATATGTCCAAAGTATGTGAGACAAGGGTTCACCTTTCACGGTTGTTCCCTGTAAGGAACTCCCTGGCTGCACCCTCTCTGAGACATTTCTTTGTTCTCTTGACTGTCCAGGGGATATTTAGCACTTTTCTCCAGCACCACAACTCAAAGACATCAATTCTACTTCGGTTATTTTTATTCACTGTCCAACTTTCAGAGGCATGGCGAATCATTGAAAAGACCGTAGCCTGAATCAGGGCACACCTTAGTCTTTAAACTGACATCCTTGCTCCTCAGCACTTTGGAGAGGTTCCTGAGTGCAGACTTTCCACAATGAAACAGGTCCTTTGATTTCCTGACTGCTGGCACCACAGTTGTTGATTGTGGGTTTGGACACAGTGTCTGAAATAGAAGCAGGCGTGCAGCAGTTGATAAATGAATGCTTGTGGGGTGAATAAAAAAGGAGAGGATTTCTGGGGTGGCGAATCTCCACTGTCCTCTGTCCCCAGGCCAGAGGTCAGTGGTCCTTCTTTACTCCTCTTCCTAAGTCTTTCAGAGAAGGCCAGACTGCGTGATCCAGGTAGCTCACTCACCCTCTCTGCCTTGAGAGTTAGAATACTCTGCTTGGCTCGGGCAGAGCTAACTCACATTTGCAAGCATTTATAAAGGAGATGGGAAGGTGAAGAGGCACAAATGATTAGCAGCAGGCTGCTAACAGAGAGGTAGGGAGTTCAAACCCATGCAGAGGTGCAGTCTCAGAAAGAACTGGCAACCTGTTCGCATTAAGATTGCAACGTAGAAAAGGGTATTGTTATTGTTGCCATTGAGGCAAAACTGACTCAGAGCTAACCTTCCAGCTCTGAGTTTCAGAGTTTCCTCTGGGTTTTCAGAGGAAGCAAATTGCATGGGAGAAGGTGAGTATAGGGCTTAATCTACTGTGTCCTAAGAGGTTGTTGAAATAACAACACCTGCACCTGGACTGCAGAAAAGGAAGAAGACTTGAAGCACTTACTGGAGAAGATCAAAGACTACAATCTTCAATATGAGTTGTTGTTGTTATGTGCCCTCAAGTCGACTACAACTCAGCAGCCCTTGGTGCAATAGCTCTGAACCCTGCTCTCTCCTGAGCCAATCTCATTGTCTTTGACATCCTACCCTCCTTACCCCAGTTATTGTGTCAATCTATTTCACACAGTCTTCCTCTCCTGCACTGTCCTTCGATCCTTCCAAGAATGAGGTCCCTCTGCAAGGACTGGTCCCTCCTGTCTACATGCCCAAAACATATGAAAAGGATTTTAAGATAAAATCCTTGCCTCCAGAGAGCAAGTTGCTTTCACCCTCTCCAGGACAGACCTGCTAGTTCTCTTGGCGATCCATGGTATGTTCATTACCCTTCTCCAGCACCACAACTCAAAGACATCAATTCTTTTTGTTATTGTTGGTCATTGTCCGGCTCTCTGATGCATAGCAAGTAATTGTGAAGACCATGGCCTGGATCAGATGCACCTTAATCTCCAGACTGACATCATTACTCTTCAGTACTCTGGAGAGGTCCCTAACAGCAGATTTTCCATATGCAATTAATCTTTTGATTTCCTGGCAGCTGGTACCAATTGTTGATTGTGAAACTAAGCAAGCTGAAGCTGTTAACAATCTCAATCTCTTCACTGTCTATCAGGATGCTGCCAATGGGCCCAGTGGTGAGAATCTTTGTTTTCTTGATGTTGAGCTTCTGTCCATATTGAAGGCTGCAGCCCTTGATCTTCTGCCACAAATGTCTCAAGTCTTCCTCAGTTTGGACAAGCAACATTGTGTCATTTGCATAATGCAGGTTGTTGAGATTGTTTCTTCCAGTTCTGATGCCACATTCCTCCTCATAGAGCTCAACCTCCTGGATCATCTGTTCCTCATATAGATTGAAAAGGTATGGAGATAGAATACATCCCTGGTGTACACTTTTCCTGATTTTGTGTGTGTGTGTGTTGTTGTTGTGTACCATCAGATTGGATCTGACTGGAACAAGAGGAGATTACTCCTCCTTCTCCAATAGAGCATCTGGTGGATTGGAAACGTGTGCCTTCAGGATTGCAGTGCAGCTTCTTGCCACTAGGCCATCAGACCTCCCTCTTTTCCTGATTTTGAACCATGCAGTATTTTCCTTGAGATCATCCAAAAATGACTAGAACAGCATATCAACAGAGAACTGCCTGAAGTGCAGGCTGAATTTAGAAGAGGCTGTGGAATTAGGGATATTATAGCTAATGTCAGATGGATCTTGGCTGAAAGCAGAGAGCACCAAAGGAATGTCTGTGTTACATTGACTATGCAAAGACATTTGACTGTGTGGATCACAACTGTGGCTGACTTTGAGAGGAATAGGAATCCCAGAATACTTAATTATGCTTAGGAGAAACTTAGATTAGGAGGCAGTCGTCAGAACAGAGCAAGGAAACACTGCAAGGTTCAAAATTGGGAAGGGTGTGCATCAGGGATGTGTCCTATCTCCATATGTTTTCAGTCTATATGTGGAACAGATTATCTGAGAGGCTGGGCTCTATGAGGAGAAGTGTGGCATCAGGATTGGAGGTAGACTAATCAACAGTCTACATTATGCAGATGACACAACCCTGCTTGCTGAAACTGAGGAGGACCTGAAGCACTTCCTGCAAAAGGTCAAGGACTGCAGCCTTCAATATAGATTGAAGTTCAATGTCAAGAAAACAAGATTCTCACCACTGGGCCGATTTGCAGCATCATGATAGATGGTGAAGAGACTGAGATTGTTAACAGCTTCAGTTTGCTTGGCTCTACAATCAACACCCTTGGTACCAGCAGCCAGGAAATTAAAACACAAATTGCATTGGGAAAATTGGCTGTCAGAGATCTCTCCAAGGTACTGAGCAGCAACGATGTCAGTCTGGAGACTAAGGTGCACCTGATACAGGCCATGGTCTTTGCCGTTACTTGCTATGCTTCAGAGAGATGGGCAATGACAAAGGATGATAGAAGGAGAGTTGATGCTTTTGAGCTTTGGTGCTGGAGAAGTATTGAGCATTGACTGCTAGGAGAACAAACAAGTTCGTCCTGGAGAGAGAGTTCTCCTTTGAGGCAAGGATTCTGAAGCGTCATCTGACATCTTTTGAACATGTTGCAAGGAGAGACCAGTCCTTGGAGAGGGATGGCATGCTTGGGAGGGTGGAGAAATGGTGCAGGAGAGGAAAACACTCTATGAGATGGGTTGAAGTCACTGGGGTAATGGCGATAGGCATGTTGGAGAAAGCGAGATCGGCACAGGCTAGAGCAGGGTTTAGGACTGTGGCACATAGTGTTGCTGAGTTGCAAGTGACTCGGTGGCACATAACAACAACAACAACAACAACAACAACATTATTCTGATGATTGCCTCCTGGTCCAAGTGTAGGTTTTGGATAAGTACAATCAAGTGTTTTGGGATTCCCATCCTTCTCAGAGGTTTGTTGTGATCCACACAGTCAAATGTCTATGCCTAGTCAATGAAACATAGATAAACATCCCTCTGGTAGTCTCTGCTTTCAGTTAAGATCCGTCTAACATTGGCTATAATATTCCTAGTGCCGCGGTTCTGTTGATGTGCTGTTCCAGTCATTTTTGGATCATTTTCAGCAGGATCTTGCTTGCATGTGATATTGATGATATTCGGTGATTTCCACACTCTTTTGGGTCACGTTGTTTGGAATGGGAATAAATATGGATGTTTTCCAGTCAGTTGGCCAGGTGCTTGTCCTCTAGATTTCTTGGCATAACCTCATCAGGGCATCCAGGGCAGCGTTTGTTTGTTGGCCTATGCCAATCGGTATGTCATCAATTCCTGGGGCCTTGTTTTTTGCCAACTCCTTCCGAGTAGCTTGAACTTCCTCCTTCATCACCATTTGCTCTTGAAGACGCTTCAGGAAAATGAAAATCCTCACCACCTGACCAAAAGGCAGCATCACAATAGGTGGTATGTACTGTTGAGTCAGAACCACCTCAGAGCTGACTGTCCCAGCAGGTTTTCAGAGACAGTCAATTGTATGGGAGTAGACTGCCTATCTTTCTTCTGTGCAGCAGTGAGTGGACTTGAGCCCTGGTACCTTTGGGTTGACAGTGCGTCTCCTTACCATAAGCCACCAGAGCTTCCTCATGACAGAGTGAGAAAAGAGTAAAGTTGTCAAAGTTTGAATTTCACTGGAATCCATGATCAACACCTATGAAAATAGTAGTCAAGAAATCAAAAACTATAGCTTGCATTGAGGAAATCTGTAAAGGACCACTCCAAAGTGCTAAAGAGCAAGGATGTTTGTTTAAAGACTAAGGTGCAGTTGACCCAAGCCTTGGCATTTTCAATTACTTCATATGTGTGTGATTGGATCCACAATCAACACCCTTGGTACCAGCATCTAGGAGATTGGTAGACATACTACACTGGGGAAAGTCCATTATCTCTCAAACTTCCTCAAGAGCAATTATGCCAGTTTGAAGACTAAGGTGAACCTGATTCAGACCATGCATGGTCTTTTCAGTCACTTGCTATGTGTCCGAGAGCTGGACAATGAATAAGGATGACAGAGGAAGAACTGACCCCTGTGAACTGTGCGATTGGA
>NW_006399935.1:4432577-4441745 GCF_000299155.1 Elephantulus edwardii
CGAGAGAGAGGAAGACTCTCAATGAGATGGATTGCAACAACAGGCTTGAGAGTGGTGGGAATTGTCAGGAAGGCACAGGACAGGAGAAGGTTCTGGTCTATAGGTCATGGAGTTGCTATGAGTTATAGTCAACAGGGTGACACCTAACAACAACAACAACAACAACAACAACAACAACAACAACAACAACTCCACAGCACTCGCCAACAGAGATATGGAATCTGAAGTCTCCAGCAGGAAATACCACTTGCTCCAGAAGGTCCTGCTATTTGGTAATTCCCCTGGGGTGGCCCTACTGGCTGACCCTATTTTTATACCTTTTCTATCCACCTTGAGAATGACTAGTTCATTTTCAGTCCTGTTTCCTTGAACCTATGGTTGCTTTCAGCCAAGAACCTTGCATGGCCAAAGGGTCTCCTACATGAAGCCAGACTTGTTCAACATACCATGTTCAGTCAGCACACCCGTGTAATGTTGTTGTTGTTATTAGGTGCTGTCAAGTGGAGCATGGCTCACAGCAATCCTACGAACAGCAGCTCTGAACCCTGTCCTGCCCTGTGCCGTCCTCACAATCCCTGACACGGCCGAGCCCATTTCCGCAGTCACTGTCAATCCATCTGCTTGAGGATCTTTCTCTCCTTTGCTGATCTTTCCAATCATGATGTCCCTCTCCAAGGAATAGCCTCTCCTAGCAACAAGCCCAAAATATGTGAGACGAAACTTTGTCGTCTTTGCATCCAAGAAGCACCCTTGTTACACCTTCTCTAAGACACATCTTTTTGTTCTTTTGACAGTCCATGGGATGTTCTCTTCTCAGATACCACAGCAACAATTCTTCTTCTGTCATCCTCAGTCATTGTTCAGCTCTTAGATGCATAACAAGTGATTGAAAAGACCATGGCCTGAATCAGGTGCACTTTCGTCTTCCAAATGACATTATTGCTCCTCAATAATTTAGAGTCCCTGACTGCAGACTTTCCCAGTGTAATCGTATTTGCAAATTTGAAATCACAGGTAAAATGTTTCGTTTTTATAGATGTGGAAGAGTCATGTCTTTGTCATAGCATTGGGAAATGGCCGAGGGGGATTTGAACCTGGCTCATCAATGTCAGTTTTTCCAACTGTCTTCTCCTTTTCCGCTGAGAGGTGAAGGACAATGTCAACAAGGACATTTGGGTTCAAGTTCTGCCTGGGATGCATAGTAAGGTATGACTTTGAGCTTCTTCCTTTCCTCTCTGAGGCTCAGATTTCTCTGTTGAGAAGTGGAGATTGCACAGCTATCCTCAGAGAAGCTCTGGTGACATAGTTCAATGGGTGGAACAAACAGGTAAGCATCTGACCACTGGCGTTACGTGGTTGACTGCTAACTGAAAGGTCAGTGGTTCAAATCCACTGCGGGGAGAAGAATGAGTGATCCCTTCCTCAAGATGCTTCTGGTCTCAGGGAGTTGGTGGGTGATAGATAATTCAGCGTCAGCTTGACAGCAGGGGATTTTGTTTTGTTTTGCTTTTAATCCCAAAACGTTTTGGTGGTGCAATAGGTAACTAAAGGATTCATGGTTCTAATCCACTCAGTGACTTCTTGAAAGAAAGACTGGTAATCTACATCCACATTTATGCCAACAACACCCTGTGGGCCAGCTCTGCTCTGTCACATGGGTCACTCTGAGTTGGAGTCCACTCGATGGCACACAACAACAACAACAACAACAACAGCAACAACAACACAGATTCTGTGAATTATACCCAAGACCATTGAGACCACCTGTTCAACCCCCAGACCCTGCGATCCTTCTCATGTCCCGTGCGCCCCCACTTCCTCCTCTGTCTCCCTCCATATTCCCTTAGCTGCCCCATGCCAGGCTTCTGTTTAGTTTAATAATCTCCTGAAAGTTTAATTGTTGTTTTATTCATCCGTGACCTTTCTCTCTCATCTGGAGACGTATTATTGCTAATCTACAAATTTCAAGAACCAGATTTATTTGCAAAACCAATTACCTGCCTATGCAAATGACCTCTCTCTCCATGCCCGCCTCCCTGGCCAGCTGGCTGGGGGGAGTCAAAGCGGGGGCAGGACCCGCTGCCCACCCCACAGAGCCGCTGTTCAAACACTGGGCTGCAAAGTTATCCATAATTCCTCCGCGCGGGGCGGCCCTCTCGGCCTGGAGTTAATTAGAATCTCAGCAATCAAGAGAAGCTCTGACCCCCTCGGCCTCTGAACTCTGACCCCCTTCCTGCCTCTTGAAGTGGCACAGACACTGATTACCTTCCTCACAGGCCCTTCTGCAGGGAACAATGCCTGGCCATTCGCTCAGTCCTCCATCCTGTGAGAATGTCCTCTTTAGGTGACACTGAGTGGCTTTGGATTCATGGTGATACCGTGTGACCTAGCAGGACTGTCCCATGGCATCTTCTTGACTGTAATCTTCATGGAATCAGATTGCTGGAATCTCCTGAAGATCCCGGGCTGCGTCAGTTAGCAGCTATTCAGCTTAACTATCGAGCTGTCCATCCAGGCTCCTTCTGCATTGGCTCATCCATCTGCAGGTCGGCATGACAGGCGCTGCTCAGGACTGGGGAGGCGGGGTGGGGAGTGGACAGGGAAGAGAAGCCCCATCTGTGTGTGGGAACCACGAGGAAGAGGAGGCTGGAGGGAGAACAAAGGGCATTTAGAGCAGGACATTGTGATCTGGCCTGCAACTGGAAAGAAGGAAGCAGGGGGTGGGAGGGGCGACCTGGGCTTGGGTGGTCAGCAGTGTGGACCTGGCCTCTCAGTCACCTCCCTCCACCCTCTAACCACTCACGCACTCAACCTCCCTGTGCTCTGTCTCTGCAGCCCCATCCCGCACACTCTTGTCCACACATCTGTCCCCACCCATCATCCCAGTCCATGCTCAACCATCTAATTACCTGCACTCTCTCCACCTACCCACCATCCACTCTAATCACTTACATACCACCCATCTGTTCATCCAGCCTCCTACCTCGCCCCAGTCTATCCCTTTAGCCTTTCACACACAGAATCCCTACATCATTCTACCCCTCAGACACCCATCGAGCCCCTCACATACTTACTCATCCACTCACCCATCCATCCAATATCCCATATCTTCTCGTCCTGCCTAACCATTCACATCCTCACTCACCCATCACCCATCCACCCATCCATCCTCTTATCTCTATGCATCCATTCACCCCTAACATTCTTCCTCCTACTCACATTGTAGTTGTTGTTGGGAGCCATCAAGTAAATAACAATTCCAACAGACCCAATGAACAACAGATCTGAATGCTGCCCTAGCCTGTGCTGTCCTCATCATCTCTGATGGACCAGGGCCCACTGATGCCACTACGTCTATCCATCTGGTTGAGGGTCTTCCCCTCTTCCTTAGACCCACAGTCCCACCATAGATCCATATACCCCTCACTCATCCAGGAAGTAGCGTATGATCAAGAATTAGTGGTAATGAAGGAAGACGCACAAGTTGCATTGAAGACATTCGGGGGGCAGGGACTAGGCTTCAGAAACTGATGGAAGATCACTGAGTTATCTCAACAAACAGATGCAGCCCTGGATATGCTTTCGAGTCTACTCCAAGAAATGAGAAGGCAGCTAACCGGCCAACTGATTAGAAGAGATCTGTATTTACCCCATTCCAAAAAAGGAGATCCAACAGAATGTGGAAATTATCAGAAAATTAATATAACATGCAAATGAGAGCTTGCAGAAGATCATTTAAAAATAATTGAAACAACAAGGAACTGCCAGAAATTCAGGCTGGATTCAGAAGAGGCTGTGGCACAAGGGACATCATTGCTGATGTCTGATGGATCTTGGCCGATAACAGAATACCAGAAGGATGTCTATTTGTGTTTTAAGGACTTTGTAAAGACATTTGATTCTGTAAATTATAACAAACTAAAGGGCAACACTGGAAGACAAAGCAAAGTATTACAGTGAAATGTACAGAGTTAGAGTTGGAAAATGAAAAGAGACCAACTGGCTCAGCATTTCTTATTCTGAAGGAACTGAAGAATAAATTCAAGTTTAAGGATGTTGTGGGCAGAATGTTGAATGACCCAGGAAGCATCAAAAGAAGATGGAAGGAGTACACAGAGTCACTATATCAAAAAGAATTGGCTAACACAGAGGAATTTCATGGAACAACGTATGATCAGGAGCCTATGGTGACAAAGGAGGAAGTTCAAGCTGCTCCTAAGGAACTGGAGAAAAATAAGGTCCCAGGAATTGACAGCATGCAAATCGACATATTTCAACAAACAGTGACTGCCTTGGACGTGCTCACCAGGTTATGTCAAGAAATCTGGAGGACAACCATCTGGGCAACTGACTGGAAGAGGTCCATGTTTGTTTCTGTTTCAAAAAAAGGTAACCCAGCAGAGTTTGGAAATTATGGAACAATACCACATGTGAGCAAGATCCTGCTGAAAATTACCCAAAAACTACTCAAACAGCACATCAACAGAGAACTGCCAGCTGTGTAGGTTGGGCTTAGAAGAGGCTGTGACATTAGGGATATTATAGCCAATGTTAGATGGATCGTAGCTGAAAGCAGAGAGTACCAGAGGAGTATTTCTGTGTTTCATTGACTATGCAAAGACATTTAACTGTGTGGATCACAACAAATTGTGGCTGATGCTGAGAAGAATGGGAATCCCAGGACACTCGATTGTGCTTTTGCAAAATCTATACTTGGACCAGGAGGCAGTCATTAGAACAGAACAAGGAAGCACAGAATGGTTCAAAAGCAGGAAAGGAGTACGCCAGGGATGCATCTTATCTCCAGACTTTTTCAATCTATATGCAGAACAGACCATTTGGGAGCCTGGGCTCTATGAGGAGGAATGTGGCACCAGGATTGGAAGAAGACTCATCTACAACTTGTGTTATGCAGATGACACAACCTTGCTTGTTGAAAGTGAAGAGGACATGGGATATTTGTTGCAGAAGGTCAAGGTCTGCAGCTTTCAATATGGATGGAAGCTCAACCTCAAGAAAACAAAGATTCTCACCGCTGGGCTGATTGGCATCATGATAGAGGGTGAAGAGATTGAGATCATTAACAGCTTCAGTTTGCTTAGCTCCACAATCAACCCTCTTGCTACCAATAGCCAGGAAATCAAAAGATAAATTGCACTGGGAAAATCTGCTGTCAGGGACCTCTCCAGAGTACTGAAGAACAATGATGTCAATCTGGAGATTAAGATGTGCCTGATCCAGGCCATGGTCTTCACAATTATTTGCTGTCTATCAGAGAGCCGGACAATAACCAAGAATGATAGAAGAAGAATCAATGCCTTTGAGCTGTGGTGCTGGAGAAGAGTATTGAATATACCATGGACAGCTAAGAGAACAAACAGGTTTATCCTGGAGAGAGTGAAAACTAGCTGCTCCTTGGAGCCAAGGATTTTGAAACTCTGTCTGACATACTTTGGGCATGTTGCAAGGAGGGACCAGTTCTTTATCCATACCTATAAAATCCATATGCTAGCAAATAATTTAGGAAGCTGGACTATATAAAGAAGACTGTGACATTAGGATAGGAGGAAGACTCATCAACAACCTGCATTATGCAGATGACAGAACCTTGTTTTCAAAAAATGAACAAGACTTGAAGCATTTACTGCAGATGATCAAAGACTCTAGCCTTCAGTAAGGATTACATCAGAACATCAAGAAAACGAAAATCCTTACTCCTGGACCAATTGCCAACATCATAATAGAAAAAAAAAATTGGCGTTGTTAATGATTTCAATTTACTGAGATCCGTCATCAATATCCCTAATAGTAGCAGGCAAGGAATCAAAATATATGTTGCACTGATAAAATCTGCTGCTCATGACCGTTCTAAAGTGCTAAAGAGCAAGGCTATGAGATTAAAGACTAAGTTGTGCTGATACAAGCTGTGGTATTTTCAATTACTACCTAAGCATCTGCAAGCTGGACGATGAATAAGAAAGGCAGAATCGATGCCTTTGGATTGTGGTTCTGGCAAAGAGTACTGAATATCTCATGAACTACAAAGAGGACAACCAAATCGATCTTGGATAAAGTGTAACCAGCGTGCTCCTTAGAGACAAGGATGGTGAAACTTTGTCTCATGTACTTTGGGCATGTGTCAGCAGGGGCCAGTTTTTGTAAAAAAGACATCATGCTAGGAAAAATATAGGGCCCTAGAAGAGAGGAAGACTCAGTGAGATAGATTGACCCAGTGACTGTAACAGTGGACTTGAATGTGGCATAGATGAGAGTATGGTGCAGGTTAGGGCAAGGTTCTGATCTACTGTTTGTGGGGTTATGATGAATCAGAGTTCACTCTGTGGTTCCTCCTGACAACATCCTCCATCCCTATCCCCCCATCCCTCCCTCCATCCCTTCCTCCATCCATCCATCCATCCATCCATCCATCCATCCATCCATCCATCCTCCCTCTTCTCATATCCCATCTCTTACACACTCACCTGCAGCTCTCAGTCCTAAGGTGCTGAAAAGGTGACAGAGGGAGCTGGGGCTGGGAGGCAGGTTCCTGCTAATCCATGATCCCATGACTGTTTGTCTGGGCAGTTACAGGGATGGCTGACCATACTCAGCTTCCTCCACCCCTCTGACCATGCCTTCTCTCCTGTTTTGCTTTCTTGTTTCTTTTTGAGACTGAAGTTTCCTCTTTCTCTTGGATATCACCTACATCCCTCAGATCCAGTGGTCCCAAAACTGGGGTCAGTAACTTCCTCCAAAACCCACCACTTCTCTCCAGGGTCCCCTTTCCATTGACCTTGAGTCCGGCACTGGGCATCTGCCTGCCTTGTATGTGCTGTTCCCTCTGTGTGTCATGCCCTTTCCTCCTTCGACCTGGCTGTGTCCTCCACCTTGAGCTAAGAGCATCTGAGCATTTTTGGTGCCATAACCCGGACTAAGCGTTTCTTAAGGAGCAGCCTTGATGTAAAGGATTATGTTGTCTGTTCGTTTAATGTCCCTCCACCTCACTGGACCGGAAGCCCCAACCTAGCAGGGGCCTTGGCTGTGGTTTCATGCAGCAGCCACAGCAGAAACCATCTAAGTAATCAGTGAGTGGAAGGTGGGATGTGGTTGGAAGTATGGGGGGATATGAGCGTGGGTGTATGGTGGGTTTTGGGGGACAGATAGGTGAGAGGATGGATAGTTGGGAATTTGGTTGAGTAGTGAATGGAGGAATGAGGGGGACGGAGGATGGTTATGTGGATGAGGGATGGATGAATGGGTGGGTGGGTGGACGGGGAGAGGAGGGTTGATGTTATGTATCTTTTAAAATTTTACATTGGTTTGCATACAAAATTATACTGTGTTTCATTCATCTACATTGTGTTTCACACATTTCTTCATTCACACTGTGCTTCATAAGATCTTTCATATACATTCAATTTAGTCAATCAAGATAATATAATTGTATAATATATATTATACATTATACAATGAATTGCTATTGATCCAAGACTCTATTACTTCATCCTTTCAGGTCCCCATTGGACTTTCCTAATGCCTTCACCCCTTTCCTCTGCCCACTAAACTCTGTCACCCCAGCAATTTCCTCCTTCCCCACACTCTGGGCCCCGTCTCCCTCTCCATCTCTTTTGGATTTTTATACTATCTGACCAGTCATCTTTCTGTTTTACTTCCTTTTATTGTGATACCTTTCTATTTTTACGATATTGGTTGTATGCAGGATTTTCCCTTATTATACTGAGTTAGTTCATTCAGCACAATATTCTCTATATTCTCCCACGTTATATGCCGTTTTATGAAATTATTGCTCCTTATTGCTGTATAGGGAGCTCTGGTGGCCTAGTGACAAAAGCGGCACTGCAATCCCAAAGGTACACAGTTCGAGACCACAAGCTGCTCTGTGGGAGAAGGATGGGCAGTTTCCTCCCATGTGATTAATTGCCTCTGAAAACCCACCGGAGGATGAGCTGTGGGTCAGTTCTGACTCGATGGTACACAACAACAAAAACAACAACATTGCTGTATAGTATTCCATTGTGTGAATATACTGTAATTTCTCAGTCCATTCCTTTGTGGATGGATGTTTGGGCTGTTTCCATTTTCTTGCTATTGTGACTAATACTACTATGAACATAACTGTACATGTTGTGTGACTTTGAGTTGACTACTACTCATAGTGATCCTGTGTACAATAGCTCTGACGCCTGCTCTGTCCTCAGCCAGCCTCACTGTCTTAGACACACCTACCTCCCATACCCTAGTTACTGTGTCAGTCCATCTCAGCCAGGATCTTCCTTTCCTGTGCTGTCCCTCAACTCTTCCAAGCACGATGTCCTTCTGCAAGAACTGGCCCCTCCTGACAACATTCCTGGAGTATGTGAGATGGAGCTCCAAATCCTTGCCTCCAAGGAGCAGCCTGGTGTCACTCTGTCCAGGACAGATCTGTTGTTCTCTTGCTGGTCCATGGTATATCCGTCTAATACTCTTCTCCAGCACCACAACTCAAAGGCGCAGATTCTTTTATGTCATCCTTGGTCATTGTCCAGCTATAGCTCTAGATAGGAGGGTGGGTGGTTAGATATATATGTGGGCTTGGGAGTGAGGGGAGTGGATGGCTAGGTAGTTGGATGGTTAGATTGGTGAATGAATGGCTGGACTTGTGGATGGAATCTTACAGGGGGTAGATGGGGCTATTAGTGGGCTGGGGTGTGTCAATATAGGGATTAGTGTATTGGGGTACAGGGAGACAAATAGGAAAATGAATGGATGATTGAGGGAGTGGGTTTGTGGGTCCATGGAAAAAAGCATGGGTGGTTGGGTTGGTAGGTGGATAGAAAGGTGGTATTTGAATGGGAGGGTGAATGTGTGGGAGATGTATGGAAAAAATGGGAGGGTGGTGAAGGGAGGAAAGGGTGGGCTGAGGGCAGGAGGTGGACGGATAAACGATTGTTGACTCTGTCTTTGAGGAGCTAGGCTGTCCTTGGCAAGGAGCCCCATCTTAGCCGTACTCAGCATCTTGGAGGACTTGGCAGACCTGACTGGGGGCAGGGGGCACAGATCCCCTCACTCATCCTGCCAGCTCAGGCTGTCGGAAGGGAAAGAGATCAGGAACGTGGTTTCTTCCACCTTTGTGCTCCAGCGGGCCACGGCCGAGCACAATCCCCCAAC
>NW_006399935.1:4441845-4447467 GCF_000299155.1 Elephantulus edwardii
GGCCGCCCGCCGATTCAATTATTCTGCTGCTGGGGTGGCTGGCAATTTTCTGCCGGGCTGCAAAACTGCTCTGGTGTCTGTGTGACTTTTAACAGCAAGGAGATACAGAGACAACAAGAGGAGAGGAGAGAAGGTCAGAGAGTAAGAGGAGGCACCAGACAGACAGACAAAGTCAGACGCAGAGAAACAGATGCTAAGAGGCAGAGGAAGTCACGATCTGGGCGAACCCACTCCAGCCCTCACCGAGGCTTCTTATCACAAAGAGCAGCCATCTGCAAAGACCCCCACAAAGTACCCCCTCAAGGTGATTTCACTTCACCTCCTGCTCCACCAGCGCCCACATCCCATGTTGTTGTTAAGTGTCATTAAGTACAACTCCTAGTGACCCTACGAACAACAGACCTGAATCCTGCCCTAGCCTGTGCCATCCTCATCATCTCTGATACATGTTTCCACTGCTGAAGTCATGGTGTCAATCCATCTTATTAAAGGTCTTCCTCTCTTTCACAGATCCTCTATCTTTCCAAACATGATGTTCTTTTCCAAGGACTAGCCCCTCTTTTTTTTTAAATTTTACTTTATTATTTTTTGCATGTGTACCATCAAATCAGGAGATTGCCCCTTCTTTTCCAGCAGAGCATCTGGTGGATTCGAACCACATACCTCTGGGATTGCAGTGCAGCTTCTTGCCACTAGGCCACCAGAGATCCCCAGGACTAGCCCCTCTTAACAACATGCCCAAAGAAGGTAAGACAGAGCGTTCCCATCCTTGCCTGTATGGAGCACTCTTTCTCTAAGACATATATCTGTTATTTTGACATTCCGTGCACTCTTTTCTGACTCCACAACTCAAAGGCATCCACTGTTCTTCTGTCATCTTTACTCATTTTCCAGCTCTCAAGCACACATAGCAGGTGACTGAAAAGACCATAACTTGAATCAGGTGCACCTTAGTCTTTAAATTGACATCCTTACTCATCAACACTTTGGAAGGGTCCCTGACAGCAGACTTTCCCAGAACAATACGTCTTTTGATTTCTTGACTGTTAGTGTTGGTGGTGTTGAGTGTGGATCCAAGCAGGATGAAACTGATAAACTTCAGTCTTTGCTCCATCTATCAGGATGTTGCCCACTGACCCCGTGGTGAGGGCTTTTGTTTCTTGATGTTGAGACATAATCCGCATTGCAAGCTGCAGTCTTTGATCTTCTGCAACAAGTGCTTCAAGTCCTCCTCACTTTCAGTCTGCAAGGTTGTGCCATCTGCACAGCAAAAGTTGTTAATGTGTCTTCCTCTGATCCTCATACCACGTTCTTCTGCATAAAGTGCAGCTTCTCAAATGATTTGTTCAGCATGTAGGTTTGAACAGGTGTAGAGGGAGAATACAGCCCTGAAGCCTGCCTTTCTTGATGTTAAACTATTTACTGCATCTTTGTTCTGTTTGGACGACAGCTTCTTGGTCTCGGCATACGTTTTGCATGACCACAA
Source organism: Elephantulus edwardii (assembly GCF_000299155.1). NCBI lineage: Eukaryota > Metazoa > Chordata > Mammalia > Macroscelidea > Macroscelididae > Elephantulus > Elephantulus edwardii. The sequence goes on from NW_006399935.1 coordinate 4,443,332, forward strand.
TTGAGTGTTCTAGAATTCCCATTCTCCTCAATGTTAGCCATCGCTTGTTATGATCTACACAGTCAAAGGCTTTTGCATAATCAATAAAACACAAATAGTATTTGGTATTCTTCTGGTATTCTCTGCTTTCAGCCAAGATTCATCAGACATCAGCAATGATATCCCTGGTGCTAAAACCTCTTCTAAACCCAGTGTCAACTTCTGGCAGTTAATTTTCTGTCAGTGGACTTGTTCTAGCTGTTTTTGATGCTTGCACAATGACTAGGGAGGATAGAAGGAGACTTGATGCCTTTGAGCTGTGGTGCTGGAGAAGAGTATTGAATATACCATGGACTGCTAAGAGAATGAACAGGTTCATTCTGTTGTTGTTGTTGTTATGTGCCATCGAGTCGTTTCCGACTCATAGCGACCCTATGCACAACAGCTCTAAACCCTGCTCTATCCTGCGCCAACCGCACCGCCTCTGACACACCCATCCCGATTACCCCAGTCACCGAATCAATCCATCTCATAGAGGGTCTTCCCCTCCTGCGCTGTCCCTCCACCCTCCCAAGCATGATGTCCCTCTCCAAGGACCCGTCCCTCCTGGCAACATGTCCAAAGTATGTCAGACGAAGCCCCAGAATCCCAGGCTGCTCCTTGCAGGCAAGGATTCTGAAGCTTCTTCTGACATACTTTGGACATGTTGCAAGGAGGCACCAGTCCTTGGAGAGGGATGTCATGCTTGGGAGGGTGGAGGGAAAACACAGGAGGGGAAGACCTTCCACCAGGTCGATTGATTCAGTGACTGGGGTAACTGGGATGGGTGTATCGGAGACAATGAGATTGGCACAGGACAGAGCAGGGTTTAGGGCTGTTGTACATAGGGTCGCTATGAGTCGCAAGCAACTTGACGGCACATAACAACAACAACAACAACAACATGTGACATTAGCAATATTGTTAAAAAAATTTGTACATTCTAAAAGTGCAACAATGCATGAATGGAAATCCAAAATCTCTGTAGAGGTTCATTGAAATGAATAAAAAAATATGTGTACTTTCTGTTGGATCACCTTTTTTTGGAAATAAGAACAAATATGAACCTTTTCCAGTCAGTTGGCCAGATAGCTGTCTTCCAAGGGGCAAAACTATCAGGTGGGGGAACTTTGCTGAAGACCTGAACAGTGCAGAGAGGAATGAGAGTCATTGTGGGTAGTGAGTTCCCCATCCTGGCAGGAATTCAAGCCGAGGCCATGGGCTGGAAGTTCTTTGCAGATGTCAAATGCTGTCTGAGTTTTCGTTTACTTGGCATCGGGTTCCTTTAATGTTTTGAGGTTTTTAAAAACAATTTGTGCAAAGGGCTGGAGTGGAGTGACTAAGGCACAGAGTGACAGAAGGAGAGGATACAGGGTCATGTGTGGAGGACAGTCCAGGAAGACACAGCCCATGCAAAGGCCCTGAGGCTGGGCAGCGCCTGGTGAATTGGGGGAACATCTGGGAGGCTTTTGTGGCTAGAATGAAGTGTGTGTGTGTGTGTGTGTGTGTGTGTGTGTGTGTGTGTGAAGATGAGGGGGACAGGGAGGGAACAGGATGGGTCTTAGAGGACTCCATGGCTCTGTGGGCCTTGCAGGAGGGAGTGGAATTCACTGAGGGAGGTGGGATCACTGGAGAGATGTAGACAGAGGAGTGATGAACCTTACTCAGGTGTTGCTGGGAGCCCCCCAGATGAAGGACCTATAAGGGGGACATGCTACTCAACCCTACACCATGTGCCCTTGACGTTTGTCCCCTTCTCTGCAGCTGGGCCCCTCTGTACACACCGTGGGCCTAGGCCCAGGCATCCTCCACCTCCCATCTCAGCGGCCCTCCCCCATCAGCACCCCCAGGCCCGCGATGACTCTTCGACCTGTATCGTGGCTGATTATCTGAAAGTGTAAACCGTCCGGGGAGTTCTGCAGACAGTAATGAAATCACCTAATCTTGTGATCAGAGACTTAACAGGGACGTCCTCCCGACGACGGGCATCTGTCCCCTGGGAGAGATTCCCGAGGCTCCAACAATGAGAGAAACACTTTTTTCCCCACTCTCCTCCCTACCCCTACCCCCATCAGGAGCGCAAACAAAATCGGTGTCACACCCCCACCCCCAGAGGACCAGGTTGCCTTATTCCATCAAGCAGGTGACTGAGGGCTTGCAGTTGGAGACCCCGTCCTGCTATATTCCCTTTTTACTGTGTGACCCTGGCTACTCTCACCTTCTCCCATTCTCAATTTCTCTACACTGGCCCCAGATGCAGCTTCTAGGCTGGTGAGGGGCTGCTGTTTGGAAAACACAAGATAGGGCCACTCTCCCCGCCACTGAGAAACAGAATTCTTCTCTTGTCTCCAACTCACAGACAGTGTGTCAGAGGAGAACTCAGACCTCTCTTGGCTGTTTGGATTGCACTGACTTGTTAATCTAAAGGTTGGCTGTTCAGACTCACCCAACAGTGCCTTGGAAGAAAGGCCTGGCAATCTGCCTTCCTTAAAACAGCCAGGAGCACCAGCTCATCTCTAGTGATGTGGGGCCACAGAGGAAGAAGAGGCGGGTCAGAGGGAGGAGGTGGTAATGGGACATGCGGCTCATTGACTCCATGGACAATTGCCTCCTTTGCCAGGAGACCAGAAGAACTGGTTGGTGTCCAACTACCATGACTGGCTGACTGAAATTTTATAAAAGAGTCCTAATCAAAAGGGGGGGGGAGACATAAGAGAATTCCGAATGCGCACAGAATCCAGGCTTTCTGGAGTCACTGAAGTTGGGTGAATGCCTGAACTCAAGAAAGTTTTTAAACCTTAAGCCGACACTACCTCCTGAAGTCTTGTTAATTTAAACAGTAACTTAACTCAGGAAAAACAGCTGCTTTGAGCATTGTGCACTTTTTTTTGTTGTTGAAATGTAACCCATATTGAAGGCTGTTGTCTTTTTTTTTATTAATTTTAATGAAAGTTTACAGAGGTTTAGGGTTTCCAGTCATTCATTGTCGCAATTTTCTCCCTGCCCCCCGCCCCAATTCACTCTTCTCCTTAAAAAGTAAAAGAAAAACTCTTTCATTGTTATGCAATCCCTCCCCCCAAGTCCACTCCACTGTGCAGCCTTCATTCTGGACTTCTGTCATGACAATATTGCTCAATCATATGTCCCTTTTAAAAGTTCTCTCTCTCAACTGTTTCAGTGCAGTATACATCATTCCTCCCCTCCTCTGTCTTCCCTCAACCCCGATGTCATTCCTGTTTTACAACAGTGGCACTGTGCAGTATTTGTCCTTTTGTGACTGAGATATCTCACTCAGCATAATGTCCTCCAGGGTCACCCATTTTGCATAACATTTCCTGAGTTCCTTGTTTTTCAAGCATTGTGCACTTTTAAGAACTATCCGTATGGGATCAAATTGATGAGAACCTGAAAGGCTAGCTGAGAAGTTTACATGCATGGAGGAGAAACGTTCAGCAAAGAAGGTTGAGAATGGTTACACAAAGAATGGAGTCCCGGCCGCAGAGCTGGATGTGCAGAAACTGTTGATTTGATGCATGCTCTGCTGTGTATATTCACAACACAACAACAATGAAGTAAAAGAAATTAAAAAATAAAAGGACCTGGGATTGAATCTCAGTGTTATCAATCATTAACTGGGGCATCTCCCACTTCTGTCTTGGAGCCTCTGTTTCTTCATCTGTAAAATGGGTTTAACCATGCAATTTCCATTTTCTTCTTTTTTTTTTACATTGTGATTTTAACAAAAGTTTACAGAAAAGTTGGATTTTCCTTCTTTCATTGTTGCACATTTCCCTCTGTTCCCCACGATTTCTGCTTTTCTAACTTAGGAGAGTCCCTGGATGGTAAAAGGTGTTAATTGCCCAGCTATCAGCTGGAAGGTGAAGGCAGTGGCCTACTTCTGGGGAGTCACCAGAACCGACAGTCCTCAATGTGTGATGGTTCTTCTGCTCCTCAGCACGTGTGGTTACCACAAGCCGGAATCAATTTAACAGCAAGTGGCTTGTTGTTGTTATGTGCTGACGAGTCACCTGAAATGCATAGCGACCCTGTGTACAACAGCCCTAAACCCTGTTCTATCCTGTGCAAATCTTATTGTCTCTGACACACCCATCCCGATT
>NW_006399935.1:4448118-4449314 GCF_000299155.1 Elephantulus edwardii
CCCCAGTTCGCTTTTTTCTTTGGAAAAAAACTTTCACTGTTATACAGTCCCTTCCCCGCCTCCCCCCGCCCCCAATGCTGACCTTATGCAGCTCTTATTCTAGTCTCTTGTCATACCAATAATACCTAATCATATCTTCCTTTTATACAGTTCTCTGCTTCATCTGTTTCAACGCTGTGCACATTATTTATCTCCTCTTAGTTTCCCCTCAACCCCCCGTCAGTCCTGTTTTATAACAGTTGCATTATATGGTATTTGTCTTTTTGTGACTGAGATATTTCACTTAGTGTAATGTCCTCCAGGGTCACCCATTTTGTATAACATTTCATGAGGTCCTTTTTTCAGTGCTGCATAGTATTCCATTGTGTGAATATACTGCAGCTTCTCTATCCATTCCTTTGTTGATAGGCACTCGGGTTGTTTCCAACTCTTTGCTCTTGTGAACAAAGCAACAATAAACATGGGTGTGCACATACCTGTTTGGGTGGCAGTTCTGGTTTCTTTAGGATATATTCCCAGTATAGTGGAATTGCTGGGTCAAATGGTATTTCTATTTCCAACTTTTTGAGAAAGCACCATATCACCTTTCATAGTGGTTGCACCACTTAACACTCGCACCAACAGTGAATAAGTGTTCCAGTTTCTCTACAACCTCGCCGAGTTGTTTGCCAAGTTGTTTTTAAGGATAGATTTTATAGATCCCAATCTTTGCCAGTGTTGAAAACTGTTGTTGTTAGGTGCCGTTGAGTGGCCTCTGCCTCACGGAGACCTCATAACAACAGCTCTGAACCTTACCATACCCTGAACTCTCTTCATGTTGACCATCCACTGCGGAAGTCACATGTCCGTCTGTCTTGTTGAGGCTCCTCCTCTCTCTGACCCCCGCCTTCCCCAGTGTGATGTTTTCCAAGGATGATCCCTCCTGACAATGTACACAAAGTCCAGGAGGTGAAGTTTCACCCTCTTACGACCTTGGCTGACAGATTTGTTTCCTTTGCAGTCCACTGGGCATTCAGTGCCCTTCACCACCACCACGGTCTGAAGGCGTGGATTCTTCTTCGATCTTCCTTATTTGCTGTTCAGCTTTCAGAGGCATATGAAGCAATTGAAAATACCATGACTTGGGCTAGCTGCACCTTAGTCTTTACACTAACATCCATGCTTTTTAGCACTTTTAAAAAAATTATTTTATTTTT
>NW_006399935.1:4450320-4460991 GCF_000299155.1 Elephantulus edwardii
GACCCTATGAACAAAAGACCTGAGCACTGCTGAGCAAATTATCTGAGAATCTGGACTCTGTGAAGAGGGATGTGGCATCAGGATTGGAGGGAGATTCATCAATAATCTGTGTTGTGCAGATGACACAACTTTACTTGCTGAAAGTGAGAAGGACTTGAGGCACTTGTTGCAGAAGATCAGAGAATGCAGCCTTCGGTACGGTTTGTGTCTCAATATCAAGAAAACCCAAAGATTCTTACCTCTGGAACAATAGGCAGTGTCACGATGGATGGAGAGGAGATTGAAACTGTTAACAGCTTCATCTTGTTTGGATCCACAGTTAACACCCTTTGTACCAGAAGTCAGGAAATAAGGAGATGCACTGCACTGGGGAAATCTGCAGTTGGGGACCTTCCCAGATTATTGAGGAGTAATGATGTCAGTTTTAGGACTAGGGTATGTCTGACTCAGACTATAACCTTGCCGATTACTTGCTATGTATCTGAGTTAGACAATCAGTAAGGATGACAGAAAAAGAATTGACGCCTTTGAGCTGTGCTGTTGGAGCAGAGCACTGGACATCCCATGGATGGCCAAGAGAAAGAATAGATAGATCTTAGAGGGGGTGCAGCTGAAATGCTCTTTGGAGGCAAGAATGATGAGGCTTTGTCTCACATACTTTGGCCATCTTGCTAGGAGGTTCTAGCAACAGAGAGTGACATGATGTGGGGAAGGGTTGAGGATCAGTGAAGGAGAGGCAGACCCCAAACAAGGAAAATGAAAAGGGGGCCTACAGCAATGGTCTTTTGTGTGTCAGGAAGTGTGAGGATGGTGCAGGACAGAACTAGGTTCAGTTTGGGTTTTTTTTAAGGTTCAAATCTTTTGTTCATAGTGTTGCTATGAGTCATACTTAACTCTACGGCACCTAACAACAACAACAACAACAACATCCCATGTCTTGATTTCCTGACTGCTGCTACCAAGGGTGTTGATTGTGGATCTAAGTAAATGTAAATGCTTGATGACTTCAATGTTTAATCAGTCTATCATGATGTTGTTCCCTGGCCCAGCAGTGAGGAATTTTGTTTTCCTGATGTTGAAATGTAACCCATATTGAAGGCTGTAGTCTTTGATCTTCTGCAGTATTTGTTTCAAGCTCTCTTCACTTTCTGTAGACAAGGTTGTGTTATTTGCATAATATAGGTTATTGATGGGTCTCCCTCACTAGGGAGCATAATGTCCTCATAGTCTGACCACTAGAACATCTCGTGGACGGCAGAGGTGGTCAGGCTCCCGGCACCAGGCTGCGGAGTGTCTGTGCCGCGGGCAGAGCAGTGTAGGAGGATTGCTGACCTCGTCAGCTGAAGGCAAACTGCTTTTGATGATCTTTCAAAACCAGCATGGAGAAAAGGCATCGGTCAGATCAATAGCTGCATACCAAGTAGAAGATGTAACAGTTTTCTCAAGTGAAATCATAGCTGGAACATTGGCTGCAATTTAAGTTCTCCCCTGGAAACATTTAGTATAATCCACTGTCATTCTTCAGGGAGCCCTGATGGCCTAGTGGTGAGAAGCTGAGCTGCAATCACAAAGGCATGCAGTTCTAATCCACCCGCCACTCCACAGGAGAAGGATGGGCAGTTCCTCTCATGGAGTTACCTGCCTCTGAAAACCTGCTGGGGGGTCAGCTATGGGTTGATTCCAACTTGACAGTACACAATGACAACAATAATATGTTGTTGACGAGTATTTTTCCAATCCTAGAGCCACATTCTTCTTTACAGAGACACACTCTGGATTTGCTCGCATATAGGTTGAACATACATGGAAAAGGATACACCCTAACACACAACTTTCCTAACTATAAACCATGCAGTGTTTTCTTGTTCTGTTTGGACAAGAGCTTCTTGGTCTGTGTATAGGTTTTTCATGAACACAATTTATACTCACCATGAGTCATGATGGACTTGATGGCATCTAACAACCACATGAGCAAAATTAAGTGTTCTGAGATGGTCACATCAAAGATAGCCTGCTAAAAAATATTCTAAGCTTTGCCTTTTATATATCGATATATAAAAAAATCTCAACAACCTATCTTGGAAATTTGAGAGATCCTGCTTACTTTTATACAGTTTCATAGTATTCCAAAGTCTCTGGGATATGACTAACAGAAAGTTTAGGGATTTGAGTCCACCAAGCTGCACCTCAGAAGAAAGGCCTGGTGATCTGGTTACAAAAGAGTCAGCCAGGGGAACTCTAGTGGCCTAGCGGCAAGAAGCTGCACTGCAACCCCAGAGGTATGCAGTTCGAATCCACCAGATACTCTGCTGAAGAAGGAGGGGCAATCTCCTCCTGTACCAGTCAGATTCGATTTGACAGTACACACACACACACACACACACACACACACACACACACACACACACAGAGTTTTTAAAAAAGACTCAGTCATCGAAAACTGTGTGGAGCTCCGTTCTGCTCTGATACATGTAGTTGCCAGGAGTTGGAGTGAGTTCTCAGCAACAGGTTAGTCTCTGGGTGGTGAAATTGTCAGTGCGCTCTGCTGTTCGGGAATAGGGAGAGGGTTACGTCCACACAGAGAGGAGTTCCTTGGAAGAAAGGCCTGCCGATCTATAAACCAGCCGTTGAAAATCCCCACAGAGCACATCGTTATTCTGACTCTCACAGGGTCTCCACGAGTCAACGCTGACTTGATGGCAGTGGGTGTTCTTTTTGAGTGGGTCCCGAGTGCCGGGCCTGGCACGGCACTGGCAGCGAGCTGGGCTCTGCTCCGCCCGGGCCCCGGAGCCCTCCCCTGGGGAGGACGGCCGAGGAGGGTGTTGAGGTGCCTGGCGAGGCAGAACTGAACATTTTTTAATCAGGAGAAGCTGCCAGCCACCTTTCCTTCGCAGAGCGCAGACAGCTAAGCTCTGTGGAGCAGAACTCCTTTATTTAGAGAGAGTCAATGGAATGAATTCCTTTTGGCTTTCTTTGTATTTCAGGGAAGTAGGTGCCCATTGTTCTGGGGAAATGGTGGTGTGGACGTGGCTGTCTCAGCTCTTGCTATGTGCCTAACAACACAACTCAGAACACTCCACATATTTGGAAGTTGAACTGAGCCTTGCAGGGTCTGTGACCTCGAGTCTTCATGGCAGCCCCTCACCAGGCCTTTCTCCCATGGCGACACTGAGGGGTTGGAATCACCGTTGAGGATGGTAGTTTGGGGCTGGTTCCCTAGAGAAGACCGATAGCATCTATATCTAAGTGTGTGTGTATGTTTTAATGGAATGTATGCACTTGTATATTAACATATGCATAAAGAAGGGGCCCTGAGGGTGTAGTGTATTACATGTTGTGTTACTAACCAAAAGATCAGTGGTTTGAATTCGCCAGCTTCTCTGTAGGGAAAAGATGGGCAGTTGCCTCTGGAAAGATCCGACGAAGGGATTGAGATTGTTCACAGCTTCAGCTTGCCTGGCTCCACAATCAACACTCTTGCTACCAGTAGCCAGGAAATCAAAAGACAAATTGCATTGGGAAAATCTGCTGTCAGGGGTCTCTCCATAGTACTGAAGAGCATCAATGTCAGCATGGAGACTAAGGTGCACCTGATCCAGGCCATAATATTTGCAATTACTTGCTATGCATTAGAAAGCTGGACAATGACTAGGGATGATAGAAGGAGAATTGATGCCTTTGAGCTGTGGTGCTGGAGAAGAGTATTGAACGTACCATGGACTGCTAAGAGAACAAACAGGTTTGTCCTGGAGAGGGTGAAGCCAGGCTGCTCCTTGGAGACAAGGATTCTGAAGCTTTGTTTAACATACTCTGGGCATGTTGCAAGGAGGGACCAGTCCTTGGAGAGGGACGTCGTGCTTGGAAGGGTAGAGAGAGGGACAGCACAAGAGAAGAAAATTCTCGAGATGGATTGATTCGGTGACGGGAGTAATGGGGATAGGGGTGTCAGAGACAAGGTGATAGAGCAGGGTTCAGAGCTGTCATACAGAGGGTCACTATGAGTTGTAATTGACTTGATGGCACATAACAACAACAACAACAAAAGCAACTTGAGGGCATTATGTTTTATATGTAAAGCTCAAAGACAATGAGATTTTTCTTTTTTAAAAATTGGTTGTTTGTATACAATGTTTCTTTCATTGACATTGTGCTTTATACAATCCTCCAATTTTGTATTATCTATTGTATACATTGCTTCATTCATGTACATTACTATACAATCATTTCTATACAGTGTGTTTTAGATAATTGTTACTACTGATATCTGACTTATGTCACCCCTTTCTTCAAGTCCCCACTGCGTCTGCCCTGTTCCTTCACCTGGTCCACCCACCCACTAACCTCTGCTGTCCTGTGACTTCCTCTCCTTTCTTCCCTTTCCCTTTTGAAAAATCATACACAGCTTGTTCCTCTTTGCTAATTGCCATAACCGCAATGTCCTTATATCAGTTCTTCCCAAGCTGGTCCTCCCTTGTCCTGGTTCTTAGACTGTTCATTGTACATTCTGTTTCTGTGCTCTCACAATAAGTCGGTGGTGGTTGTTGTTGTTGTTAAGTGCTGTTGAGTCGAGCATGACTCAAAGTGACCTTATGAACAAAAGATCTGAATCCTGTTCTATCCTGCGCCATCCTTACATTTCCTGACACACAAGAACTCATTGAAGCAGTCACCATGCTCATCACTGAGTTGAATATCTTCCTCTCCTTCCCTGACCCTCCACCCTTCCCAGCATCATGTCCCTCTTCAAGGAATAACCCCTCCTAGCAATATGCCCAAAGTATGTGAGGTGAAGCCTTATCGTTCTTGCCTCCAAAGAGCACTCCAGCTGCAGCCTCTCCAAGACGTATCTGTTTGTTCTCTTGGCTGCCTGTGGGATATTCAGTGTTCTTCTCCAACACCACAGCTCAAAGGCATCAATTCTTTTTCTGTCATCTTTATTGATTGTCCAGCTCTCAGATGCATAGTAAGTAATTGGAAAGGCTATGGTCTGAATCAGACGCACCTTAGTCCTCAAACTGACATCATTCCTCCTCAATAATTTGGAGAGGTCCCTGACTGCAGATTTCCCCTGTGCAATACATCTTCTTATTTCTTGACTGCTGGTACCAAGCGTGTTAACTGTGGATCCAAGTATGATGAAGCTGTTGACAGTTTCAATCTCTTCTCCATCCATCATGACTCTCTCAGTCCAGTGGTAAGAATATTTGTTTTCTTGACATTGAGGTGCAATCCATCCCGAAGGCTGCATTCCTCGATTTTCTCCAACAAGTGCTTCAAGTCCTCCTCACTTTCAGCAGTCAAGGTTGTGTCATCTGCATAACACAGGTTATTGATGAGTCTCCCTCCAATCCACACTTCTGATGTGATGCCACACTTCTCCTCACAGAGTCCAGCTTCTCGGACAATTTGCTCAGCATACAGATTGAATAGGTATGGAGAGAGAATAAAACCCTGACACACTCCCTTCTCACCAATAAGTTTATATGTATATTCATATACATTTACTTACAGAGAGAGAAAGGGGGACAGGGAGACATTAATTTATTTCAAGGAAATGGCTTACGTGCTTGTAGAGGCTGACAAGTCCCAGGTCTGTGAGCCAGACCTCAGGAGAAGCTTCACGTAGCTGCAGACGTGGACGGGTTCCAGGTTGGTCGGGAAGCCAGGCCACTAGAGTCAGATGCAGGATTCAGACCATGAAAACGATTTGCAGCACCTAGGGACTTTGTGTACTTAATAAACCACCTCTGAGTCCACTGACTTGAAGCTCTGAGCTTTTGTTTTTGTTCTCCTGTCTACTGATCACTAGACTGCATGATACTTCTTTTTTAATTTTTTTAAAATTTTATTTTGGGGTGTGTGTGTGTGTGTGTGTGTGTGTGTGTGTGTGTGTACCGTCAAATCGGATCTGACTGGTACAGGAGGAGATTGCCCCTCCTTCTCCAGCAGAGCATCTGGTGGATTCGAACCACGTACCTCTGGGATTGCAGGTGCAGCTTCTTGCCACTAGGCTACCAGAGCTCCCTTTAAGAGGCAATTTGTAATTAGATGGATAAAAGATTGAGGTTGTCAATGATTTCATTTCACTTGGATTCACAATCAATAGTCATTGTAACCCCAGTTTAGAAATCAAAATACGCATTACACTGGGGAAAATCTGCTGTCAAGGACGTCTCCAAGGCACTGAGGAGCAGTGGTGTCAGTTTTAAGACTAAAGCACATCTGATTCAACCCATGGCCTTTTTATCACTCACCATGCATCTGAACATTGGGCAGTGCCCAAGGATGATTGAAGAGTTGATGCCTTCGAGAAGTGGTGTTGGAGAAGAGCCCTGAATACCATGTGGACTGCGAAAAGAACAAACAGATCTGTCTTGGAGGAAATGCAACTGGGGTGCTAGGCTTCCAGACTAATTAGCCTCAGTTTACCCTCATGGGAGGATTAAGAATAAAACCCACAAAGGTTGCATAGTGCAGTGGACTTGGGGGGGATTGTATACCAATGAATTAATTTTTCTTTTACTTTTCTAAGAGAAGAGTGAACTCGGGAGGGGGGTGGGCAGGAAGAAAAGTGCAACAATGAATGAATGGAAATCCAAAGTCTCTGTAAACGTTTATTAAAATTAATAAAATTTTTTTTTAAAAAAAGAACATCCACAGGTTCATCTTCCCTCCCTCTCTTCTGGGTGCCTCACGGGGCCCTGCTCTCATGCATTTTGGAATAACACATGTTGTTGGTATAGTTGAGGTGTCATTGAATTGATTCTGACTCCTGGCCACTCCACGTGATGGAGCTGACCTGCACCACAGGGTCTTCAAGGCTGTCGTCATTGTGACTATCAGGGCCTGGTTGGTACTGTGGTTCAGTGCTCTGCTGTTAACCACAGGTCAGTGGTTCTAGCCTCTCCTCAGGAGGAAGACCTGACTATCAGCTCCCATAAGGACTACAGCCTGGAAATCCCGCGGGGCAGTTCTCCTCTGCCATGTGGGTCTTCACTCTGAGCCCCAGTCGGCTCAATGACGACAGTGGTGGGTTCACACTGCCAAGCCCCTGGTTAGCAGCTAAGTGTTTAACAGTTGCACCACCAGAGCTCCTTCCCCACCTCTCGTGCCCACCTCTTGTCCTCCTGCTGGGCGATCCCCGAGGCCCTCTGCAGCCAGAGTTCTAGCCCTTCGCCCCACATGTGAGGCCTTGCCTCCGCTCCTCAGCACCCAGGACAGTCAGTCTCTCAGATAAAAAAACAACACCTGGTCCCAGCCTCCTGTCCAGGCCTTCCCGCTCCCAGTCCGCCCCGCCCCCTGCCCCAACTGAGGGACATGATGGCTGGTAAAGTAAAGGTTCAGTGGAAAAGAGGAAGACCCTCCGTGGATGGACCGACACACAGCTGCAATGGGGGGCTCAGCCCCAGCAGCGACTGTGTGTGGGGCTCAGGACCAGGCAGTGTTTTGTCCTGTTGGACGCAGAGTCACTTGAGTTGGAACCGATGTGACAGCTCCTAACGGCAACAAGAAGGAAGAAAAGGCCAAAACGGGTGTCAGAAGAGACTCTGAAGATTGCGCAAGAGAAGCCAAAGCTGGGAAGAGATGCAGAACTGAAAGAGATGAACGGGAGACTTCAGAGACTTGAGAGGACAGAGCAAAACATTAGAACGGAAGGTGCAGCAAGCTGAAATTGGAGGATAAAAAGCGGGGAACGTGCTTGGCATTTCTCAAACTGAAAGAACTGAAAACAAATTCAAGCCTCACGTTGTAATATTGAAAGATGCTATGGGCAAAATCTTGAATGATCCAGGAAGCGTCAAAAGAAGATAGGAGTACACAGAGTATCAAAAAGAATTGGTTGATTCTGAAAATTTTCAGGAAGAATAATATGTAAAAAGCCAATGGTAATTAAGGAAGATGTTCAAGCTACACTGAAGATACTGGCAATAAAATGTCCCAGCAACTGATGGATGGAAACAATTGACATGTGTTTCAACTAACAAATGTAGCACTCCCTGGACATGCTCACCAGTCTATGTCAGGAAATTTGGAGGATAGCTACTTGGTCAACAGACTGTAAGAGATCCCTATTTGTTCCCATTCTCAAGAAAAGTGATCAAATGGAATGTGAAAATTAATAAACAACACATTAATATCACATGTGAGCAAAATATTGCTGAAGATCATCCAAAAACTGCTAGAACAGTACAATGGCAGAAACTGTTCAGAAATTCAAGCTGGGTTTAGAGGAGACTGTGGCACCAGGGATATCATTGCTAATGTCAGATGGATCTTGTCTGGAGGCAGAGAATACCAGAAGAATGTCTATTTGTCCTTTATTAAATATGCAAAGGCATTTGACTACGTAAATCATAACAAACTATGGCTAACATTGAGGAAAAGTGGGAATCCCAAAACATGTAATTATGCTCATACAAAACCCGTAACCTGGACAAAGAAGTTGTTTTCTGAACAGAGCAAGAGAATACGGCATAATTTAAAATTAAGGAAGGTATGCGTCAAGCTTGTATCCTCTCTCCTTACCTATTCCATCTGTATACTGAGCAAGTAATTCAAGAAGCTGGACTCTGTTAAGAAGAATGTGGCATCAGGATCAGAGAAAGATTCATCAATAACCTGCATTATGCAGATGCCACAACTTTGCTTGCTGAAAGTGAGGAAGGCTTGAAATGTTTGCTGCAGAAATCAAAGACAGCAGCCTTCAATATGACTGACATCTCAACATCAAGAAAACAAAAATCCTTGTCACTGGACCAATCAGCAACATCATGATAGATGGAGAAAAGATTGACTTTGTCAGCTTCATCTTACTTGGATCTACAATCAACACCCTTGGTACCAGGAGTTGAGAGCAGGAGATGAATCAACACCCTTGGTACCAGGAGTTGAGAGAGCAGAAGATGTGCTGCATTGGGAAAGTCTGCTGGAAATCCAAAGTCTTTAAATATTCATTAAATGAAATAATAATAATAATAATAATTAAAAAAACCCCAACCAACCTCTTTTGAGCCACAAGAGAGACTGAACTGGCAAGGGAGCAAGCTGGGGAGTGAGGATGGGGGTGGGGCAGCAGAGAGCTCTAAACAATGCAGTCCTGGAAGCTGAGGAGATTAAGACCTTCCCTCCCAGCTAACCGGGAGGGGAAGCTTTTCCCTAGAACCAATGCCCTGAATTCAGACTTCCAGCTTCTTACACAACACAGGGAGCCCTGGTGGCCTAGTGGTAAGAAGCTGTGATGCAATCCCAAAGGCATGTGGTTTGAATCCACCAGACCTTCTCCAAAAGAAGGCTGGGCTATTTCCTCCCATGTGATTTACTGCCTCTGAAAACCCCTTCGTGGGCAGGTATGAGTCTGTTCCAACATTGAGTGTGTTTCAACAGCACACAACAATAACAACAACACAATGCAACATACATGGAGAAAAGAGTGATGTTAACAGTGATTTCATTTTACTCAGATTCATAATCACTGACCATAGAGGAAGAAGTAAAAAAAAATCACACACACACACACACACACACACACACACACACCCCCAAGGATGTATTGCGTTGGGTAAACTACTGTACAGGACAATTTTTAAAGTGTGTTAGAAAGTAGAGCTGTCACTCTGAAGACTAAGGGTTGCCTGATCCCTGCCACGGTATTATCCATCACCTCATGAGCTTGTGAAAGCTGGACAATGAATAAGGAAAATGAAAGAAGAAGGGGGGCATTTGAAACACGGTGTTGATGAATAACCCTGAATGTACCAGGGGCTGCCAAAGGAACAAAGGATCTGTGCTGGCAGCCGAACAGCCAGGAGTCTCCTTAGAAGCAGAGATGGGGGACTTTGTCCTGGGGACCTGGGTCCAGCTGTCCGTCAGGAGGATTCCATGCTTGGGAGAGTAGTTGTAAGGTATCCTCGAGTTGCCTCCAACGCGTAGTGACCCTTTGTCTAATGGACTGAAGCCCTGCTCGACTCCGTGGCACCCTCACCATCTGTGTCATGGGTCAGCAAGGAAGACAGTCAACGAGAAGGACACAGTGGCTACATTCATGGCCTCAGACCCAGCCGAAGTTGTGAGGAGGACACAGGACTGCTGGGGTCTGTTGTACACGGGGGGGTCATGTTGTTGTGTTGCTGTAAGGTGCTGTCCAGTTAAGTACGACTCACAGTGACTTTGTGAACAACGAGTGGATCTGAACCCTGTGCTGTGCTATGCCACCCTCCCTATCTCGGACACAGTTAAGTCCATTGCTGTGGTCACTGTGTCAATCCACTGCCCCAACGGTCTTCCTTTCACTGACCCACTACTTTTCCAAGCATGACGTCCATTTCCAAGGACTGATCCCTCCCAACAAAAAGCCCAAGATGTGTGAGAGGAAGTCTCACCATCCCCACGTCCAAGGAGCACCCTGGCTGCATCTTCTCCAAGACACAGCT
The DNA here is from genome assembly GCF_000299155.1 of Elephantulus edwardii. Lineage (NCBI taxonomy): Eukaryota > Metazoa > Chordata > Mammalia > Macroscelidea > Macroscelididae > Elephantulus > Elephantulus edwardii. The sequence goes on from NW_006399935.1 coordinate 4,460,751, forward strand.
GTTTGTTCTTTTGGAAGTCCACGGATATTGATTATTCATCTCCAATACTACAGTTTAAAGGAATCTATAAAGGATTCTTCTTCTATCAACATTATTCATTGTCCAGCTCTCAGATGTACAAGTAATTGAAAATATCATGGGTTGACTGAAACCCACAGCGTCCCTTTTCAGCAGGAAGTAGCTAAGAGAATACGCCATCCCCTTTTCCTTATGACTCAGGGTGAAGTCTCTCTCAGGGAGG
>NW_006399935.1:4461117-4463712 GCF_000299155.1 Elephantulus edwardii
AAAATCTCTGTAAATGTTTATGAAAATTAATAAAATATAGAAAAGAAAAAAATAAAATTAGGAAGAGAGTGCATCAGGAAAAAAAAAAGAAAATATCATGGGTTGAAGCTGATGCATTAAGACTTTCGCCGACACCTAACAACAGTAAAAAGGAAACTCATCACTATCAAGCTGGAACTCTACCTATCACTGACCCGCGAGCAGGTTTTCAGAAGGTGTAGAGCACACGAGAGGAGCTTGCTCAACTTCCCCGCATAGAGCGAGTGGTGGGTTCGAACAGCATGCCTTTGGATTGGCAGCACACCACTTTACCAGTAGGCCGCCAGAGCACAATGAAAACAGCCTCCTAAGTCAAGGACTGCAGTCTTCACTATAGATTAACCCTCAACATCAAGAAGACAAAGGTTCTCACCACTGGGCCAGTTGAGAGCACCATGACAGATGGAGCAAAGACTGAAGTTGCTAACAGTTTCAGCTTGCTCAGCTCCACCAATCAACGCTTTTGGCACCAACAGCCAGGAATCAAAAGACGAATTGCACTGCGGAAGTCTGCTGTCAGGGACCTCTCCAACGGGCTAATGAGTGATGATGTCAGTCTAGAGACTAAGGCTTGCCTGATCCAGGCCATGGTCTTCACAAGTGCTTGCTATGCATCAGAGAGCTGAACAATGCCTAAAGAGGATAGAAGAATTCATGCCTTTGAATTGTGGTGTTGGAGAAGGATATTGGATGTACCAGGGACTGTCAAGAGAACAAATAAGAGGAGGAAACCAAGTTTCTTCTTGAAGACAAGGTTTTTGAAGCTCTGTCTCACATAGTTTGTCCTTGGAGAAAGACATCATGCTTGGAAGAGTGGAGGGAGAGTGTAGGAAAGGAAGACAACTGGGATAATGGGGTTAAGTGTGTTGGAGACAGTGAGACTGGCTCGGGATAGGATAGAGATCAGAGCTGCTATTGTGTACAGGGTCACTATGAGCCACAGGCAACTCCAGGGGATATAACGACAATAAACTGTGAGAATGGGTTTTTGTTAAAGCCTCCTGGGGATTGTATTTCTTATAGCAGCAGTTGGCAACTAAGACTGCTTATTGCAGCTCATGTAATCTTCATGTTGGACCTATGATGTAGATTTGGTATCTCAAATCCATTTTGCAGATGAGAACACTGAGGCCCAGCAAGATTTATTTGCAGGATTCAGAGGGTGAGCTGAGCCAGAGACCCACACACTCTCTCTCCAGCTGGTAGACCCGTCTTTGAATGTGTCCCTGCACCATGATGACCCACCTTGGCATTCTCTTCTGATCCCTTGCTCTCTGGTTTGCACCAGGGAGCTGAACTGAAACCCGGAGCGGGATGGATGGTGAGTGCTGAGCCGGGGCTGGGAGGGCGGCAGTGCCAGCGACTGGATGAGATTGATCATCTGCAGCGACGTGTGGCTGGTGGCTTTTGTGGAGAAAAGTCGCGTTGCAGACTCAGCATTTGGCTCGGCTTCCGGACTGCTGTCGCCCCAGCCTCTGCCGGGAAGATGAAGTGCACATGAGCCTCCCCTTTCATCCGCTCCCAGCCAGTGAGTCCAGCAGTGGCCCCCTCCACGGTCCCCTGGAAGCAGCTAAGACCAACTTTCTGGACCGCAGAGGTCTGCAGCCAGTGGGACCTGGGGGCGAGCTCGGGCTCTGCCACCTGCTCATTGACCTTGAGACGTCCTTTAGCCTCTGTGAGCCTCAGTGCTGTGTGTGAAGCCCCTTCTCCGGGAGGCTGCTGGGTGTGGCCACGGACTGTGGAGGTGCTTGATGCCAGTAATAGTAATAGTTGTCATTGTTGTTGGCCATCCTGTCCATGCTGACTGCGAGTGAGCCTATGTGTGCAGAGAACTGAGTCACAGGTTCTTCCAAGCTGTGAGCTTTAGGGAGCCAATTGCCAGGCTTTTCTTCTGAGGCCCTACTGGTGGTTTTGAACTGTCAGCCTCTCAGTTGGTAGTCAAGCCTTTAATCATTTGTATTGCCTAGTGACTTTCAATAATTGTAATAGTAATGTTATCAACAACAACATTGTTGTCAGCTGCCCTGGTGTCGCCATGCTAGATGGACTGAAATGCTGCCGGGCCCTGCCCCACCCCCAGGAGCAGCTGCAAACTGAACCAGCAAGTTGTCCATCAAGTTGTCAAGGGTGGACGTTTGGAAGCTGACCACCAGGCCTTTCTTCTTCATCCATCTTGAAGTTCCACTGAGAGGTGCAAAGCATTCTAGCAGTGACCAGGTCTCCATGGACAGATGGTGGTGGCTGCACAGAGTGGGGCCTCGGCCAGGATTATACCTGACATGGACCTCCTACACCTGACATGGACCTCCCGCACCTGAGATCGACCTCCTACACCTACACCTGAGATGGACCTGCTACACCTGAGATGGACCTGCTACACCTGACATGGACCTCCTGCACCTGACATGGACCTCCTACACCTGACATGGACCTCCTACACCCGACATGGACCTCCTACACCCAACATGGACCTCCTACACCCAACATGGACCTCCTACACCCGACATGGACCTCCTACACCCGACATGGACCTCCTACACCTGACATGGACCTCCT
>NW_006399935.1:4463812-4466423 GCF_000299155.1 Elephantulus edwardii
GACCTCCTGCACCTGACATGGACCTCCTACACCTGAGATGGACCTCCTACACCTGACATGGACCTCCTGCACCTGACATGGACCTCCTGCACCTGACATGGACCTCCTACACCTGACATGGACCTCCTACACCTGACATGGACCTCCTGCACCTGAGATGGACCTGCTACACCTGACATGGACCTCCTACACCTGAGATGGACCTCCTACACCTGACATGGACCTGCTACACCTGAGATGGACCTCTTACACCTGACATGGACCTCCTACACCTGACATGGATCTCCTATACCTGAGATGGACCACCTACACCCGAGACGGACTGCTAAACCGAGATGGACTTCCTACACCTGAGGTGGACTTGCTACACCCGAGATGCACCTCCTACACCTGACATAGACCTCCTATACCTGATGGACCTCATGGGAGGCAAGCGTTCTATCCCTGACCACCAGTGTCACACACCACTCCAAGCTCAAATCCACACCCATCCCGGTGTTGTAGGTGCCACTAAGTTGAGTCTGACACAGCAGCCCCATGAACAACAGACCTGAACCCTGTCTCATCCTGGACCATCCTCATCCTCATTATATTTGACACACTTGGGACCATTGCTGCAGTCACAGTCAGTTCATCTCATTGAAAGTCTTCCTCTCTTTTTCTGACCCTCCACCTCTCCAAGGATGGTGTCCTCCAAGTATCAGCTTCTCTTAACAACATGCCTGAAATGTGTGAGATGAAGCTTCACCATCCTTGTCTCCAAGGATCACACTGGCTGAACCTTTACAAGACATCTCTGTTCTTTTGGCAGTCCGTGGGATATTCAGTCAGCACTCTTTCCCAACACCACAACTCAAAGGCATCAATTATTCTGTCATCCTTATTTATTGTCCAGCTCTCAGATGTATAGCAAATGATTGGAAAGTTCATGGCCTGAATCAGGTGCATGCAGTTTTCAAACTGACATCATTGCTTCTCAGTAATGTGGAGAAGTCCCTGGTAGTGAACTTTCCCAATGCAACATGTCCTTGGATTTCTTTTTTTAATTTTATTTTACTATTTTGTGTGTGTGTTTACCATCAAACTGGATCTGACTAGTACAGGAGGAGATTGCCCCTCCTTCTCCAGCAGAGAATCTGGTGGATTTGAACCGCATACCTCTGGGATTGCAGTGCAACTTCTTGCCACTAGGCCACCAGAGCTCCCTGTTCTTGGATTTCTTGACTGCTGGTACCAAAGGTGTTGATTTTAGATTGAAGTAAGATGAAGTTGTTAATAATTTCAGTCTTTCTCTTTCTACCATGACGTTGCCTCTTGGCCCAGTGGTGAGGATTTTTGTCTTTTAATGTTGAAATGTAACCCAGATTGAAGGCTATAGTCTTTGATCTTCTGCAGTAAACATTCCAAGTCCTCACTTGCAGCAAGCAAGGTTTTTTCATCTGCATAACACAGGTTGTTGGTGAGCCTTCCCCTGATCCTGATGCCACCATCTTCACAGAAGCCTAAATCCTAAATCCCGGTGACCCTATAGGACAAGCAGACGTGCCCTTTAAAGTTTCCAAGGTTATACATCTTCATGGAAGCAGACTGGCACATCTTTTGCCTGCTGGTTGGCTGGTGGACTCAGACAACCAACCTTTTGGTTAACAGCCCACCACTTAACTCACTCTACGATTCCTTCCAAATAACAACAGCAGTTACAAATAACACGAGAATTAAAAGAGACTCTCTGCAACCACACAGACACTAATTTCAATTCCAACTTCATTTATGGAAATACAGAGACAGGCAAATAGATGGTTCAGCCCTGGGAGCATCAATGTCCCAATCCATGCAATGGGTACACTGGCATTTTCTCCCTTGGAAGGGCTGTGAGAAGGCATTGGTGGGGCCAAGGGATAAAGGTTTTATCCCAGTGTTCAGGATATCACCTGTACTCTATATATGGGAGGGATTGAACAAATTATTCCTTTATTTAAGAAGTATTTATTTAGTGCCTTCTGTATGCCCAGGCCTGGCCCAGGTACATAACAGTGGGGACATAATGGTGAACAAACAAAAGTTCCTGCCCTTGGGGAGCTGATATTTAGGGGATGGGAGAAGACAGTGAACAAATATGTAGTAGCAGAAATACCACAGTGGGGGAATTAACAAACATACATTCACTCTCTCACAGTTTGGGAGACTCAAAGTCCAAACACAGGGTGCTGCCTCTCAGGGAAGGCTTTCTGTGTCATCTCTGAGGGAAGGTCCTTGTCTCCTTTTAGCATCTGTGAACCTCACATTCATTGGACATATCTTGGTATCAATCTTCTCCTGGGTCTAGGAGATTCTCAGCTCAGGGAACCTGGGTCCAAAGATGCAGTCCACAACACATTTAGAAAAACACATTTTAAAAACATCTTTTAAAACACATTTAGAAAAAATTTCATTTCAGTGGAAGTTTACAAATCATATTGGGCTTTCATTTGGAGATATTTTGTTTTATAATGTTACTTACAATTGATTTATGTTATTAATTAATTACAATGTAAAAGGAAACATTGTATATATTGCCTTTCTCTTTGCCAAACATATCTTTTTATTAACATAAATAGATGTTTATATTAAT
>NW_006399935.1:4466890-4471201 GCF_000299155.1 Elephantulus edwardii
CTCCCCGCACAAACCCCTCCCCCCTCCCCCCCATTTGCTCCTCTCCTTGAAAAGCAAAAGAACTCCATCAGGTTTTGTAGTTGTTATATACCGCCTAGTCAGAGCCAACACATAGCTGACCCTCCAGTGGTTCCATGCTACACAATCCTCTGCTGTATCAATGTGCCAGCTTTCTTCCTGGCACTTCTTGGTGGGATGGGGTTCCTGTTTCTCTTTTGCTCTCTTTCCTCTTGCTTCCTGTAAAAGGTGATGCAGGCCACCCTCCAGTGTATTCATCAGATCAGGGATGTGGCCTCAGAAAAGGCGTCACATCCCACCCTAATATCCTTATAAATGATGGGCTGATCCCTTCAGATCGCACTGAGGGGATGATTACATCATCACATACCTTCCAGATGACATCACTGCACAAGGGCCAGACTGCTGAGAATCAGGCCCAGACAAGTTGACACATATTATTTGGGGGATACAATTCAACCTTTAACAGATGTTAAAAATCAAGGGGATCCCTCCCCATGTTACAGATGGCGAATGTGTTTGGCTGCTAACGGAAAGGTTGCAGGTTAGGTTTACCCAGAAGGGCTTTGGAAGAAAGGCCTGGCAATCTAATCCTGAATGATGAGTCACTGAAAATCCTATGGAGCAGTTTTATTCTGATGCACGCGGGGTCATCACGAATAGCAACTAGTGTCAATCTTGTTGTTGAGCAACATTGAGTCAGAAGTGACCCATAGCTGACCCTTCTGCTGGTTCTCAGAGGCAGCAAATCACATGGGAGGAGATTGTCCATCTTTCTCCCAAGGAACAGCTGGTAGATTTGAACTGAGTGTCTTTGGATTGGCAGCACAGCTTCTTACCACTAGACCACTTTGAGGGGTGGTATTGGAGAAGAGTCCTGAATGTCCTATGAACAGTCAGAAGAACAGACAGGCACGTCTTTGGAGAAGGTGAAGCCAGAGCGTTCCTTGGAGGCCAGGATGGCAAAGCTTCAACTCTCATACTTTGGACATGCCGCTAGGAGAGGATATTCCCTGGAAAAGGACATCATGTTTGGAAAGGTGGAGGGTCAATGAAAGAGAAGAAGACCCTCAATGAGATGGATTGACAGTGACTGCAACAGTGCGCTCACGTGGGTCAGAGATGGTGAAGATAGCAGAGCATAGGACAATGGTGTTGCATAGGATTGCTACTAGTCATGCTCAACTCCACTGTGTCTAACAACAACAAGTGTCTATTTGTGTTTTATGACTATACAAAGACACTGTGTGCATCGCAACAAAACATGGATAACACTGAGAAGAATGGGAATCCTCAAACACTTGACTGTGCTAGTGCAAAATGTTTACCTAAAAAAGCTGTTGTCCAAGCAGAGCAAGGGAACATTGTATGGTTTAAAATCAAGGAAGAGATGCATCAGGGATGTATCTTGTCACCATACCTTTTTAATCCATATGTGGAATAGATCATTCTGAAGGCTAGACTTAAGGAAGAAGAATTGTATCATCAGAATTGGAGGGAGACTTATCAACAATCTGCATTATGTAGATGACACCACTTTGCTTGCAGACACTGAGGAGGACTTGAAGCACTTGCTGCAGAAGAGCAAAGACTAAAACCTTCAAAAAGGATTGCAACTTAACATCAAGGAAGCAAAGATCCTCACCACCAGGCCAGTAAGCAGCATCATGATAGATGGAGAAAAGATTGAAGTTGTTAATGACTTAACCTTGCTCAGATTACAACCAACACCATTGGCACCAGCAGTCAGGAAATCAAAAGGTGAGTTGCACTGGGAGGAAAAAAATATCTGCTGTTAGGGACCTCTCCAGAGTGCTAAAGAGCAATGATGTCAGTCTAGAGACCAAGGTGTGCCTGATCCAGGCCATGGACTTCTCAATTACTTGCTATGCATCTGAGAGCTGGACAATGACTAAGGATGGCAGAAGCAGAATCTATGCCTTTGAGTTGTGGTGCTGAAGAAGAGTATTGAACACACCATGGACTGCCCAGAGAACAAACAGGTCTGTTCCAGAGAAGGTGGCACCAGGTTATTCCTCTGAAACTCTGTCTCACATACTTTGGGCATCTTGTCAGGAGGGGCTAGTCCTTGAAGGATGTGATGCTTGGAAGGGTAGAAGGTCAGTGTAAGAGAGGAAGACTCTGGATGAGACGGATTGACACAGTGAGAGTAGCAGTGGGGTCAGGTGTGTCAGAGACAATGAGGTTGGCTCACAATAGGACAAGGTCCAGAGATGTTTATAGAGTTGCTATGAGCCACAGTTGACTTGACAGGACATAACAACAACAACAACAACAGTAGCAGTAGCAGCAGTAGTAGTAATAGTTAGAGCTCTGGTGGCTTAGTGGTAAGGAGTTGTGCTGCTAACCCAAAGGTATACAGTTCAAATCCACCAGATGCTCAGTGGGAGAAGGATGGGTAATCTCCTGCTGTAATTTACTTGCTCTGAAAATCTGCTGGAGGATCAGTCAGCTATAAGTTGGTTCTAAGTAGAAGGTACAGAACAACAAAGTACTGGTTTTAAAGACAGAGGACCAGGAAGACTGGCTGAGGCACCTTGTAAGTAACGTTCTGAAGAAGGAGTTGTGTGAAATGAAGAATGATTGTGGATGTCAAAGCAAGTGAACGTGGGTTTTTTTCTGTTGCGCTGAGCCGAAAACACTCTTGTTCTTACATGCACCCTGAGGCTGGGAAATTATAGCGATCACCTGCATTTTACAGATGAGAAGGTTGAGTTTCAGTCTGGTGAATTGCCCAGGACCACACAGCTGAGAAAAGACAAGACGAAACGAGACATGAGCCAGGGTTTGGATCCACTTGCTAGGGTGGTAGCCAATTCAAACCTGAGAACAGGGAGATGGAATCTTGGGGAGCTGAGACAGAGAGACGAGCTCACCTCCAGCCTCTTGCAGGAAGGCCCCCTGGGCTCCTTGTCTCCACATGGTCAAGCCCTCTAGCTGAGAGCTCCTGGCATTTGGGGACAGTCTTGTGTCCTCTCCCTCCCTACACCGTCCTCACCACCATCTATATGCATCGCTCTGGAAAAAGCTGATTGCTCTGCAGCCTGACCTTCTCCCTGTCGGAGGGGCCCATTACCGCGTCAATCACAAGCCTTGAAGGGGGAAATTATTTTATCTTTAAGGATACTAAAAACTGCACAGTGGGGCCATTGTGGGGGCTGGGTGCAGGGACCTGGGTGCCGGTGGGGGGGCTGGCTGGCCTCCTCCCTCCAGAAACCAAGGACCCCACAGCCGAAGCCAGTCAGGAGAGCTCCCAGCTCCTATCTCTCTGTCTCTGACCCTCTTTTTCTGTCTGTCTCTGATTCTGACCTGTCAGCCTCCGTCTTTTTTTTTTGTTGTTGTTGTTAAAGAAAATTTCTTATTTTAATTGTGATTTTAAAAAGTTTACAGAAAAGTTAGATTTTTATTCATACATTGTTGCACATTTTACCCCCTCTCTCCCCCTTCCCCTCCCCTAGTTCACTTTTCTTAATACTCATTCATTGTTTCACAGTTACCTCCCCCACTCTTTGCAAAGTACCTCTTATTCTGGGCTGTTGTTGTATCAGCTTCTGTGTTCACTGATGGTCTGGGAAACCCAAGTCACCGTCGTGTGTATCCAACAGACACCTAGAGCAGAAATCCCACAGATTACTTCTTCCCAGCACTCTGCAATATGGGTACCACAAGTGTGCCCATTTTCCAGACCTGGAGACTGAGACCTAGAGGGTTCACGTCTTCTTTTACAATGTCACACAGCGACTACAAGACAAAGACATGTGAAGCTCACAACTCTGTGTAAGACCAAGTCCTCATACCCACATACTCGTTGTTGTTGTTAATTGCCGTCGAGTTGTGGAAGACTTGTAGTGACCCTACGAATGAAAGACCTGAGCACTTGTATAACTTTCATCGTTTCTCCAGGTTCATAGGGTTTCTGGAGGCAAGCTGTTTTGGAAGTGGATGCCACTCCTGCTTCCAAGCTTATTTTCATTGGGGAGCTCCACCAAATACTGTCCACCATGGGTAACCATGATCGCGTTTGACACATCAGGGTCACAATGTTCAGCCTCATAGCAACCACGAGTTACCTCTGTACAGCAAATGGACAGACCAGTGCTGTACCACTTCGAAGAATGTTTGACCAAAAACAATTAAAACCAGGCCTGAGAGCCTCAGATTAAAATCTCCCACCTTTGACTTGGTAGCATCACTTTCTATCCACCAGGCCCACAGTGCTTTCTCTGTGTTGGTGTTGTTGCTAAGCGCTGTGGAGTTGTAGGTGACTCATAG
>NW_006399935.1:4471601-4476989 GCF_000299155.1 Elephantulus edwardii
AATTCTCCTTCTATCCTCCTTGGTCATTGTCCAACTCTCTGATGCATAACAAGTGATTGCGAAGACCATGGCCTGTATCAGACGCACCTTACATTAGGTGCCGTCAAATGGAGTATGAGCCGTAGCGCCCCCATGAACCACAGGTCTGGTTCCTGCCCTGTCCTGTGCCAGCCTCACCATGTCTGCCACCCTCGAGCCCATCGCTGCAGCCACTGTGTCGATTCATCTAATCGCGGGTCTTTGCATCCTTTGCTGACACTACACCTTTCCAAGCATAATATCTCCCTCCAAGGAATAACCTCTCCTAGCAACATGTCTGAAGTAAGCGAGATGAAGCTTTGTCATCCTTGCCTCCAAAGACAAGACAGTTGACCCTTCCTTCCTCTCTGTGTGTGTGTGTGTGTGTGGGTCCTCTGGTGACAGATGCAGTTCACAGGGAGCTGCACTGCTAACCCAAAGGCTGAGCCTCTCTGACGGGGGTTCGAATCCACTATTGACTCCAGCAGTCTCCTTCTGTGACATTTGCAGCCTCAGAGATCTGGTAGGTGGTCATCCAGGGGTCAGTTCTGACTTCATGTCATCTCTCCCTTTTGGAAGCAGCATGGGGGTGTGAAGTCTTTGGGTGGATTCGACCTCAGGACTGAGTTTACATCTCCACCTGCCCTTCGTGTGGCCTGGGGCAGGCACTGACATCCTCGGGCCCCAGTTTCCTCACCAGATGAACGAGTGTCCGTCTTGTCCCTTGTGAGGTTGTTGAGAGCTGGGCTTCTTGACATTAGCGCATAACTGGCAGTGAAACCTTAAATTTGAATTTCAGGTTAACAATAAATACAAGTTTAGGGTAAATAAAAAGTCTTGGTAGTGCAATAGTTAAGCTAGAAGATTGATGGCTCAAGCCCCGGGTGACCTCTCTTGGAGAAAAGACCAGCTGATCTGCTCCTGGACATATCACAGCCTAGAAAACTCTATGAGACAGTTCTCCGTCACACGGGGTCACATGAGTTGAAACTGATATGACAGCACACACACACCTAAAGGAAACGTCCTAAAATTTGTACCAGATTTATCCTAAAAATCTATTTGTTCTCAGTTGATTTCCCTCTAGAGCAGTCAAGGACATCCGTTTAAAGACTAACGTGCACCTGATCCAAGCTATGGCATTTTCACTTCCTAAGCATCTGAAACACTGAACAACAATGGAGAAGAAGAATCGATGCCTTTGAATTCTGGTGCTGGAGAAGAGTTCTGAGTACCCCATGAGCTGTCAAGAGAACAAACACATCTGTCTTAGAGGAAATGCAAGTAGGCAAGTAAGAGGTGAGACGGTGAAACTTTGTCTTCTGTCCTTTGGGGCTGTTGTCAAAAGGGGCCAGTCCTTGGAAAAGATACATCGTAGTGGGAAGGTGGAGGGTCAGTGAAAGGGCAGAAGACCCTCAACAAGAGGACTGACTCAGTGACTCTAACAAGGGCTTGGGCAAATCAAAGAGCCTGAGGACAGTCCAGGGGAGGCCAAGGTCCTGATCGATTGCTCACAGGGCCAGTGTGAATGTCAGTCAATTCAATGACATCCAACAACAACAACAACAGTGCTTTCAGATGCTGTTGAGTACAACTCATAGCAACTCTGTGAGCAACAGATCGGAGTCCTGTCCTATCCTGTGCCATCCTCATTATCATCTCGGACACACTTGAGCCCTTTGCTGCATTGGGACACTCTTCTCTAACACCACAGCTCAAAGGCATCAATCCTTCTTCTGTCATCCTTCCTCATTGTCCAGCACTCAGATGCATGGCAAGTGATTGAAAAGATCATGGCCTGAGTCAGGCACACCTTAGTCTTTAAACCGGCGTCATTGCTCATCAACAATTTGGAGAGGTCTCTGACAATGTTTCACTGTCTTTGCCTCTAAGGAGCACCCTAGTTGCACTCCATCCAAGACACACTTGTTAGTCTGTAACAACAACATATACACTCCCGAAGACTCAAAAGCAGAATCTGAAGTTAAAAGCAGGAGAAGAAGCAGAAATTTTTACACTGATGTTCGCTGTTAACATTAGTAACCAAAAAATGAATGCTATTAGTACGAGTGGGTGTTTTCTTAGGTAGGGGTTGTCTGAGGGGGAAAGGGAGTTCCCACTTAAGGAGTGGTGTGTTTCTATTTGGGAACTAAAAGTGGAGATGGCTTCACAACATGGTGACTGTTTTTAATGTCACTGGATCATACACATTGCTGTTGTTGTTGTTATGTGCTGTCAAGTTGCTTGCGACTCATAGCAACCCTATGTACAACAGCACTGAACCCTGCTCTATCCTGGGCCAATCGTATTGTCTCCAACACGCCTATCCACATTACCCCAGTGATGGAGTGAATCCATCTCATCGAGGGTCTTCCTCTCCAGTGCTGCCCCTCCACCCTCCCAAGCATGACATCCCTCTCCAAGGACTGATCCCTCCTTGCAACATGTCCAAAATACATCAGACAGAGTTTCAGAATCCTTGCCTCAAAGGAGCAGCCTGGTTTCACCCTCTCTAGGATGAACTTGTTTGTTCTAGCAGTCCATGGTATACTCAATACTCTTCAGCATCACAGCTCAAAGGCATAAATTCTCCTTCTATCACCCTTAGTCACTATCCATCTCTTTGATGCATAGCAAGTGACTGCAAAGACCGTGGCCTGTATCAGGCACACCTTAGTCTCCAGACTGACATCGTTGCTCCTCAGTACCTTGGAGAGGTGTCTGACAGCAGACTTTCCCAATGCAATCCGTCTTTTAATTTCCTGGCTGCTGGTACCAAGAGTGTTGATTGTAGAGCCAAGCAAACTGAAACGGTCAACAATCTCATTCTCTTCATCATAGATCACGATGCTGCTAATTGGCCCAGTGGTGAGAATCTTGGTGTTTTCTTGATGGTGTACACATTACGATGGTGAAAAGAGAAAAGAATTTGCTCAAGATATTTTCCTCCAATAAAGTTTAAATTAAAAGTTGTTTTGCTGAAGCTCAAGTGTCACAGAGCAGCCTGCGTTTGCACGAGGCCTGCAGCCCCAGGAGGAGCCTGGGGCCACTTCCGCCCGGACGTGACGCCGTCATGGCCGCCGCCATGGCCGCTCGCCGCAGAGCATGCTGGGAGGCTCGTGAGCGCCGCCCGTGTCTGCCCTCCCTCCGTGGTCATCTGGCAAGGGCAAGGGCAGAGCTGGCTAGAAGCCCGGCATCTCCTGAGGAGACCGATTGCCCGCCACGGCCTCCCTGTCCCGGCCCGTCCTCACTGGGCCCCCGCCGGCCATTCCCCAAGGCCAGAGGCCTTGCCTTCAAGGCGTCAGTCCCTCCGCTTCTAACTTCCCCCCCAGAAATCAATTAGGGCCCGGGCGGGTTGATTATAAATCAGCGATTTTTATAATTGTTATGTCTTTAATAAATCACGGCGGTGCACGTCGCCGGGAAATGGAGCTGTTCTCGGGGTCATCAATTACCCGCGAGGACAGGCCCGGCCCGCGCCGCCACTCGGGCCGCCCGCACGGCCTGCGCCCGCCGCCTCCATCACTGGATTGCTTGAGCAGCGTTTTAAATAACAAAAAGGGATATCATTTAATTTTTTCACAACGTGGAAATCAATACGCTGTCCTTCAGGCGGCCTGACGGATCGTCTTGGCGAACGTCTCCGAGTTAATCCAATTTCCCGGGCTGGCTGGGGCCTTCTCCTCGTCCTCTCGGGCACCGAGCCTGGAACCCCGAATCCGCCGCCATCCGCAGCCCGCAGCCCGCCAAGGCATGTCCGGCGGGGAGGTGGGCACGGAGCCAGTCCTTTCGGGGATCATTTGGGCCCCGAAAGGCCAAAAATTTTACGGTGTCCTTGTGGCCTACTGATTAAGGCATTATGCTGCCAACCCAAACGCACGGGTTCGAATCCACTAGCTGCACTATGAAAGATTATGGGAGTGTTTCCCCCTGTGTAAAGTACAACCTCGGAAATTCCCAGGAGGGTCAGCTATGGGTCAGTTCTGACTCCCTGGCAATGAGTTTTTTTGAGAGTGGGACTTAGTGGACTAAGTGTTTAAAACACTAGCTGAAAGGTTGGCAATTTGAATCCATCGACTCTTGCATGAAAAACACAAGGCAGTCTGCTTCCATAAAGGTCTACATCTTTGAGACCTCAAAGGGTAACTCTCTATGTCTTTAGAGTTACTGTAAGTTGGATTTGACTGTGACAGTGGGTTTGATTTGGGGACATTTGTGATGATCACAATTTGGGGGAAGGTCTTCCTACTGGCATCTAGTGGGTAGAGGCCATGGGTGCTTCTTTACACCTACAACACACAGGACACCTAATCCCCATAACCAAAACTATCCATCAGACACTTAGAAGTTGGATTGAAGAAATTGCAGCAGTGGCCTTGAACATACTATTGTGAGCACAGCATATGACTGGGCTGGCAATGTTCTGTCCTGGTGTATGCACAGTCAAGGGAGCACCGGGAACTTGTTATTGTTGTTGATTGCCTTCGAGTCGAGCACAACTCAGCGACCCTATGAACAAAAGGCCTGAAGCCCCTCTACCACTATCGACATTTATCAAAGTTCACAGAGTTTCTGGAGGCATGCTATTTAGGAAGTGGATGCTACTCCTGCTTCCAAATAGCTGAATGGTAAGGGAATGAACTGCCAACCTGAGGATACACAGTTCAAATCCACCAGCTGTTCCACGGGAGAAAGGTGGGTAATCTCTTCCTGGGTGATTTACTCTCTCTGAAAACTCACTGGGTGGGGGTGGTTGGTGTCAGCTAGGATTCAGTTCCAACTCAACAATATATGGATGGTCACTGAGTTGGGAACTGACCTTATGGGATCTGATAACAACAATACCAATAGGAGACTCTGGGTTTAACTTACTTGTCTGCTAACCAAAGGTTTGAAAGTGTAAGTGCACACAGAGACACTGTCATGGATTATATTATATGCCTCAAAATACATATATGGAATGGAATACCTACTCGCATATTTCAACAAACATTTGCTGCCCTGGATGTGCTTACCAGGTTGTGCCAAGAAATCTGGTGGACAATTACTGGCCAACTGACTGGAAGAGAACTATATTTATTCCCATTCCAAAGGTGATCGGACAGAGTGTGGAAATCATTGAACAATATCACACACAAATAAAATCATGCTCCAGGTCATCAACAGAGAACTACCAGAAAGATAAGCTGAGTTTAGAAGAGGCCGTAGCACTAAGAACATTATCGCCAATGTCAGATGGATCTTGGCTGAAAGCAGAGAGTACCAAAGGAATGTCTCTCTGTGTCTCATTAACTATACAAAGGCATTTTGATTGTGTGGATCACAACAAATTGTGGCTAACTTTGACAAGATTGGGAATCCCAGAACACT
>NW_006399935.1:4478804-4499345 GCF_000299155.1 Elephantulus edwardii
CTTAAGGACTGTAGTCTTCAATATTAATTGAAGCTCAACATCAAGAAGACAAAGATTCTCACCACTGGGCCAATTGGCAACACCATGATAGATGGAGAAGAAATAGAGGTTGTTAACAACTCCAGCTTTCTAGGTTCCACAATTAGCACTCTTGATACCAGCAGTCAGGAAATCAAAAGATTAATTGCATTGGGGAAATCTGCTGTCAGGGACCTCTTCAGAGTACTGAGAATCAATGATGTCAGTCTAGAGATTAAGGTGCCCCTAATACAAGCCATGTCTTCACAATTACTTGTTATGCGTCAGAGTTCTGGGCAATGACTAAGGGTGACAGAAGAAGAAAATTGCCTTCAAATTGTGGTGCTGGAGAAGAGTCTTCAACATACCATGAACCGCCAAGAAAACAAATAAGTCTGTCTTGGAGAGGATGAAACCAAGTTTCTCCTTGAAGGCTAGGATTTTGAAGCTCTGTCTCACATACTTTAGGCACATGCCCAGAGTTAGTCACAATTTGTTGTGATCCACACAGTCAAATGTCTTTGCATAGTCAATGAAATACAGATAGACATTGCTCTGGTGCTCTCTGTTTTTTTCAGCCAAGATCCATCTAACATTAACTATAATATCCCTAGTAAGTACCACAACCTTTTCTAAACCCAGCCTGCACATCTGGCAGTTCTCTATTGATGTAGTGTTCCAGTTGTTTTTGGATAATTTTCAGCAGAATCTTCCTTGCATGTGATATTAATGATATTGTTCAATTATTTCCACACTCTGTTGGGTCACCTTTCTTTTGAATGGGAACAAATACAGATCTCTTGTAGTCGGTTGGCCAGGTGATTGTCTCCCAGATTTCTTGGCACAACTTGGTGAACACATCCAGGGCAGCGTTTGTTTGTTGAAATATGTCAATTGGTATGCCACCAATCTTTATTGCTAATTCTGTCAGAGAGGCTGGAACTTCTTCCTTCATCACCACAGGCTCTTGATTGTATGTTGTTTTATTAAAATTCTTCTGTGTCAGCCAATTCTTTTTGATACAGTGACTCTGTATACTCCTTCCATATTTTTTATTTATTCTTTTTGTGTGTGTACCGTCAAATTGGATCTGACTGGTACAGGAGGAGGTTGCCCCTCCTTCTCCAGCAGAGCATCTGGTGGATTTGAACCACATACCTCTGGAGTTGCAATGCAGCTTCTTGCCACTAGGCCACCATCTTCTTTTAATGCTTCCTGGATCATTTAATATTCTTCCCAAAGCATCCTTAAATATTGTAACTCGAGGCTTGAATTTGTTCTTCAGGTTATTCAGCTTAAGAAGTGCGGAGAGAATTCAGCCTATTTTGTTTTTTTTTACTTTTTGCACATTTTATTATAATACTTTGCTTTGTCTTCCTGGCTGCCCTTTGAAATCTGTTCAGTTCCTTGATTTCTTGATTTCTTCCCTTTGCTTTGGCTTCTCAGCACTCTAGTGCAATATTTAGAGTTTCTTCTGACATCCATCCTGGTCTTTTCTTCCTCCTCTGTATTTGTAATGACTTTTTGCATTCTTCATGGATGGTATTTTTTAATATCCTCCTACAGCTCATCTGGTTCTTGCTCATCAGTGTCCGAGGCCTCAAACCTGTTCCTGAGATGGTTTTGAAATTCAAGTGGGATAGACTCAAGGTCAAGTTTTTGTTCCTGTGAATTTGATTTAACCTTCTTTAGCTTCAAGTTGACACATTACCCTCTTCTGGGAAATTCTTTTACTGTGACAGCAGCGTGCTGCAAATGGAAGAGAAGAGGCACTAGGCCACAGGAAGTTGGTCCTGGAGCAGAAACTCAAGGCAAAGGACTTTTTCTCAGAACTGTCTGAGATAGAAACCTTTCCCTAATCCCAGTACTTGGAATTTGAACTTAGAGACTCCTAAACTTAAGAGAGACCGGCTGCAACAGGGAAAGCCATGAAGCATCCGAAATCAGAGAAGCATGAAGATATTGTTGTTGTTGTTGATGTCGATTGCCATTGAGTCTAGCATGACTCATCGTGACCCTATGAACAAAAGGCCTGAAGCCTTTCTATAACTATCATCATTTCTCCAAGTTCATAGAGTTTCCAGAGGCATGCTGTTTAGGAAGTAGATGCCACTCCTGCTTCTAAACCTGTCTTAAACTGGGAGCTCCACCAAACACTGTCCACCATAGGCAGCTGTTAATGGCATTTGACCTCTCAGTGGCACAAGGTTCAGCATCACAGCAACTACAGACTACCTCAGTACAGCAGATTGACAGAAGAGTGCTGTACCGCTTAGAAGAATGTTCTTCCAAATTAGAATAACACTAGGCCCTTGGGCCCAAGCGACTTTTAAATACAAGGGCTGATTACCTACAAAGAACAACAGGTTCAAACTGATACTTTCTGCTGGAGTTTTGAAAGAAACAGGTCACATGAACAAAGAGCTCCACTCTCTCCTGGTTGAAGCAAAGCTATAAGGAGGTGGTTACTGTTAGGTGTCATGGAGTTGGACCTGATTCATAGCTGATCCTCCAGCAGATTTTGAGAGGCTTTAAATTGCTTAGGAGGAGATTACTCATCTTTCTTTTTCAGGGAAGCTGATAGATTCTAACCATGTGCCTTTAAGAAGGAGAAAAGACTGAAACTATGAATAATTTCCTCTTACTCAGCTCCACAGTCGACACTCTCAGTATCAGAAGTCTGGAGATCTGGAGACATATTGCATTGGACAAGTATGCTGTCAGAGACTTCTTCAAATTACTAAGGAGACATGATGTCAGTTTGAAGACTAAGGTGCACCAGATTCAGGCCATAGTCTTTTAAATCACTTGCTATGCATCTGAGAACCATGCAATGAGTAAGGATGATAGAAGGAGAATTTATGCCTCTAAGCTGCAGTGTTGGAGAAGACCACTGGGTATCCCCATGGACTGCCAAAAGAACAAACTGGTGTGTCTTGGAGAAAGCTCAGCCCGAGAGCTCCTTGGACGCAAGGATGACAAAGTTTTATCTTACATACTTTGGGCATGTTGCTGTTGTTATTGTCGTCATGTGCCTCAAGTCATCTGTGACTCATAGTGCCCCCGTCTACAGTAGCTCTGAAGCCTGCTCTGTCCTGAGCCAGTCACACTGATTCCTACACACCAACCCCATTGCCCCAGTTACTGTATCAATTCATCTCATCTGGGGTCTTCCTCTTCTGCAAGGTCCCTCCACCTTTCTGAAAATGATGTTGCTAGGAGAGGGTGTTCCGTGGAGAGGGACATCATGCTTGGGAAGCTGGGGGATCAACGAAAGAGGAGACCCGTCAAGAAGATGGATTAACACAGTGCCTGCAGCAGCAGATGCAAGTGTGTCAGAGATGATGAGGACGGCGCAGGACAGGACAGGGTTCAGATCTGCTGTTCATGGGCTCCCCATGAGTCACACTGGCTTTGATGACACCTAACGCCATCACAATGACCACTACGGTGGCCTAGCGGCAAGAAACCATGCTGCAATCTCGAAAACGTGTAGTTCAAAGCCACTGGCTGCTTGTGATCATTCCATGTGGGCACGGACTGTCTTTGCCATGTTAATAAGGTAGAATTGATAGACGGTCTGTCCTCTTTTGAGCTATAGAAAAGAGATTGAACTTGGCACTGTCCTGGGTACTTAAGAGACATTTGAGAACCAATCAAATACCCTGGTAACACCAGGTGAGTTTCTAGTAGAGAGTGAAAGAGACAGAGAGATCAGACAATAAGAAATATAACTGTACAGTGTGCATAGATTGTGGGGATGCTGGGGATACAATTAAAGAACTCAAGGGTTTCGTGTACAGATGCTGAATGTCTGGTCCCAAGAGTCATGCAGTCCTGTTCTAACGAAGACACAAGGAAAGCTGTAGACAATTCCCTCTTGTTTTAAAGAGAGTGTTTTATAAACAGTCTCTGTATGTCCCACTCTGTGCCTCTTCTGTCTGTCTCATTTCTCTTCCTTCCTCCTCTCTTCTTTCTCCTTCTTCTCTCTCACTTTCTCTCTTCTGCTGGTCGTGAACGAAGAAACTCTGGCCACTTAGCTGCCAGTTGCCTTCTGGTGGTCTAGTGGCAAGAAGCCATGCTGCAATCTTGAAGGCATGTGGTTCAAATCCACCAGCTGCTCCGTGGGAGAAGGATGGACGATCTCCTCTTGTGCAATTAACTACCTCTGAAAACCTGCTGGAGGGTCAGCTATGGGTCAGTTCCAACTCTATGGTGGTGGTGGTGGTTGTTGTTATGTGCCATCAAGTTGTTTGCGACTCTTAGCGACCCTATGTATGAGAGCCCTAGATGCCGTTCTATCCTGTGCCAGCCTCACCATCTCAAACACACTCACTCCCACCACTCCAGTCACAGAATCGATCCGTCTCATCGAGGGTCTTCCTCTCCTGCACTGTCCCTCCACTCACCCAAACATGATGTCCCTCTCCAAGGACCAGTCCCTCCTTGCAACATGCCAAAAGTATGTCAGACGAAGCTTCAGAATCCTTGACTCTAAGGAGCATTCCGGCTTCACCCTCTCCAGGACAAACGTGTTTGTTCTCCTAGCAGTCCATGGTATATTCAATACTCTTCTCCAGCACCACAGCTCAAAGTCATCAATTCTCTTTCTATCATCCCTAGTCACTGTCCAGCTTTCCAATGCATAGGACATAATTGCAAAGACTATAGCCCAGATCAGGTGCACCTTAGTCTCTAGCCTGACATCATTGCTCCTCAGTACTCTTGAGAGGTCCCTCACAGCTGGCTTTCCCAATGCAATTCATCTCTTGATTTCCTGGCTGCTGTTACCAAGAGTGTTGACTGTGGAGCCAACGAAACTAAAACTGTTAACTATCTCAATCTCTTCACCATCCACACTGATGCTACCAATTGGCCCAGTGGTGAGAATCTTTGTTTTCTTGATGTTGAGCTTCAATCCATATTGAAGGCTGCAGTCCCTGACCTTCTGCAGCAAGAGCTTCAAGTCCTTCTCAGTTTCAAAACAACCCAGAGGAAACCAGATTTGGCATGAATGTGACAGAGAGAAGACAAGACACTTGAATTCTTGCTGACCAGTTGAAAAGCTGGATCGAGCCAGTCCTGAAGTCTGTTCTTCTTGTAAAGTAAATGTACACGTGACCCCACTTTGTCGGTAAGCCGCGGAGGTTAAAGGGCGTTGGGGAAACACACACATTGGCAGAGAAGAAGGACAGCTCCCTTTCTGGTGCTGCTGTGACTTCCTCTTGTTTGTCAAGCTGAACCATTTGGGCTAAAGCCTGCAGCTGCTGGGAGCCATGGGAGGTGCTGGAGCAGGGGCACGACTCCTTCGAGCCCCCAGTCACTGCCCTGTTCCTTCTCTTGGCTGGCTTAGGAAGGCCTCAGACCTGAGCCGGCCGGCTGGGACCCCCCCAATCCCCCTGCATCCCCCCTAGACCCGCTGCTGGGCTGTCATCACCGCAGGAGAGCCTGGGAACCGGAGACAAGAATGACCCGTGATTGTCGCAGAGGCCTCTGCTCTAATTTCCCTGAATGGGTTTTGAGCGTCTAATGCGGCCCCCGCTGGGCAGGAGATGGAGCGCCCGGCAGGGCCTCCGAGGCTGGCACATCCTTGGCCCACCCGCTGGCGGGCCTTAACCCGCTCATTCACTGGCCTGGGCCCAGAGAAGCTTCCAGACCCGAAAGCTCTGAGGGGAGAAGGTGGGGCAGGGGTCTGACCAAGCTGCCAGGCTCTGTCGTGGGATGAGTGTGTGTGTGTGGTGTGTGTGTCAAGATTTAGGGCAGGAGGGTGTGGTAGGCAGCAGAGATCCAGATGACCTTGTGGGACAAACGTGGAAACAGAGTGGGGCCATCTCCTGATTGTCACAGTCCGCGCTTGGGGTGCCCCAGGATTCATCCCAGGGGTGGGCTCAGCCAGGGCCGGGGCTCACCTTGAGATTAGAGCTCAGCCCAAGGTCAGGGGCTCAGGTGGGGCTCAAGTCCCAAGTGGGAGGTTCAGCCTGGGTCAGACTGGAGTCCCGCTGGGGGTCAGGCTCAGCTGAGGTCAGGGCTCAGTTAGAACCAGGCGCTCAGCTCCAGGGTTAGGACTGGGTCTGGAGTCAGAGGTCAGGGCTCAGTCAGGGTCAAGATTCACCCTGGAGCTCAGCCTGGAGGCAGGGCCTTAGCTTGGGGTCAGGGTTCATGTAGGTCATGGCTTACCCTTCAGGCTTCTTTGAGGGTTAAGTCTCAGCTGGGGCTGGCCTGGCCTTGAGGCTTCAGTCTGCCCTTGTTATTGTTGTGGACTGTCAAGTAGGAACCGACCCATAGCTGACCCTCCTGTGGGTTTTCAGAGGCAGTTACTCAAACAGGAGGAGATTGCCCTTCCCTCTCCCATGGAGCAGCGTACCCTAGATAACCTCAAAGGGGTGCGGGCCAACACTGGGGTCCCCACGAGCTGAGGATGTCTTTCATTTACTGCCCCTCACCTGGAGTTGCCTTGGCACATTGGACCCACAAGGGACAGAGGGACTTGGGACTTCCCCTCTGGTGCCTAGAGACTCAAGTGGGGGCACCAAGGCTTGTGGGCTCCCCTCCCAGAGCGCAACTTCTGGAGCATGGAGACTGGGCCACAGAAGCGGGTAGGTCAGTGGCCGGGCTTGGCTGTCCTTTGGGGGGTGGGCTGCTGCCCTGGGACTCAGGGAAGGACCAGAGACTTGGTCCACGGTGTATCAGAGTGTAGACAGGACTGTGGGGTGGTGAGGGTCATCTCGTCTTTAGAGAAGAAGAGTTTCTACCCAAACAGCATTGGGATGTGATGGTCAGAGACCCAGAAGGGCTCCCGCCTCCCTCGGGTAGGGCCCCAAGTCCTCCCCTCAGCTGCATCACCGACGTTGTGTCCTCCCCTCATTCTCTCTACAGCCACACAGCCCCTTCTCACTGTTCCACCAACTCACTAAACCTAATCCTGCACAGGACCTTTGCACAGGCTGTGCCTTCTGCCTGAAACACCTCCCCCTAGACATAACGTAAGTGACTCCATTTCACTTTCCAGACTCTCTTGGCTAACACATCACCTCCTCCAGGAGGGCCTCCCAGATTTTGCCCATACCAGGAGCCAGGAAATCAAAAGACAAAGTGCATTGGAGAAGTCTGCTGTCAGGGACCTCTCCAAAGTGCTAAAGAGCAATGATGTCAACCTACAGATTAAGGTGCTCCTGATCCAGGCCAGGGTCTTCACAATTCATTACTAGGCATCAGAGTGCTGAATAATGACTAAGGATGACAGAAGAAGAATCAAAGCCTTTGAGTTGTGGTCCTGGAGAAGAGTGTTGAATATACCGTGGACTGCCAAGAGAACAAACAGATTTACCCTGGAGAGGGTGAAACCAGGCTGCTCCTTGGAGGCAAGGATTTTGAAGCTCCATCTCACATAGTTTGGGCATGTGGCCAGGAGGGACCAGTCCTGGAGAAAGACATTATGTTTGTAAGGGTGGAGGGACAGCACAGGAGAGGAAGACTCTGCATGAGATGAATTGACACAATAACTGGGGTAATGGGAGTAGGTGTGTGGCTCAGGATAAGGCAGGCTTCTGAGCTATTGTGCATGGATTGCTTTGCATCACAGATGACCTGATGGCACATGACAACAACAAGCATTGCCCTTAAATATCAGGGAACTCTGGTGGCCTACTGGGAAGAAGCTACACTACAATCTCAAAGGCCTGCAGTTCAAATCCATCAGCTGCTCTGTGGGGATAAGGATGGACGATCTCTTCCTGTGTCATTGTCTCCCTCTGAAAACCTGCTGGAGGATGTTGGCTGTGACTTTGCTCCAGCTTGGCGCCTCACCACCACCACCAGCATCGCCCTCAGCTTTCTCAGTCTCACCATCGTTCATTCTGACCCGATCCTATCAAGGCCTGATGCTTTCTCTCTTTTATTCATGTATGTGGTTCTGTACCGTCTCTCTCCCCAGTGATGGGCCTGAGCAGGAATGTCCTCGCCACCACCACCTCCGAGGTGCCCAGAACAGTGCCTGCCACGTAGCCGGTGCCCGATTCGTACCTGTCAGGGGAATGGATGAATCCTGCCTCCAGGGATGTTGAATTAATATTTCAAAATAAATCATGCAATTACCTCGTGGCGAGCACAATTATTTGCACTGGTCCGTGGGTGGTGTGCCGTAGGAGGACCCATTTGTTAAACATTTTCCGTTGAAATAAACCAGCGCTTTTGACAGTTTTGTTTGTTGTTTTGTTTTGCTCTAAGCCTTGGCTGTCAGAAGTGCCTGGGTCTTCCTTGGCAACTCAGGTGGCCCCTTCTGGTGATCCTTTCTGTGCGTTGCCCCCCACCCAAATAACCATGTGGGCTGGGTGAATGGGAAGGACATCCCCCAAAGGGGTTACTTCATGCCAGGAACATTGTTGAGCGGGTGACTATAAAGATGGCAGATACATGCAAAGCACTGACTGGGTGCTGGGTGCAAGGGACACATCTGTGACTAGCAAGGACCCAGCGGCGCCCCCACCCCAAGCACTCCCAAGGACTGGGCAGTGACACCCAAGTGTGACAAGAGCTGTCATAGAAAGTGCAAGGCATCATGGGAACCTAGGGGGGCTTCAAGGTAGAGGTGTTGTCTGGGCTGAGGCATCCAGGAGAAGAGGTAGAACAGACACTACAGGGAAGGGCCTTCTAGGCAGAGGGAACAGCACACCGGGATTCTCAGAGTCCCGAGCCCCTCCCTGCAGGTACAAGGCTCCATGACAGGATGGGACAGCCAGAGACAGCACCCAAGAGGGGCGATGTAGAAGAGCCAGACTGCCCGAGTTCAAACACCAGCTCCGCCACTCCCATGCTGTGTGTCCTTGGCAAATCTCCTTCCCCCTCGGGGCAACTGTACATGTTATCGGGAGGGGCCAGGCCCAGGAGAAGGACGTCCTGGGCAGAGAGTCAGACCCGGCGTGATCAGCATGTGGCTGCAATGCTGACTCGAGCACAGCAGTGGCTCAGGGGACAGGGTCCCTTCAGGCGTACACCTGTGGGTCGGAGCTGACTAGAGGACCCCTAACAGCAACACAACAGCAACAGAGACAGTCGGACATCTCATGTCGGTGTGAGGATGGAGGCAGTACGTGTACACAAAGACAGGGGTGGCACACAGCATGTGCAGGAGGGAAAGACCGAGCCCAGGGCAGACCAGGGACTGCGACAAAGCCAGCCAGAAGGCCTCTCCTGTGCCCTCCCTCTCCACGCCCTGGGCTGGGGTACAAAGGGGGTGGTGTTTGTTAGTGTTAGAAGATGACCTTGATTGAGGGTGAGGTCTTAGAACAGGGGGTCTGGGGGTCATGGAAGGCTTACTGGGGGGGGGAGGGCAATTCATCCTGGCACCACTGGTGGAGGTGTCCGGTCAATTCAATTCAAACTGACGACTGGAGAGAAATGACAGCGGCCCTGAACAAGTGAGGTGTTGCTGCTCAGATTTTGTTTTAAGGACAAATGCATGGTCTCATGCCCGTGTTGGGGGCCCTGGTCCTGGGCCCAAGCCCTGTGAGGGGCAGCATCTCCTCTGTCCTGGTCTGAGAGGTGCCCTTGCCCCGTGGTGGCCGCGGCTCGGCTGTCTGCCTTGAGCATCAGTCATTTGTTTTCCGGCCTCCTCTCTGTGTCTGCCGTGTGCACAGGAGTCGTTTTAAGTGAGATCAGTTTTGAGCCAGGCTGCTAGGATTCACAGGCTGTGTCTTTCAGAAGCTCGTCTCTGGTCCTTTCCTCCTCATCTGTCTTCCTGTGGTAGCCCCACTGAAACCTGTCAAGCATCCAGGTAACGCTGACAGAGGAGTGGCGGCTGTGCATGAGGCGCACTGACTGGGAATCGAACTCGGGTCGCCTGCATGGAAGGTAGCAGTTCAACCAATGAATTGCTGATAAACAAAATACTGCTTGGACTCCAAGTAGATCTACCCCAAGGGACTTCAAGGCTGTGATCTTTGTGGAAACCCACTCCCATCAAACTGATCCTAATCCAAGACTATAAATCTTGATGGGAGATTGTCTTTCTCCTACAGAGCGGTGGATTGGTGGATTCAAACTGCTGACTTTTTGGGTTACCAACCTCGTATATTACCCACTACACTACCAGGGCTCCTTGACCTTCACGAAGCATACTACCACAACTTCCTGTGAGTTCAAACCCCCAACCTTGGGATTAGGAGCAGAGCACTCAGACCACTCCACCACCAGGGCCCTTGAGAGACCTTGGACCCTGCCCCACCTTCCCCAGTGACTCCCAGTGTTTAGGAGCGTGTGCTCACTGAACCAGACCCCAAACTCCTCCTGTGGAGACAACTAGGACTCACAGTGACCGTATTGGGCGGAGGCCACTGTGGCTGTTATCGTAAGAGAAGTGACAACATCTGGGGGGTTAGCACAGGGGTCCCTACCGACTGTATCACCAGAGCCCCCAACTCTGAGTGGTTAGTGCTAAATGATAGAGTAAAACTTCCCACAACCCTAAAAGTTCAGGCTAAGGATTGATCCCCTTGTACAGATGGGAAAGTCGAGGTGCTTCCAGTGCCAAGCCTTTGCCTCAGCCTCATCTGCCCCCTCTGGGCCCCTGTCCCTCACACACTGATATGCGTGGCAGACTCCCGTCTCCTTTCAGATGTTCACGTCATAATATCTGGGGTCTGGGAAAGGGCCAGGGGTGACAGCAGGGACCTGAGATGGGGACAGAAGGTGCAGGTGGGCCCAGCGTTCTCACGAGTCAATCACAGAGCTAAGAAGAGAGTCAGATGAGGAGATGTGACAAGGGAAGCAGGAGCCTGATGGCTGTTAGAGATGAAGGACGTGGCTGTCAGCCAAGGAGTGCTTCTGGAATGTACAATACAAGTCTCTGGAAGCTTCTGGAAAAGACAAGGAAATGGATTCTTCCCTAGAGCTTTCAGAAGGAAGCTATGCCAGGAGAGACCCACTTCGTACTTCAGATAACAGAACTGGGGTGGCGGATTTGTGTTTTCTTGAGCCACTAACCCTGTTGCCATGGAGCTGAGGCCGCAGCACAGCAACTGTGTGTGTCAGAGGAGAGCTGTGCACCATGGAGGGCTTGCCGTGGCTGGCGGTTTGGAAGCCATAGCCAGGCCTTTCTTCCGTGGTGCTTCTAGGTAAACCTCCATGTTTCAGTCAGGAGCTGAGGGGAATCCGGTGTTCAGTTACTGCCCCTGCTCCTCTAGGACCAGGCAGAACAGACCCATCAGGGGTCTAGGCTTTCACCAGGCCTTTCTATGGAGCCACTGGGTGGATTCAAACTGCTGACCTTTGTATTAGCAGGTGAGTGTTTAACCACTGTGCCACCAGGGCTCCTTGGAAAGACACTGAGTGTTGGTCCTTTGATAGCCCGGCAGGCAGCTCTGAGCGGCCTCCCTCCTTGAAAGGACACAGAGTGCATCTAAATTCCAAAATCAATCTCCATAATAGTCTACGTGTTTCCTATTGCCAACGGGGCCCTTTAGAGTAGTGAGAGAAGATCTTCACCCTGAAACCTACAGTGTCCCTTTTCAGCAGGAAGTAGCTAAGAGAATAAGCCATCCCCTTTTCTTTATGAATCAGGGTGAAGTCTCTCTCAGGGAGGAGTGATAGGGAATGGCAAAGGACACACTGACAAAGGAGATTAATCAGAACTGGCTTTGACAAGCACTGTGGCAATGGGACAATTAAAACAGACTTTCAAGGGGGGAAAAAAAGAGGAACAAATGCGGGGGGGGGTAGAGAAAATAGTGCAACAATGAATGAATGGAAATCCAAAATCTCTGTTAATGTTCATTAAAATTAATAAAATTTAATAAAAATTTTGAAAAAAGAGAAAGGACACTGAGCTTTACTCCTTCAGTTCCTCTGAGTGGAAGATGATTTCACAGAAAGCAGAGGATGTAGGAAGCCAACACAGCCTCCACTAGCGCTGCGATGGTCTTGGCCCATGCTGGCCTCACAGCCGCCTCAACGTTCCCATCTGAGAAATGGGAGTATCGTTATTAATGTTCCAGTGGGTGATTGTTGAGCCTCATCGAGTCAGAACCGACCCACAGCTGACTCTCCAGGGGGTTTTCAGAGGCAGCAAACCGCACAGGAAGAGATTACCCATCCTTCTCCTATGGAGCCGCTGGTGGGTTTGAACCAAGCTCCTTTGGGATTTCAGTGCAGCTTCTTACCCCTAGGGGAGGTAGAACTAAAAAACAAAGTAAAAATCCCACCACAACGAAGCATACTGAGTGGCCACAGCGAGGCTCTGTCTCGTGCCCCAAGGACGTGGCTAACATCACCTGTGAGTCTGCCTCTCGGCCTGAAACCATGGTCTTTTCAATGACTCCCTAAGCATCTGAAAGTTGGCAACTAAGGATGACAGAAGAATTGGCGCCTTTGAGCTGTGGTGTTGGAGAAGAGCGCTGACCATCTCACGGAAGGCTGAAAGAACACGCAGATATAACCTGGAGACGGTGCAGCCAGCATGCTCCCTAGAGGCTAGGATGCTGAAGCTCTGTCTCACGTCCTCTGGAGGTCCTTGGAAAAGGACACCATACTTGGAAAGGTGGAGGGTCGTTGAAGGAGAGGAAGACCTTTAGCCACCTGGATTGACACCATGACTGTCTCAACGGGCTTGGTTATATCAGAGATGACGGGGACGGCACAGGTTAGGGCAGGGCTCACATCATTGTTCACAGGGCCTCTGTGAGTCATAGCTGACTTGATGGCACCTCATAAAAACAACTTCCATCTTCAACCTCCCCCTCTGGACGCCATCCGGACCCCCTCCTCCTCTGGACTTCCCTTAAGCACCATCCTCCCCACCAACCTTTGAACAGCTGACTCTTCTGGGACTCTTACCCATAACTTCCCTTCCTCCCGGAAGCCAACTGGGATTTACTCAGGTGACCTCACGTTGTCATGGGATCACTTGTGAGCCTCAGGAGGTCAGGGCTTGGCCTGCTTTGGTTGCTCCTCTGGCCCCCAAGCGCCAACACGCTGCCTGGCACACAGCAAAACCCAGAACACGTGTCACCGAGGGGATGCCAACTGTTGGTGTCCTGCTTGTGACAGTACAACTGTGCCCAGGAGATTCTCAGCGGCTGATTCTTCAGAAGTAGATTGCCAGGCCTTTCTTCCGAGGTGCTTCTGGGTGGTCCTGAACCGCTAACCTTTTGGTGAGCAGTCAAATGGAGCCCTTAACCACTGTTTGCACTCCGAGCCTTCTGCGTGTGCAGTAGGTGCTCAGTTAGCGTTTTGGCCTGAATAACGGAATATAAACCACGCAGAACACTACTGTTATCCCAGAGAAGAGGCAGGGAGGGCTGTGAACCCCAAGGTCACCTGGGGATCAACAGTGAAAGAGCTGTTGGCTTTCAGTTTCCATGTGACACGCTGACCACGTCCCCCAGCCCTCTCCTCTCCCCTTGACTCTGCTGAGGATCCCTAAGAGAGGAACCTGGGTCCCTATAGCTGGGGGACAGAGGCAAACACCGTCCACCCCTGATGCCCGCCCTCATCTCTCCAGGTGGTACCCATTGTTGTAAATCACCTAAGTCCACGCCCCGCATGGCCCCCTGAGTGTGTGCTCTGTGGGACTTTCATGGTTGTAACCTCTGCAGGCAAGTCGCCAGGCCTTTCTTCCACGGCTCTTCTGACTGCACTTGGACCTCCAACCTTGCAGCCTGGGAACGTAAAGACCAGCAATGGCCGTCAGCAACGAGGCGCAATGACATCAAGGTCGCTCTGCAATCAGAGGAGGGAAGGGGCTGGCCCCTTGGTGCCTGGCCCCGCGCCCCCAGCCCTCGTTCTCAGCCCTCTGGTTCGAGGGGGAAGCTCTGTTGGCGGCCCTCCAGGCTCAGCCCCCAAAAGCCCCAGACGCTGATGGATTTGTTTTTCTGAACGTCTCAATGCGGCCTGCCGCCAGCCTGGGCCACGTCCGCCCGCCCGGGCCTCGCCCCCCGCTCCCGCCCACCCCTCGCTGCCTTTGTTAACAACCCTAAGCGCCCGCGAAAATCCCCTTCCATGGAAAACTTCCCGCGCCCCGAGACGCTTTTATTCCAGCCTCCATATTTATTTATCCTCCTCCCCGCAGCTCCGGGAGGAAGCGATTAGACGCGAGGCGGAGGACAAGGAAGAGGAACAAAGACATCTGCGGGCCGCCCAGCCGCGCTGCGCGGGATTTTCAGGTGGTTGAATGGGGGCCACTCGGCACGGCGGATCGCGCTCGTTCAGCGCACAAAGAGCCGCGCTGGCTCCGCAAAGCCGCACACCTGCTCCGCCTTCAGCCACAAAAGCAGGCTAAGCCGGCCGCGTCCTGCCTCCTGCACCCCAAGGCCTCTGGCTCGTGAGGCTCCGCTACCCTGGGGGTGGGGGTGGGCTTTAGGGGACACCAGGCGGCTGTAGAGAGGTATCTTGGTCCAGGGCCAAGGGGTGGGGGCTTTGGCGATTCTAACACACTGGATCCAGTATTTGAGAATTCAAGGACATGGATTCCAATCCCAGTCTACTCTTCATTCCATGTTCCCCGAGCACTTACCATATGCTTGGAGTCCCAGAGAATGTGCCGTTTCACGTCCACCCAAAGGTGCGTCAGAAGAAAGGCCTGGCAACAGACTTTGGAAAAGTCGCCAAAACGTGTGGTGCAGTGGATATTGACACAGGGATCCTGTAAAGTAAACTTATTGCAGCCAACTCAGGACTGACCCATGGCTGACCCTGCAGGGGGTTTTCAGAGGCTGCAAATCACAAGGCAGATTTGAACCACCTACCTTTGCACTGGCAGCCCACGCCCTTACTCACTAAGCCACCGGAGACCTTGTTGTTGAGTACTGTCACGTCTGGACCGCCTCAGAGCTGGCACTCCAGTGGGCTTCCAGAATCGATAAATCCTACAGGAAGAGACTGCCCATTTGGTGGATTTGAACTGTGTACGTTTGGGTTGGCAGCGCAATTCCTTACCACTAAGCCACCAGGGGGTTCTGGTGGTCTAGTGGCAAGGAGCTGCACTGCAATGTCAAAGGCACAGGGTTCAAGTACACCAGCTGCTTGGATGTGGAAGGATGGGTGATGTTCTGTGTGATTAACTGCCTCTGGAAACCCACCAGAAAGTCAGCTACGAGACGGTTCTGACTTGAAGGTACAACAAGAAGCCACCAGAGCTCCCCTGGACATTGCAGCAAGACCTCGCAGGACTGAGCAGAGGGGCCCCATCTCCGCAGGAGCAGCTGCCACGTCCTTCTCCAGAGCAGCGGCTGAGAGTTCAAGCCCCAGGGCTCCCCTGGAGTCACCACAACAGTTCAACTTGGCCCAGGCTGGCGGCAGGCAGCACGGAGACCACTGAGTCAGAACCAGCTCGTAGCTGACCCTCCAGCGGGGTTTTGGAGGCTACAAATTGCACAGAAGGAGATTGTCCATCTTTCTCACTCTGAACTGCTGCTGGATTTGAACTGCCCACATTTGGGTTCTCAGCTCAACTCCCCACCCACGAGGCCGCCAGAGCCCCTCTAGAGGTCATGGTCATTGAGAGTCCTGTGGGATGCACTTCTGGGACACGCACGGGGGCCCCATTTGCAGGCACCTCTGCAGAAGGTGGACTGTGTGTACTGCGAGCTGGGCCAGGCTGGCCCTCACCTCCCCACCCTTCTGAGGCTGACCTCCACACAGGCTGTGTGGACTTGGAGATGGGGCTCGCCGGCTCAGGCCTCAGTCTACCTTATCTGGAAATTGGGATTGGTCTGTGCCACCTGATAGGCCACTACCTGGGGCCAAAGAGAGTGTCCCCAAACTTTAGCCAACTTCCAGGCTTCCACCCTCCCACTGTTGACATGCAGGGCTGGTGGTGCAGCAGTTAAGTACTCAGCTGCTCATGGAAAGGCCAGTGGTTCAAATCCACCCTGCACTATCTTGGGAGAGAGGACTGGCGATCTGCTTCTATAAAGATCATGACTTGGGAGACCCCCCTGTATGGCTCTCCTCTGCCACGAGGGGTCCCACCATGTCGGAATCAGCTCCACAAAGTAGCAGCAGTTCCTTACCATGACGGCGTCCTGTGCATGGTGGGGTGCTGAGGACCTGCTCCGTGCCAGGGACACACCGCACTCCCACCTGCGGCACCCAAGAATATCTTTAGGGGAATCTCAACGCCAACGAGGAGCAGGAGGCAGCATGCGTCCTTCAGGGCCAGAGGTTCCTGGGCCGGTCAGACCAGGGTCAGAGCCACGGCAGCCTCAGCAAGAACTAGGGATGGTTTGAGGTGAGACAGAGCCGACCTGGGATCCTGAGGCTCACGGAGCCAGAGCGAGGGCTCCACTCATACATGCCGGGGGACCCGGGGTAGGGGTGGGAGAGGGAGAGGGAGATGCAGCCTCAGCAAGAACCAGAGTGGGACCTTACGGCGCCGACCTGGAACTGAGGCTCACGGAGCCAGAGCGAGGGCTCCACTCATACATGCCGGGGGACCCGGGGTAGGGGTGGGAGAGGGAGAGGGAGATGCAGCCTCAGCAAGAACCAGAGTGGGACCTTACGGCGCCGACCTGGAACTGAGGCCCACGGAGCCAGAGTCCGGGCTCCACCCAAGCAAGCTGGGGAACTCAGGGTGGGGGTGGGGAGACGCCATAACTGGCAGGACCACAGGAACGCTGTGACATTGACCTAAGCCATGAGGGTGAAGGTTGCAGGGCCTGTGACCACACTGGAGAAGCTGTCTGCACTGAGGGATTTTATCTTGCTGCCAACCTGAATCACACACAGTCCATTAACTTTCCTGATAAACCCCATAACAATGAAGATGGTTCTGATAAACGAAACACACTTTAGATCTTCAGACATAGCCTAGTGTCCCCTGATGGTAGAGCGGGGGGAGAACTACTGTTCACAATGCTGTTGTCATCATCGTCATCATCATCATCATTCTAGTCGGGATAGAACAGGGTTCAGATCCTTTGTTCATAGATTCGCTATGAGTCATGCTTGACTCGATGGCACCTAACAACACCACCACCAACCCCAACACCAACATTCTTAGAAGTGATTCCCCCTCCTCTCCCTTCCCTTAGAAGTGATTTAACTCTTCAAGGATATCAATGTGTATGACTAAGCACAATTGATAACAGTGCATCTAAAGTCCAAAATCAATCTCCACAATAGTCTACGTGTTTCCTATCGCCAAAGGGGCCTTTTAGAGTAGTGAGAGAAGATCTTCACCCTGAAACCTACAGAGTCCCTTTTCAGCAGGAAGTAGCTAAGAGAATACACCATCCCATTTTCCTTATGAATCAGGGTGAAGTCTCTCTCAGGGAGGAGTGATAGGGAATGGCAAAGGACACACTGACAAAGGAGATTAATCAGAACTGGCTTTGACAAGCACTGTGGCAATTGGACAATTAAAACGGGGGGGGGGAAGAGGAACGAACGGGGGTGGGGTGGATAGAGAAAATAGTGCAACAATGAATGAATGGAAATCCAAAATATCTGTAAAATGTTCATTAAAATTAATAAAATTTTAAAAAAAAGAGAGAAAAAAGAAGTGATTTAACAAGGCCTGATGCCATCTAGGTGACTGTGACTCATAGTGACCCTATGAACAACCTGTCTGAAACCTGTCCTAGCCTCAGCCATCCCATCATCTCAGGCACACTTTCCCCCCCCCCCCATTTTATTATTTTGTGTGTGTACTGTCAAATCCAATATGGATCGAGGCTCGCTGTCAAGAAGACAAAGATTCTCACCACTGGACCAATTGGCAGCATCAGGATGGATGGTAAAGAGATTGAGACTGTACACAGCTTTAGTTTGCTTGGCTCCACAGTCAACACTCTTGGCACCAGCAGCCAGGAAATTAACAGGTGCATTGCCATGGGAAAGTCTGCTGTTAGGGACCTCTCCAAAGTACTGAAGAGCAATGGTGTCTCTCTGGAGACTAAGGTGCGTCTGATACAGGCCATGGTCTTCGCAATCACTTGTTACGCATCAGAGAGTTGGACAATGACCAAGGAGGACAGAAGGAGAATTGATGCCTTTGAGCTGTGGTGCTAGAGAAGAGTATTGAGAATACCATGGACTGCTAGGAAAACAAACAGATTTGTCCTGGAAAGGGTTAAATCGGGTGGCTCCTTGGAGGCAAGGATTCTGAAGCTCTGTCTAACATACTTTGGACATGTTGTGAGGAGAGACCAGTCCTTGGAGAAGGACATCATGCTTGGGAGGGTGGAGGGACAGCGCAGGAAGGGAAGGCCCTCTATGAGGTGGATTGATTCAGTGACTGGGATAATTGGGATGAGAGTGTCAGAGACAGTGCGATTGGCACAGGACAGAACAGAGTTTAGGGCTGTTGTACATAGGGTCGCTATGAGTCGCAAGCAACTTGAGGGCACATAGCAACAACAACCACCGTCAAATCGGATCTGACTGGTACAGGAGGAGATTGCCCCTCCTTCTCCAGCAGAGCATCTGGTGGATCTGAACCACATTCCTCTGGGATTGCAATGCAGCTTCTTGCCACTAGGCCACCAGAGCTCCCTCATCTCTGACAAACTTAAGCCCAATGCTGGTGGCATAGTGTAGAACATATCCTGGTAGCTAATAGAGAAGTCAGAGGTTCAAACCCAGCAGCAGAAAGATGGGCAATCTCCTCACGTGTGATTTACAGCCTCTGAAAACCTGCTGGAGGGTGAGCAGTTGGTGGGTGCAGACTTGATGCCACTTGCTTGCTGTTTTACCCAGCAGGATGGCCATCTCCAGACTCCGGTCTCTCCTGATGAGACAGATGTCTGAAGAAGACGGCAAGACATGGTTTAAAGTACTTTGGACCAGAAGGCTGACAGTTCAGAAAACATGACGGGCCAGCTCTCTCCTGTCACATGGAGACAGGAGTCAGTGTGTGAGCTGTGTGGGTGGAGATGGGGCAGCGACCAGATTGGAGAAGGTGCCCTGCGGGCATGGGAAGGTGGAGGTTCAGGGCCCAAGGAGAGAGTGAGCGTATGAGGGGTCGGGGGACATTGGAGGGAAGACTGCTCAGGCCTCAGAGGACAAAGTTAGCTGTCAGCCTGGTTTGGACTTGGAGACCAGACACCGGGGCTGGTGTCTTGAGAAAGGAGCCTGGCTTGGAGGTGATGCTGAGACCTGGACCCTCTGGGTCTGTTGTCACCCTGACAGGGGTCCCAGCCTGCTGGGTGGGAGGGGGTGGCAGCCAGCAACGTGGGGCGCAATGCAAATGGGGCATCCCGAGCCACCGACAGACAGTGGAGTGACGGGCCCTTATTAGCTCGCGAGCCGCGTGGGTTTAAAATAGCAACGTCGCAGCAACAAAAGCAATTTGCCTCCTGAATTTTCATTCTGAACGGTTGATCTGCTTTTAATCAAGCAAGGCGTCCCAAAATGCTCTTAATTACCCCGAGTCAAGGGCTCTGCAGCAATTTCCATGTCGACTGTCGGGCGGGCGTGATGAGGGCTGCACACAACAGGTTCCGGGGGAGCCCAGCCAGCTGAGAAGGATGTTGGGGTGCAGCCGGACCTGGGCCAGACACAGAGGACCCTGGGTCGATCCAGAACTGGAGATTGGGGGACTACAGGAAGGGTCGAGCCTCAGGACAGGAGGTCAGTAGTCTTGGATATATCGTTGATGGTTTTGAGCCTCAGTTTCCCTATATGTGGGTGTTGGCAGTACTACTGAGTTTGGCCCTAATTCATGGTGACCCCACAAATGAAAAGAAACACTATCTGGTCAGTGTTATCCCCACAATCAGTTAAGGATGGGAAACCGGTGACCCATAAGGTTTTCAGTGTCTGATTGCACTGGGTGAATTGGACTGCCAGGCCTTTCTTCCTTCTCTCTCTCTGGGTCCATAATTTCTGCTGAAAACTGTTCAGCATCTTAGCGACATGCAAGCCTCCATATCCTGGGAGATGGGGGCTGCTCATGCAGTGCATTAACCAGGAATCGAACCCAGGCCCCTGGCATGGAGAAGGAGAATTCTACCACTGAACCAGTAACAGCTCTCCTCAACTTTAAAATTGAGACACTGATTGTAGTAACACTTGAAAAGTTCCAGTCTCAAGGCCAGCTGACCGATCAATTGATGGATTAATTGATTCACTCGTTCAACCACTATTTATCGAGCACCACTCTGTGCCAGGCCCTGCCGTCCTAGCCGCCGGGAACCCAGCTACGCCAAGTCGTGTCTTTGGGATCTCACAGGAGACACTCTTGTAGCAATCAGCACCCACAGTTCATTGATTCTAAGATCTGCATCTCTGCCGGGCTATGTCTTCGCCTCTGCCACGATTTCCTTGGCAGAGCTGCTTCCTTTCTTTGCGGGATCTAAAATCATGATGCATCCTGCATTTGATGGCACCTCAGCTGCTAGAATAGAGTAATAAGAGAGCATATTGCGGGGCGTGTTAGAAGGTGAGAGATTCTACAGAGGAGAAAAAGGAAAGACGGTGTCCTCAATGCACGCATGTAAAGCCCAGGGTCAAGGCCCGCAGCCCACGGCACACCCTAGGGTCAAGGCCCACAGCCCATGGCACACCCCAGGATCAAGGCCTGCAGCCCAC
>NW_006399935.1:4499769-4502878 GCF_000299155.1 Elephantulus edwardii
CCCAGGGTCAAGGCCTATAGCCAAAAACACACCTCAGGGTCAAAACCTGCAACCATGGTACACCTCAGGGTCAAGACCAATAGTTACATCTTAGATGGCCTCAAAAGCTTTTAAGAACCCAAGTGAGAAATTAGGATGTCTTTATGGAGTTCATATGTTTTTTATTGCCTTGTGGTTTGGAGGGAGATTGCCAGTCCCTTCTTCCGAGGCACCTTTGGATATACTTGAACCTTTTGATTAGTAGTTGATTGTGTTAACCGTTGCACCACCGAGGGACTCCTCAGTGAGCATTCGCTTCTCATTCACGTGTCTGCGGGTCAGCTGGACTCGGTGGTAATCTGTGAATTGCGTTCAGACCCGATGCATTGGTCTCTCATCTTGCTTGCATCAGTGGCGGCTCAAGGCAAAAGGCTTAAAGACTCTTCTCAGCTAAAGGCCAAGAAGAAACATACAATATCTCTTAAGGCCTGAGCTTGCCATTTCTGCCCTCTGGGCTTTGGCCAAAGCCCATCTCACAACTGGGCCAGATATCAGTGGAGTAATATAACCACTCCTCAGGTGAAATTTGCCACATAATCACTGAATCTTCCACACCTTATGGGGAGAAGATAAAGAATTACTGGGTAAGAATATTAACAGCAACCATGAATGAGCTGTAGCCATAAATGCCCAAGTGAATTGGTAAAGTCTAGAGGGAGATGAGCTTCAGGTACAGCTCGATCCAGGAGCTCCTCTTTCCTCCATTTCTCTGCACTACTGTGTTCTTGGTTCTATACAGATCCATGATAAAAAAAATCCAATTAGATTACACTTGGAAAATGGTTTAGCCTTAGGGCAGACAGTTGATTGATTGGTTCATTTATTCATTCAACTAATATTTATTGAGACCCCAACGAGGTAGCTTGCAGCAGCTGAAACTTTGTCTTATTCAAGGTTCAAGCCTGTGTGCTGGGAAAAGCCTGCATTATAATACTTTTTATTCAGGCGTCAGATCTCTCAGATAGCTCCTGACAAAGCAACAGCAAATGCCACCTCTTGATTGGCATGTAAAATGAGCAAATTATAGCCTTCTTTTCTCACTGCTCTCCCTGAGCTCCGGTCACACCAAGCAGCCCATGACTGCAGAGCAGACACTCTGTGCCCCCCTTTCCACCTCCCTGTGCTTGCTCACGTGGTCCCTCCCCCCCACGGGGGATCAGATTAGACAATCAGAGTATCACAAGCTCCCCGAGGGCCGGGGCCAGAGCTCTTTGCAAGGATTCCTGATCTCGGCCACCCCTTCTCAGATCTGACCACAAAAGCATTTGCTCAAACCCAAGTCGGGCGAGACCTGGAACGTGAGCCTCTTGGCCGAGGTCAGGATAACAGGGCAGCAGCCAGCCTGGAGTTTGTTTAATTGATTCGCTCTTAATTGGCCGACTTCCCGGAAGGCTCTCAGAGGGAGGGGACTGGCTAGAATCTGGAGGTGCCCTGGGCACACACTGACAGCCCCCAGCCTGGGGATGCTGGGATCTTCCTGGATCTCAGTGCCTGGGCCAGAGACCAGGGGACCCCATGCTGGGGCAGAAGGAGTGCCCAATTATAGTGAAGAAAAGAGAGCACTGTTTGGGGAGTCCACCCAGATAGACGGACCGACATACATCCGCATCTCACCTCTGTCGCTTATTCACTTTGTGATCTTGATCAGGAGTCCCCTGGGTCGTGCAAAGGGCTAAGTGCTTTGCTATTAGCCCAAAGGTTGGTGGTTTGAGTTCACTTAAAGGTGCCTCAGAGGAAAGGCTTAGGAATCTCTTTCCAAAATGTCCAAGCCGTGAAAACTCTAAGGAACACACTTCTGCTTTTCAATAATCCACGGGAGCCCTGAGCATTGGAATCAACGTCCACTGGTTGGTTTTCAAATGGCTAAGCCTCTAGACCTTGGCATGCCTCAGTTTCCCCATCTGTATAAAAACAGAACTTCAAAGTGTTCGAAGCAGTTCAGTCATGCACGTGAGAACAAGCATAGTGTCTGTGTTGTACAGCAACCAAATCTCTTGCACCCTGGATTTTGGTCCAAGTAAGAACCTGGCAGGAGTGCCCTGCTCAGAGATGGGGGCCTGCCTCGCCACTGTGCATGTATGTTGGCAAACCTTGTCTTATAAAGGGTCGAGACGTCAGAATATTCAGCCTTAGGGCTCAGCTGGGTGATGAGAGTGTGAAAGGAACCCTGGGTGATGCATAAGTGAATGAGTGTTCTAATCAGCCCCAGGGCCAGGGGGTGGAGCGTGACTCATGGGGGCTCTAACAGGCAAGTCTGCAAAAAGCCACCGAGTGGTGGCCTAGGACCCAGGAGTCACCATTCCCAGATCCTGTGGAGGCCAGCTCACCTGTCCCCAGGTAGAAGGAGGCAGTGGGCCCTGAGACCTTATCCTTTCTGTGGAATTTTCCTCTATTGCAGGGATCTGCTTGGACAATGGATTACAGTGCTGGATACTCATACATGTGGGTGGCTTGAGCGATGCTATTCCCTGTCCCGCCTGTCAGCTCTGACTCATGGTGACTCCACACGTGTCAGAGGAGAACCTGTGTTTTGTTCCACTGGGTTGCTGACAGCTGATCTCTCAGGCACTGATCACCAGGCCTTTCTGCCTTGGACTCAAATCGCTCATCATTTAGCCTTTAGCCGATGAGCACCTTAACGGCTTGTACCACCTGGGGTCTCGGAGTGACATCAAACAAAGTGCAGAGGTGTTCTCCTCAATCATCATTCACCCTTTGCAGTTGTACCAACCAGCAGGGCAGCCACTGGCCATGCGTGGCTGTTTAAATTTAAATGAACGAAAGGAAACACAATCTGAAATGCAATTTCACGGTCACACCTGACAGTTTTAATCACTCTTCAGCCACGTGTGGCAGGTGGCCCCTATTTTACGTTTTTGTGAGGTGCCGTTGAGTGGGCTTTGACTCAGCTTCTCCGTAGGACCGAGTCCAACAGCCCCGTGGGTAATCCCTTTTTTTTTTAAATTAAATTTTATTAATTTTAATGAACATTTACAGAGATTTTGGGTTTCCTTTCATTCATTGTTGCACTATTTTCTCTAACACCCTTTCCTGTTCGTTCCTCTTTTTT
>NW_006399935.1:4503346-4504696 GCF_000299155.1 Elephantulus edwardii
TTTTTCTGTGTGTGTACCGTCAAGTTGGATCTGACTGGCACAGGAGGAGATTGCCCTTCTCCTCCAGCAGAGCATCTGGTGGATTTGAACTTCGTACCTCTGGGTTTGTGGTGCTCAGTTTTTAATCTTTTAGGGGAGCAGACCACCAGCTCCTTCTCCCGTGGCGCCGCTGGTGGCTTCGAGCCACTAGCCTTTCACTCAGTAGTCGAGGGCTTGACTGTTGTCCTACCGGGCTGCTGTATTCCAGTGTTATATTCCATCCGCCAGCTTCCAGTGGTGATAGAACAGGTATTGGATGTATCACCGCAGAAAGTTGATCGAGTACATTAGGAGCAAAGCGTGTCTTTAACACCTCTCCACATGCACTAATTCTCTTTTTTTGAAGAACTGGGAGGCCTGCAGTTCACCTCTGTGGGCCGGCAACAGGGAGGATTTAATAGTTGGGTTTGGGTTTCACTGTCATCGACCAGCGGTCCCCCTGGCTGCAGCCAGAGGGCGCCCGTGAGCACTGTAGTCAGGCCTGTCCCTCTGTCCACAGCCCTCCAGGGCTCCCACTTTCTCGCACCTTCTCCTGCCTGGCTGTTCCTCCAGCTTGCCAGGCGCTGTCTGTCCTCCTGCAGGGCCCGTGCACCTGTTGTCTTCTGCCCACAAGTTGTTCCTTCAGAAAGTCCCGTGACTGTCTTCCTCAAGGTCTCCCACGTGAGAGCCTCATTTACACGCTAAATAAAATTTGGGAGCCTGATGGCATTGGGGATTCAATGTTGGACTGCTAAACAAAAGGTCTGTGGTTCGAATCCCCTGGCTGTGCCAAGGGAGGAAGATGAGGCAGCCTGCACGTGACAGTGGGTTTTCTGCACTGTTAAAAATAGCAAACTGTGTCCCATCTTCAGAGGAGCCCCAATCAAGTGCTCTTCTGCTAGCCAAAGGGTTGGCGTTGAAATGAACCTGTCACCAACATGGGAGAAACGCCTGGTGATTTGGTTTGGTAGGGATGACAGCCTAAGAGAACCCATGGGGCAGTTCTCACTGTCACACTGAGCTGCTCGGTCGAATTGCACCATGCTCAAGGGTCTGTCTACAGGATGCTCTGGTGGCCTAGTGGTTAGAAGCTGCACTGCAATTCCCGTAGGTACATGGTTCAAATCCACCAGCATGAGTGTGGGAGAAAGATGAGCAATCTCCTCCTGTGAGATTAACTGCCTCTGAAAACCTGCTGGAGGGTCAGCTATGGGTCAGTTCCGACTTGATGGCACACAAGAAGAAGAAGAAGAAGAAGAAGAAGAAGAAGAAGAAGAAGAAGAAGAAGAAGAAGAAGAAGAAGAAGAAGAAGAAGAAGAAGAAGAAGAAGAA